>NC_083684.1:49552500-49867500 GCF_033118175.1 Dama dama
CTGACTCTCCAGGGCTACAGTGGGTGTCTTTCTGTTGCTCAAACACAGCAGCCTCCTTCCAGTCTCAGGTTTTTGCCCTGATGTTCCTTTTCCCTTAGAATACTCCTCTCAGATCTTCATGTGACTTACTCACTCTCATTTTCCTTACGTCAGCTCAAACATCACCTCCTCCGATGGTATAAGTAGTGCCCCGTCCAGTCACTTTGTACCTCAGCTCTCTGTTTATCTCCTTTTACACAATAAAAATAACAACAGCAACTCCAAACTAAGTTTGGTCTCTTTACCTTTGGTGAGAAGAATAACTTTTTCCAAATTTGGGTGGGGTTAGGAAACCAGCATCTAGGTGTCTTCAGTTTTGCTTTTTTTCACTATTTATTTGGTTGCGCCGCGTCTTTTGTGACACTCAGGATCTTTAGTTGCTGCATGTGGGATCTAGTTCCCTGACCAGAGATCAAACCCGGGCCCCCTGTATTGGGATCGTGGAGTCTTAGCCACTGGACCACCAGGGACATAACAACATCTAGGTTTTTGTTAGGCACCTTTGATCTGTGTCCCTTTGTATTTATCCTACGTTCTAGCATGAAAGATTGCTTTTTGAAGTGTTATAGGTCCTCCTCCAGGGGATCTTTCCAACCTAGGAAGATCCCTTGGAGGAAGACATGGCAACCCACTCCAGTATTCTTGCCTGGAGAATCCCATGGACAGAGGAGCCTGGCAGGCTACAGTCCAGAGGGTCACACAGAGTCGGACACAACTGAAACAACTTGGCACGCATGCATAGCATTTTAGAAATTAAAGGAAGTTAATTAGAGATTAAGATAATTAAAGAACTGTTTCTACTCTGATTCCTACTTTATTCATAAAAGGAGCTGTTGGGAGGATGCAGTCCTTCTGTTTGGTGTGGGTGAGTGCTCTGTGGCCCAGCTCAGAGTAGTACTTGCCTTGTAGAGGGCCAGGTGGGGCCTGTCCACGGTGTTGAGTTACATTTCCCTTAAAATCTGTTCCTTAGTATAGGAACCCCTGAGAAAAAGAGTAAACTGGAGACCCCCTGCTGAAGTATGGAGGAGCTCACTGCCTTTAGTAGATTGATCCATATTCCCAAAGACCATTTTAGCTGCAAATAGGGGAACCATGTCAATAAGTTCTCCAGAAAGGAGTGTGTAAAATAAGGTAGGAAGACCCAAAGGCAGTTCTGAGAAAACATCAGTTAAAAAAAAAAAGTCCCATGTTATTCAGAGAGCAAAAACTTCTTCCTAGTTCTCTGCTCCTTGATCCCAGGGCAACTTTGTGTGTGACTGATGAAGAAACTTCAGATTATTGTTCTGGGGATGGGAGGAAAGAGGAAACACCTGCTTGTTCCAACAATGGCTATTGCTTGGACAGGAAGTCTTTTCTAAAAGACGCTGCAGACCAGCTGTGGGAATTCTTTACAGCTATGGAAATCGGCTCCATTAGATGCTGAATTTGGAATCCTAATAAGCAACTCTGCACCGCTTTGCCCTTCCTGAAATATTACAGATTTGGTTTTAAAATGTTTTATGGTTATTTTCTTAAAATTCTTTTAGTTATTTGAAAATATATTCATCACTTTGTCACACCCTTTAAATTACAAAGGATACTATATCATCTGTGTAATATTAAAGACTCTCCTCAGGACTTCCCTGGTAGCCCAGTGGTTGAGACTCTGCACTTCCAATCCAGGGGCTGTGGGTTCAATCCCTGGTCGGGAAACTAAGATTCCACATGCTGCATGGCACAGCCAAAAAAACAAAAAACAAAAAGCCAAAGAAAGAAAAACTCTCTTCCAGGGAGTTCCCTGGTGGTCTGTTGGTTAATACTCCATGCTTTCATAGCTGTGGCCCAGATTCAGTCCCTGGTTGGGGAACTGAGGTCCCACAAGTGCACAGTGTGACCAAAAATAAAACAAGAGAAAATCACTGAGAAAGGACTGGTTCTGCATTTTTCCTGAAGTAATTCTGTTCTTATTGATGGTTGAGGATCAAGTGGCCTTAACAAAAAGCCTCACCATCTTCTGGCTCATATTCGGTCATTACACATAGGCTGCTCTAAAAGCATTGGTTTGATTTTTAATGACGTTTTTCTTTCTTTCAAGTGCATCAAGTGAAAAAATACTTAGATGAAGGAAACAAAGTAATTCCTAATTAACATATTTACAGCTTGGAAGAAGTATTAAAAATGATTGTAAAGTTCAGTACATCCTGCACCTAGAATGCAGTTTCTGTTTTTTTTGAAGTATTACTGTTTTCAGTCATCTTTATTACTTGTTATCTCCATGGGGTTCCTGACTGGCTTATGTGTTTCTGTGTTGCCAGATAGTTTACTATCTTACCAGAATAGTTCTTACCAGAGTCACTCAGCATTGATAGGCTCATGAATTTGATTTATGATCCATTTTTCTCTTTGAAAGCTGATTTTTGTTTTCGTTTCTCTCTTAGGTGGTAGTTGATACAGCACAGATTGAAAATAAAGAAGCCTATGCCCCCCAAATCAGTTTAGAAGGCTCAAGAATTGTGGTTCAAGTCCCATCCACATGGTAATGTGACTTTTACACTAACACAGGCCTAAGCTTTGATTGATGTTTGCATATCTTTGAAAAGATTGCGTTGCTTATGACACATTTGTTACTGAATCCACAGCTTTTGAACAGAGTATATCATTTTCTCTAAGTCACCCAGCATTTCTCTGAAGCTGAGTATAAAACATAGAATTTCTTCCCCTTTGTTCTAGCAACAACCCTGCTGATCTAGAGGTCATGTCATCACACACCCAGTGTCCTTGCAAATCTGGAGGCAGATGGAACTGTTTCATTTTTAATTATTTGCTTATATTTGTAAACTTAGAATGAAGTATTATCATTATTATTATTTTTTTGCTTTGGCTGCATCCCTTCATTCTTTGTGGAGTTATTTCTCTGCTGATCACCAGTAGCATATTGGGTACCTATTGATCTGGGGAGTTCATCTTTCAGTGTCCTATCTTTTTGCCTTTTCATGCTGTTCATGGGGTTCTCAAGGCCAGAATACTGAAGTGGTTTGCCATTCCCTTCTCCAGTGGATCACATTCTGTTAAGGCTATGGTTTTTCCAGTGGTCATGTATGGATGTTAGAGTTGGACTATAAAGAAAGCTGAGCGCCAAAGAATTGATGCTTTTGAACTGTGGCGTTGGAGAAGACTTTTGAGAGTCCCTTGGACTGCAAGGAGATCCAACCAGTCCATCCTAAAGGAGATCAGTCTTGGGTGTTCATTGGTAGGACTGATGTTGAAGCTGAAACTCCAATACTTTGGCCACCTGACGTGAAGAGCTGACTCATTTGAAAAGACCCTGATGCTGGGAAAGATTGAGGGCAGGAGGAGAAGGAGACAACAGAGGATGAGATGGTTGGATGGCATCACCAACTCAGTGGACATGGGTTTGGTGGACTCCAGGAGTTGGTGATGGGCAGGGAGGCCTGGCGTGCTGCGGTTCCTGGGGTCGCAAAGAGTCGGACATGACTGAGCAACTGAACTGAACTAATGAAGTATTCTTCTTAATTTATTCAAACAAACGCCCCTAGAAATCAGTAAGAAATGGGCAAAGCACATAGATAGGTAAATCAGAGGAGACATGGTCAACGAAGAGATGAAGAACTTGTATAACCTCACCTAACAAAGAAAGGAACGCACAGCAGAAAATACAATGTCATTTTGCCCATCATGTTATTAAATTGTTTTAGAATAGCAGTACTAGATTTGGTCCAGACTGTACAAAAACAGGCACAGATGTTGTTGAATAAATCACACAGCCTTTCTGGAGGGCAGTTTCATTTGTCAGAAACCTAAAATAAGGGCTGTGACCTCAACAGTTCCACCTCTAGGGATTTATCCTTGTGATGTGCCTACAGATTAAGCACAGTTTTATTAATAAATAGGAAAAATTAAACATATATTGGAATACTTTTGCTATTAAAATCATGGGCAGAATGACCAACGCATGCATGCATGCTGTCACTTCAGTCATGTCTGACTCTGTGTGACCCTGTGGACAGCAGCCCACCAGGCTTCTAAAAAAAAAAAAAAAAGAAAGAAGAAAAAAAAAATCATGGGCAGAATGAATATTTAACTAGATAGAAAATGTTTGAAGTAATTAGGTAGGAAGAGATAGTAAGGAATAGTGACACTGTTGGGACCCATGTGGACTAACGTGGTAGTTGGGTAATGCGTTTGAATTGTGTTTAAATCATTTCTTCTTGAAATGTGAAGGGGGTCCAGTGGAGATTCTGCTTAAAGTTTTAGAAGCTGTTAATATATCAAGTGTGAAAGCAAAAGTGTTAAGTCACTCAGTCATGTCCAACTGTTTGTGACCTCATGGACGGTAGCCCAGCAGGCTCCTCTGTCCATGGAATTTTTCAGGCAAGAATATTGAAGTGGGTTGCCATTCCCTTCTCCAGGGGATCTTCCTGACCCAAGTATCAAACTCGGGTCTCCTGCATTGCACACAGATTCTTTACCATCTGAAGGGTTGGTGATTCACTTCATGTCCCAGAATCTCCCTTCTGTGAGTTTCTCCACAAATTTCTAAATTTTGATTATTAATTAATTTATATTCATATCTTCATTCCTGTCAAACAGTAGATTTTTTTTTTTTTGGATTCAGCTTGCAGGATCATAGTTCCCTAACCAGGGATTGAACTTGGGCCCTCAGTAGTGAGAGTGTAGAGTCCTAAACCACTGAACTGGCAAGGAATTCCCCAAGCAGTAGATTAAAAGCTCACGTTTTTGTAAGAGTTTTGTGTTCCTGAGTTTGTTTTCTAATTCAGGTTCTTGTTGAAAAACATTAAACTTAACTGGGATTCTCATTTTAAAGAAAACATTTCCAACTCTTGGATAATTGGGTAAATATAAACAGCTAGTACTAAAATGGTTAATACTGCAGTTTACTTCCAGAACTCTCCCTGTATGATTGATTTCCTTTGTAATTCTTTGCCCATCCTTGAAAGACCTCACAGATTGCAGATGCTCCCTCTGCTGGCTACTTTTGGTAAAAATGGCATAGTTTTCGGGTTTTTGTTTCAAGTTACAAAACTTGTGCTTTTTGAGAAGAACTCAAAAAGAAGTAGTTGTTTTACTCCAACTTAGAGAAAATGAAATTATTAGCAAAACTAGTCAAGAATTTATTATTTTCTTTGCTTTTAGTATAATGAAGTATCTAGATTCTTCCCCCCTCCCCAAAAGTAGTATCTTACTTAGATTTTTAAACTGCCATATTTAAGCTGTTCACCCATTCTTTCTTTCATCAAATATTTACTGAGTACTGAATATGTGACAGACACTGTTCTAGGCTCTGGGGATTAAATCAGGAGCAAGACAGACAGGGTCCCTGCCCCTAATAGAGCTGGCTTTGTAATGGCGTGGGGGTTGGGGAGGGGACTGCTAATAAGCATGGAGTTAAGTTCAAGCACTGGCAAGCGTACGAGGGGAACAAGAGTAGAATGACATCATCTGTTAGAGAATAACAGGTAGAGATGGCAGGAGGAAGCTGTTTTGGATGAGGAGGTCAGTCATGAAGGGTCTCTTTAAGGATGTGACATTTGAGAGGAGCCTGCCACGCAGAGAGCAGATGGGGAAAGCATCACAGGCAGAAGGAACAGCAAATGCAGAGATCTGAGGAGTGCGGTGGTGTGACTGGAGGTATGCTGGGTGGGGGTGAAGACAGGAGTCATGGAAGCCAGGACTTGCAGGGTCCCTGGGGGATGAGGGTTTTATCTAAGAACAGGTAGAAGGTTTTAAGCCAGTTAGGGTGATTTGTCAAAAAGAATAGGTTTAGTGTCTTCAGGGGATTTTACTGATCAGTTCTCAAGACTGATGAATAACATAAAAATACCATTCTATTGATTTTTATAAAGAAATTATTAGTATCACCAGAAACTGTAGTACTCCTTTCTGTGTGACCAGAAAATGCTCACCTAGTGGGCGGACATGTGACCAGCCAGATCACAAGCAGAAGGTGGCTTGAGAACATAGAGCAAGTGTGTCCTGGTGGTCAGTGATTCCAGGCTGAGAGAATCAGGTGCATGAACCTCAGCCAGGTACACTGGCCAGGATTCTCTCCTAGGAGCCCAGGGTCTGGTCGGGTGCTGGCAGAGCTTGCCTTGTTGCTCGCTTTCTCCAGGGTTTCTGAGACTGACCAGCTCACATCCTCATATATATTTCTTCTCAAGCCAAAGTCGCATTGGGGAGTGCTACTGCCTCCTTAGGATGGCTTCGGCAAGTGTTATTTGCACCAGTTAGCCCCCAGAGCACTCGGTAATAGGTAGCATCTTCCTGGTTTTCCCTCTCAGAAAAGGCCTCTTGGTGGAGGTGCCCCGGGTGGGCAGTGGGGACCTGAATGCCACCTGGAAGGCAGCTCTCAAAGGGGAGCAGTTCAGGCAAAGGCAACAGCCTCAGAGATCCTGAGATGTGAGCAGACCCAACATATTCAGGGCATGTGAGAAGCCTCGTAGTTGGGACACCGTAAAGAGAGGTGACGGTGAAGAGGATCGTGTCCAGAGAGGCAGGATGCCCGGGTCACAGAGTCTGGAGGGCTGTGGTGAGGGGTTTGGAGTTTATTTCAGCCACAATAGGATGCCACTGGAGGGTTTTGCACAGGGGAGTGGTGTGTGTTCTGATTTGTGCTAGAGGAGGCTCACTCTTGCTGTGTGGAGGAAAGTCAGGGCTGAAGCCAGTGTAAGACAGTGAAAGGGCATTATGACACCTGGAAGGCAACCCCTGCAGTGAACTCTTCTCTTCCTACTAAACAGATTCTAGACAGTTAGAAATCTGCAGAGACGCCAGGCCCGGTTGTATTGCTTCCCCCTCCTATTGCGGAGAAGCAAGTCCCAGTGTTAGCCATATCATCCTTTAAATATTCTTATGACTACTAAATTTTTCTTTGGTGCCAGAAGTTGTGGCCTTTTGTATAAGGCCTGCTTGAAAATTGGAACCCCGTTGCGGAGAAGGGCAGCCCAGACTCACGCAACTTGGTTGGTGCCTAGGTGCCTGAAAGAAGACCCTGCTACCATGTCCCTGCTGCAGAGAAGCCTAGATCCCGAGAAGACTCTGGGCCTGGTGGACGTGCTCTACACGGCGGTGCTGGACCTCACCCGCTGGAGGGCAGGGAGGTGGGTGTCCCTGCCGAGGAGCAGTGTGACCACTTACAGGGTCATGTGAGCTCATGTCACTCATAGTATGTGAGTAAATAAGGCAAGAAGGGGAACTTTGGGACAATTTGTTATTTGGGAATAATTTCAAGCTTACAGAAAAGTTGCAGGAATAGAAAGAGAATCGCCTTTTATTTACCCAAACTCCTCGGTTTGTGAACACTTTTGCCTTCATTTGTTGTATCATTTCAGAGTTAAGTCCATCAAGAGGATTTTAACCAAGCTCACATTCTCCCTATGAACTCAGAGCAGAAAGGTGTTTAGAAAGTTTACTTATATCTTGCATGAAATTTATTTATATCTGAAAGCACTGACAGTTGCAAGATTATCTGTTTGTGAATAAACTTTAGAACTGGTAGAGACCTTGAACATCTAGTCACAGGCCCTCCACATGTCTTCATTCCTGAGCACACAGAGGCCAAGAACAGCGAGTTGCTTTAACCAGGGTCACTCCAGCCATCATCTGCCCAGCTCCCACCCCATGCCCTTTCCATCTCTAGGACTTTCTTTCAGTACTGGAAAAAAGTACCCAGAATACTTCGGAAGTAACAACCCTCTGTTCTTGGCACTGTCTGTGAATTACGCTGTCTAGTGTCCCTGGGTCTTCCCCATTCACCCCTCTCTGCTGTGTGGATTAGTCTCTTGACCCTCTGCTGGATCTGCCAGGCTCCCCTGTCATCCAGGCACACAGCCAGCCTCTGCCAAATGCATCTCCCATGCTAGGCTAGGTGTGCGTTGCTCTCCTGTGTTGCCGTCAGAGGGTTTCACTCAAAATCCTCATGCCAGAATCCTAATGTAGTTTTCATGGCCCTGTGTTAGACACGGTGAAAGTGAAAGTGTTAGTTGCTCAGTCAGATATGGTAGATGTTTTATAATAAATATAGATAGTAAGTGCTTAAATTATGTACTCTTAAAACTTTTGAGTGTTTATGAAATAAATGAACCCATTTCCAAACAGAGAGGCCTTTTTATTCTTAAAGTCTTTCTTGAACACCAAATCAATCCCATTTTATTGTCCAATTTGTATATTTGTCTTTTTTTTTTTTTTTTTAACACATTTCTCTTTCAATAGGGAACAAGCTTTACCCTGCATACAGATCCAGCTTCAGAGGGAGATCTGTGATTTTGGAAATCAGGCTGACTTGCCTTCTGGGAATGGGAACAAGTCTTCAGGTGGCCTACAGAAGACATTCTCCAAGCTGACCTCCCGGTTCACCAAGAAAGCTTCCTGTCCCAGCTCGAGCAGCAGCACAAGTTACTCCATTCCAAATACCCCTTCCAAAAACATCTTCATAGCCGGGTGTTCGGAAGAGAAGGCCAAAATGCCCACTAATATGGACTCAAGGCTACAAAGCATTTTGAACATTGGTAATTTCCCTAGAACTGCAGACCCTTCACAGTCAGCTCAGAATTCCAGTAATCAAATGGCCAACGGTTTTCTCCTAGAGAGGCGTGACAACTTCCTGCAAGGGGATGATGGCAAGGATGAGAAGGGTATGAATTTGCCAACCGATCAGGAAATGCAGGAGGTGATCGATTTTCTCTCGGGCTTTAACATGGGCCAGTCACACCAGGGCTCCCCACTGGTGACACGGCGCAACTCTGCTGCCACCGCCATGGTGACTGAGCAGAAGGCAGGAGCCCTGCAGCCACAGCAGCCGTCACTGCCAGTGCCCCCGCCTCCGCGGCCTCCCCAGGCTGGGGCGCACACACCTCTGACACCCCAGCCGGGCTTGGCACCTCAGCAGCAGTCCCCAAAGCAACAGCAGCCCCAGGTCCAGTACTACCAACACCTGCTGCAACCTGTCGGACCGCAGCAGCCCCCGCCCCAGCCCCGGGCCCCTGGGAAATGGGTACCCGGCTCATCCCAGCAGCCAGCGCAACCCGTCGGAGCTGGTCTGTCTCCCCTTGGCCAGTGGCCTGGCATATCTGATCTCAGTTCTGACTTGTACAGCTTGGGTCTGGTGAGCAGCTGTTTGGATGATGTGATGTCGGAGGTTTTGGGACAAAAGGCACAGGGACCTAGAAATAACACCTGGCCAAACCGTGACCAAAGCGATGGAGTCTTTGGGATGTTGGGAGAGATTCTGCCTTTTGATCCTGCAGGTATGTGAACCCCCTCCCCACCTTGGGGTTTTAACTTAAATAGTATCACCAAGGACTTTATAGGGCCTGTCTGCCATGGCCTTCCTCGTGGGAGGCAGTGACTTAATCCCCTTTAAAGACCCTTTCTCACTGCCTGATGGCAAGTATTGGGCAGCTCCAGCAAAGGGAGGAAGCAGTAGTTAGAATGAGTCTGAGAAGGTAAGTGGAACTATTTTCTTACTTTGTAGAGGACAGAACTGAGGCTGAGAGAAGCTGAGTGACTCAGAGGCCCGTCAGTCACGAGGCTCCAGTTGGAGCCCCCCCCCTTCATGGCAGCCAAATGGCTGACCCATCACAGGCTGCTTTTTCCTAATCACATAACCTGTTTCATGATTCTCTTTTGCCTAAACTCTAGAACCTGTGAAAGGTGGTAAAGCACCCTCCTACCTTCACAGAATTTGGCTTTTCCTGGCCTACACAGTGTGAAAATTCCCCGGAGTTACCTTAGGAAATTAGAAAAAGAATTTAGAAACAAAACAAAAATAAACTAGGAGGAGGAGTTAAGGATAAAAGTTGTTCTACACCTGAAACTAAAATGATATTGTAAATTAGCTATACTTCAATTTCAAAATAAAAGCTGAATAAAACAAAAGCTGGATAAAAGCTGAAGCTAAATAAATTTGAAAGAAAAATATAGTAAACATTGTAAATAAATCTAAAAGAAGGGTCTTTAGAAAACCAATAAAATAGAGAAACCAATTTATTGCAATCCTGATTAAGACAGAGCAAAGGAAAACAAGATTAGGAAAGAGAAAGATAGCTACAGATATAGGAGAGATTAAAAGAACTTTAAGGGTTTCCCTGGTGGCTCAGTGGTAAACAATCCATCCGCCAGTGCAGGTGGCACAGGTTCACTCCCTGATCTGGGAAGATCCCACGTGCCAGGGAGCAGCTAAGCCTGGGGGCCCCAACTACGGAGCCTGCTCCAACGCCTGGGAGCCCCAACTACGGAGCCTGCGCTCCAACGCCTGGGGGCCCCAACTACGGAGCCTGCACTCTAACGCCTGGGGGGCCCAACTACGGAGCCTGCGCTCTAACGCCTGGGGGCCCCAACTACGGAGCCTGCGCTCTAACGCCGGGGAGCCCCAACTACGGAGCCTGTGCACTGTAGTCCCCGTGCTGTGCATCAGGGGAAGCCACCGCAGTGAGAGACCACGCACCACAGCTAGAGGGTAGCTCTCATTTGTTGCAACTAGAAAAAAAACCTGCACGGCAGCAAAGACCAAATAAATAAATAAACTATTTAAAAAACAAAATAAAAAGTACTTTAAGACATTATCACATGATGTGATGACACCATACTAGAAAACTGAATGGAAAATAGAATCTTTTCTAACAAAATATACATGATCAGAATTGCACCAAGTAGTGGAAAACCTGTCCAGTCTATTCCAGGAAAAGAGATCGGAAAGGGAGTTATGAAGCCAACATGATTTTACTCTAAAAACATAACTTTTTATGAATGTAGATAGATGCAAGAATATGTAGCAGTATATCAAAGGAGTTATATCTGGTTCACTTCAGTAGTATAAGATAGTTCAGTCTAAGGAACTCAGCTCCTGTACAGTAATCTGTTATTTCACCCAGTAAATGAGAAAAACTCTTACAGCAGAAGATGCCATCAAGACATTTGGTAAAAGACACAAGCAGTTCTTAAGTAAACTCAAAACATGAATAGAAGGAAATGTCTTGAATATGAAAAAGATTATCTACCAATAGCCAGTAGCAAGTAGTACTTTGTACAGTAAAACAAAATCATTCCAGTTAAATCAAGACCCAAACAGTGTGGCAAATGATACTACCAATACCATGTGACTTTGTCTTGAACTTTCTGGCAAATGTAGCAAGACAAAAACAAAGGAAAGAAGTGGTATAATATGCGTTAGAGAAGAGACATTAAAAAAAGCACGTCTCTTGGGACTTCCCTTGGTGATCCAGTGGCTAAGACTCCGAGCTCCCAATGCAAGGGGTACGGGTTTGATCCCTGGTCAGGGAACTAGACCCCATATGCCGCATACAAGATACAAGATAAATATATATAAATTGATTACTTTTTACTCTAATTTAGCAAATGTTATATGGAAGTGAAAAATAACCACCAGAAGAGATTGCCTACCACGTGAACCCAGCATTTTCTAAAATTAAAGGAAAGAAATTTTTTCTTATGTCTTCTCAGAATTCCTCATACTGCTGCGTGAGCTCTTTTGTTCTTGCTCCCCTTGTGTGGGTGGATGTGGGGCCCCCACCTAGGGGAAGGTCTGATGGTTCCACCCTGCTGTGGAGGGGCAAGCCCCTCTAGCCACCACCAGTGGGGGCTGGTGTGGCACATTTTCTCAATCGCTGGGAAACAGTCTGTACATTTTTTGACAGTCGCGTAATTAAATCCAGAGTATTAATGGTGTTTGGCAGAACTTTATCATCTTTAATCTCTACTGGGGCCCAAACAGCCTGTATGTCATTAACCTAGGAATCCTACTAGCTTTTCCTTCTGGATATCCCTTTCTTACCTTCAAGTCCTTCATGTAGCTTCCTCCAGATGCCACCCCATTGGCGTAAGGTCTCCGTGGCTCTTTTTGCAAGGTAAGGGCATTCTGGAAGGATGAATTCCAGAAGGCGCCCTTTCAGGCGCGGGGGCAGCTAGAACCGAGTGCCGCCTCTGGCCCAGGCGCACGCAGCCCCTGCGCGCCCCCTTGTGGCCATCATGCAGTGCACACATGGCGGCGCCCCGAGAGAGCACCCTGAGGCTTGAGCCCTGGTGTATCTCCCACCTTGAAGCTGGAAAGTATTCACTCATGAGTCATATTCAGTTTGTGAACTACAGACATTTTCCTACTGTGTCTTTTTGTTTGACTTTGTCTAAATGTCTTCTGTGCTGTTTTTCTTCCACTGGTACTGGCTTGCACATTCTTACTCAGTTCTGTCCAATATGTTTCCATCCACCTCTTCATACTTTCTTAAATTTCACCTTACTCACTATCACTCTTATGATCTTCAGGCTGAATTAGCAGGTCTGCCTTCAGTATCCAGGAGAATATTGGATCAGACTTGAGCCCAAGAGGGAAGACCAGGTATTCTCTATCTGGCTGACCCTAATGCTTTGATAACTTTCAGGTTATCTTTTAGTTGAAGTCATCATCTGATCCTCTTAGTTGTTAAGTGTGTAGCTCCAGACATTGGAAATTTTTAAAGTAACTAGTATTTGTCTTTCAAATTTAGCCTTGGCTAAAGCAGACCTTTTTGTTCTCTGACTTTGTGCACATTCAGCTTGCCCTGCCCTAGGCACACCCCTTCCCACAGTCCCTATGCACACACCATTCCCCATCTTCAGACCTGTGTGCTGAAAGCCCCATCTCACCACAGTAGGCTTCTGAGCAAATTCTATAGCCCACTCTGGGCCGCATGCCTAGTGGCCCCTCACCACTTATCATTGTGTGTGTCAACAGGACACCCTCAGAAGGTAGGGAAGGAAACAAGAGGCCAGTTTGGGCCCCCAACCCTGTTTATTCCTCTGTCTTAACACAGTGGGTTCAGATCCTGAGTTTGCGCGCTATGTGGCAGGAGTGAGCCAAGCAATGCAGCAGAAACGGCAAGTCCAACATGGTCGCCGCCCAGGCAATCCCCGGGGCCACTGGCCACCCATGGATGATGCCCATCGGACCTGGCCTTTCCCAGAGTTCTTTGCAGAAGGGTGAGTGCTGGGTGTGGGCGGGAAGTTGAGTTTGGGGTCTGGGTGTTCTGCAGGGGACCTTGGTATACTCTTACCAGGCCATTCATTTGTAGGCCCCCACGTGAGAAAATGGCACATGGTCAGATCTTAGGGGTCAGAGTTTCGTGACTGACGATAGGATGCCAAGTAGCATGTGGTGTCCCTGTGCATTCACTATTGGTATGAATTGATGATTTCTGAGACAGGCTCTTCTTCCCTGGACAAAGATCTTATTTGGTGGTGTTTGGGACATAATTGCATGTTTAACACAGTCTTTAGCTGAAATGAGTATGGTGATGAAACCTGTGTTATTTATGGAATGTGATCCTTGTAGCCTACAAAAAAAAAGCAAAGGTGTACAGTTCAGATTCTGATGTATTGAGAGAACTGGGGATTTTCATCATAAAGACCTTTGGGGGGGTGATTTTTTTTTTTAACACCTCTTATTGCTCCCTGATCAATAACTCTGCACAGCTAAAGACCATCTCAGCTTTTTGTTTTCTCAAACATGAATTGCATATATACACCACAGCTTCTGAGACATTTTTAGAGGAAGGAGAGAGACAAGGGACCACTGTTGGGTTGTGAGATAAGAGCAGGGGAAAGAATGTTCCCTTAGGGCTGGGGTGGGGGTGGGGGTGGGCCTGGCCTCAGGCTGTCCAGCCGGGGTCCAGGCTGGCTGCCTGAGGCCCGGGACCAGCTTCTCTCTTTGGCTTTCAGGGATGGCCTGCACAGCGGCTGGGCGGGGACTCAGGGAGACTCAGCCAGCTCGAGTGACGAGACGTCCTCTGCCAATGGGGACAGCTTGTTCTCCATGTTTTCAGGGCCTGACCTCGTTGCTGCTGTCAAGCAGAGAAGGTATGAAGAAATCTTTAAAACAAAGAACAGAGGGGTGCATGAATATGATCCACAGCTTATTCCTCTACAAAGCTCAGTAGCTTCACTGCTTCTGTGTACTCACGTTGAGAGAGGCAGAGGACCTCTTCCAGTACTGTCTTGCTGAAGCTTGGGTGGTGATGTAAAGTTGGGTTGAGTTTTTACTGGGAGAACAGTCTCATGCTCGTGGTAGCCCCAAATACCTGTATGACAGGCTAGGGAGTATTATGGAGAACAGGGTCTGCTGAGGCTGGTCTGCGCCTTATAGGGGACAGCCCTTTCCATGGGAGGAGCAGGACCAGGACAAAAATTCTGATCAACTCACCAACAGGCTTTGCAACTCCAAACATGGGTCTGGCCCTCTCTTACCCTCAGTTTTTTCATCAAAGGTGGAACTGGATAAAAGTAACCTCTGAATGGTATTTCAAAGCTGAAAAAAAACAGGTGCAGGGTATATTCGGAGCTAAAGTTTTCAAGTGAGTGTTAGTTGCTCAGTCGTGTCCAACTCTTTGTGACCCCATGGACTGAAGCTCTTCAGGCTCCTCTGTCCATGGAATTCTCCAGGCAAGAATACTGGAGTGGGTTGCCATTCCCTTCTCCAGGGGATCTTCCTGGCCCAGGGATCAAACTTGGTTCTCCTGCATTGCAGGCAGATTCTCTACCATCTGAGCCACCAAAGGCATTATTAAGTTTTCAAAAGTAGTCACAAAAATGAAAACGGACCCTGAAATAAGATAAGAATTTGTTTAGAAAGAGATGGAGAGACTGTTGTGGGTGTGAGGAAGCAGAGACCTGCCTGGTGGCAAGGACGTGAGCAGGAGTAGAAAGCAGGCGGGGCCGCCTGGGTGTCAGGAGTCACACCCTCATGTGATAGGACCAGGGTCCATCGGATAAGCGGGGGAGCAGGTAGGTGAAGATGGGAGGGCACCTGAGTCACACGGCCTAGGATGCACAGGAGTCACTGTGGTGATGGCAGTGGTCGCTGATCCAGGCTGGGGTGCATTCTCATGCCAGGCCCTGGGCTTGGCATTCGCGTACATTTCCTCACTTAATTCTCAGAAACACTGTTTGTTTACTAGGGCTGTCATATCAAAGAACAACAGACTAGGGAATTATTTAACAGCAAGGATTTTTCTCCTAGTTCTGGAGGCCAGAAGTGTGAGATCAAGGTGTCAGCAATGTTCCTTTCTTCTGAGGCCTCTCTCCTTGTCTTGCAGCTGGCCCCCTTTCCCCTGTGTCTAACATGGTCTTCCCTCTGTACCTCTCTGTCCTAATCTTCTTTTCTTATAAGGACATCAGTCATGTTGGATTGGAGCCCACCCTAATGACTTCATTTTAACTTAGTTGTTTAAACAACTTACCTATAAATGCAGTCACACTCTGAGGTACTGGGAGTTGGGGCTTTGACATGTGAATTTGGGTGGGGGAGGGTAGCTCCTGTCATGTACCAGGCACTGGTGGTAGAGCAGCAAACAAATCAAAGTCCCCTTCTTCATGAAACTGATATTCTACTGAAGGAAGGCTGATAAAAAATCCAATATGTTGGTTTGGATGAGGTTCTATGAAGAAAAATAAAGCAGGGTATGAGGGCAGAGAATGCAGGGGACAGCTGGATTTCCTGTATTCCAAATGAGAGTCAGGGAGGCTTCTGATGAGCAGAAAGCTGAACAAAATGATGGATGAAGTGGCAGTGGGGTATGTGGGAGAGAGAAGAATCAAGGGTGAGATGCAGGTTTTTGGCCTGAGCATCTGTGTGAAAGGGGTGTGTCATGGACCCTGATGTGGAGGACTGCAGGAGGAGTGGGACTGAGCCTTGAGGAGAAGTGAAGACTGGAAATTAGGCTGACTAGAGGTCCAGCTAGTCACCACCTCAGCTCATGCCCGCCACCCCCCACTCCCAGCCCAGCCCTGTCGTGGCCTCTGGAAAGGCACCACACCATGATGGCCCACCTTTGCCCCCTGCATGCAGCGGGCCCAGGGCCTCCCCACCTAGAACCAGTGCCTAGAGACCCACACCAAGCAGCTAGGTGTGCCCTGGAGGGAAGCTGGGTGGCTGGCAGGCAGCCACGGCACTGAGCTCTGGGTTCTTTCAGGAAGCACAGCAGCGGTGAGCAGGAGACCAGCACGCTGCCCTCACCGCCTCTTCTCACCGCAGTAGAGGACGTGAACCAGGTATGTGGGCCCTGCTCTGGCCACAGAGGTCTGGCTTCATGGGTACAGACCATGGGCAAGGTTCCAAACCCTTAAATTTTAAGAGTTGTGTGGGGTTTTTGGTGGTGAACAACTCTCTTCCTATGGTTTTTGTCTAAATGGTCAGCCATCTCAGCAGACTCAAGAGCCACGTGCAGAGGAAGTTCTGGGGCTGTGCTGTCCAGTATGATGGCCATCAGCCCATGTGGCTACTTAAGTTGAAATTACTTAAATGTGAAGATTGAGCTCCTCAGTTGCACCCGCCACGTGCGGTGAGCAGCCGCTGTGCTGGATGGCGCGGACAGAGCACGTCTGTGGTCGCACGCTCTGCTGGACATGCTGCTCCAGGGCTGCGGGGAGGGCTGGGGCTGCACCCTGTTTCCTCAGTGGGAATGAGGACTGGAGCCGGGGGAGGTGGGAAAGGAGGATGAATTGCCAGAAATGCCACTAAGCACCCTCTTCTGTCTCTCAGGATAACAAAACCAAAACGTGGCCGCCCAAAGCCCCCTGGCAGCACCCTTCCCCGCTGCCCAGCACCCTGCCTGGCCCAAGTGCACCTCTCTATGCAGTCGCCAGCCCCGGCAGCCAGTGGAGCGACACCATGCAGATGCTGCAGTCCCCGGTGTGGGCCGCCACCAGCGACTGCAGTGCTGCCTCCTTCACCTACGTGCAGCCCCCGCCGCAGCCCCCGCCCCCACCAGCACACAAGGCAGCCCCCAAGGGCTTCAAGGCCTTCCCTGGGAAGGCTGAGCGCAGACCGGCCTACTTGCCCCAGTACTGACCCCGGGCCTGCCTGCCTGCCCGCCCAGAGCTTTTGGGGACAGGGGCCCCAGCCCAGGGCTGACTGGCTGGCAACAGTCCCCCAGAGGACCAGTGCACCCCTGTCCCAGGCAGGGATCCTTGGGGATGGAGGTGGTTGGCAGCTCCAAGCCTTTAAGGCCTGGCTTCTCAAAGCTCTGGAGGCATCAGACACCTGGAGGGCCAGATGAAGATGGAGTTTTCTGACCCTCCTCAGGGAGGTGCTGGGGGATCTTCAAGTTTAATAAGCACCTCTGGTGATTCTGATGCAGGTGGGCCACTGGCCACACTTTGAGAAACACAGCTCTCAAGTTTGTAGACCCCACTGCATGTGTTGGGAAGGCGTTGGGGCTGAAGGCTGAGAGCAAAACTGACCATTCTTATGAAACCTTCCCTTTCCCTCCTTAACACGTTGAGTGATGACCACACCAATCACTGTATTTTATAGCTATTTTTCATATAGGTTTTTAGTTAAAATATCTCCTGCCTAAAATGCATTGAATATTTTAAGATAACAAATAGAGTGGCTGGAGGTTTTTCAACACTATATTTAAGCTTCTACGAACTGGGCAAAGGATAGCATATTTGTGATGAGAAGCAATCACCTGGGTTTTCTGTAGATGGACAGCCCCTCGCCACCCCCAGCAGCACCCAAGGGGTGTGACCTTTACCGATTACAAAAGCAGGATCATAGCCCTGATGGTGCGTGGAGATGAGCCCGCTGGCTGCTGTCCGTGTGAGGGATACAGCTACACCTTCTGCCCTCATGTCTTTCCACACACGGCCAGAGGCTTA
Organism: Dama dama; assembly: GCF_033118175.1. Classification (NCBI taxonomy): domain Eukaryota; kingdom Metazoa; phylum Chordata; class Mammalia; order Artiodactyla; family Cervidae; genus Dama; species Dama dama. The sequence continues at coordinate 49,570,207 of NC_083684.1, forward strand.
GATACGGTTTCAGAGCGTGAGGGTGTGGTCAGGGGGGCTGCAGAGAGACACTTGAAATTGCAGTAACATTGTGAGCTGGCTCAAGACAAACCAATTAAGATGTAGATAGGAATTAATTTAAAAGTTTTTCTTTAAAGAAAAAAATAAACCACCTCATTTTCAGTTAACATGTGCTGTTAAATAGATAACATCCTGTGGATTTAGGGATATTTTTCCAGCCAGAATGGATCCAGAAGAATTGAATGGTGCTTAAATTGAGAAATAATAAATATATCTATATAGACTAGACATATCCCACTGTATATTAATTGAGGTTACAGAAGTTCTTTATATAAAACTTATTTAAAATTTTCATATTTCATCTTTGAAAAAGTCTAATTGAGAAAAATCCATAATATTTTCTGGTATGAAAGTTTGACAGTATTAATATTTTTTTTTATATTTTCTTAAATCATTAAACCATTTTAATATATGTTAACTACTAATAAATGGTTTATTCTTTCTAACTCCATATAAGCTTTTCCAGCAAAGATTGTAATAACACAGTTATGTTCTCATTTTTCTATGAATATAGGTAAATTTATATTTAAAAATACCAAAAAGAATATATATATATATGTATGTAGACACACTAATTATAGAGGACCCTTAGGGTGTCTGAGCCCAGCCGTCTGAATCTTTAGTACTGTGGTGCCAGGCTGTCTCCAGGCCTCGGGTGTTGTCTTCTGTGCGGAGTGGGGATGTCAGTGCTGCCTGTAGTCATGATCCTTTCGCCGTGGGTTCTGAACATTCACCTCACCGTGTTTACAGAGAACTATTTTGTACATAGACTTTTCAGGCTCGTGCTTTGCACCAACCCTGCGTGGCTCTTGTCCGTGTTAGCCGTCAGTGTGTGCACTAACGTCTGTTGAAGTTGTCTGTGGCTGTTTACTTGTAAGATGGTTTTCTTCTCTCCTTCAGTAATGTGTCTTCAGTACCCCGTGTTTCGAGTTCTATTATACTGAAGTACCCTTGTTTTAATAGTGCCTCCCCAAAGACCTCACCCTGGACAGAGGTCAGTCCTTCATGCTCCAGCGCAGGTGACATCAACATGGCTAACTGTCACTTTCCAGTCTGTTTTTCTCGATTAAGGAAGACATTTTGTAATTGCGTCTTCATGGGCTGTGAGACTGTGTGAAGCTGTTTGTGTAGTCTCCTTGTGGGTGCTGTGTTCTCAGCACCGCCTTGCTCTGAACACTGGTAATTCCAGGTGCTGCGCTCGGCAGAGGGGTCTCGCCAAAGCGCATGTGTGTGCGTGTGTGTGTGTGCGTGTGTGTGTGTCCTTTGTGTGGCCAGGCGTGGCTGCCTTGCTCGTGTGACTAGTTACAACGCTTCCAAACTGGAACTCTACATTTTGTATCTTACTTTTAAAGCTCCTATAAGTAAAATAACTATTGGCTTTATTAAAATATACCTTTAATAATTTTTGGATCTCTGTCTAAAATGAACTGCAGCACATAATCATGTCAGAAGCCCTGTCTGATTCATTACTTTGAAAAGCTGCACACGAATAGGTTTTCAGGTCAGCCTGTCCTCTGACTCTGAGCCCTTGCAAGGGTAATACCTCTGGGGATATTAGGATAAGCTGGGGCACGGGGGGTGGTGCTGGCGTACAGAAAGTGGGACAACCTACCACATCTCTCCTGTTGGCTTCCCTGAGGCCAAAGCTGGAAGAGCCTCTCTGTGGTCAGAGCCACTGTTGTGGTGAAGGAGGCCACCTGAAGAATGCGGACTCTCCTTGGGTTGTGGTCTGCCAACACACATTCCACCAAGTGTGGGCACTTGTGAGCTGCTCAGCCAGCCTTTCCAAGAGGCAGACCCAAGGATGAGCTCCCCCCTCACTCCGCCCGGGACCCGCCATGTGGCAGACCCTCCCTCATAGGTACAAGAAGGACTAGTTGCACTGGATGGTGCCATTCTGCTGTGGAGAAGGAAAGATTGTAAAGTGGGAACCAAAAGAAGGGGGAGTTACAGGGGAGTTTCAACTCATTTTCACTTACAGCAAGACAGCATTTGATTGAAACTTTTTCCATGAACTTAAGAAAATGGAGTAAATGAGTATAAATATATAACCTACCAGTACACAAGTACCACTCTGGCTTCTTTCTGCTGAGACTCCCAGAAGCTGAGCATGGGGACAAATACACCTCAGGACAAGGTTACTTAGTAACAGCCATGTTGTATGAGTATTGCTAAGGAAGACAGTGAAAATTCATAATAAAAAGCTAGCCAGAACATTTAAATGTTAAACATTTATAACAAAATGTACACATTTTATAAAGTGTTTAAAGTGTGAACACACTTTACACATATGTGTTCCTATTTAACATTAGTGCCCAGTGCTGCTCTCCGGACAAGAACACTGGAATGGGGTTGCTGTGCCCCCCTTCAGGGGATCTTCCTGACCCAGGGATTGAATTTGCATCTCTTACATCTCCTGCATTGGCAATCGGGTTCTTTACCACTAGCACCAACTGGGAAGCCCATATTCTTGCCTGGAGAATCCCATAGACAGAGGAGCCTAGAGGGCTACAGAGGGTCGCAAAGAGTCAGCCACAACTAAAGTGGCTTAGCACCCATGCAGATGGTCCTGTTCACTGACTTCTAATTGACAACAGTGGTGGAGACAGGAGTCCTGTAAACCCAGCTCCGTCCTGAGTGGGTGGGGATGGAAGCAGACAGATGTTCACCAGAGCCTCAAGAAGGTCCCTGGGGGCCTTGGCTCAGCTGAGAAATGGAGGAGGACACACAGGCAGGTCCTTATGAGGCTGGTGACCCTCCTTTTCCATCTGGGGTTCCTGGGAGAGTGGGCATCCAGCTCTGAGAGTATAGCTGAAACTCTGCATCCCAGCCATGGTGCTGGGAAAGGACGGCCCACTGTGTGACCCCTCTCACGATCTGCTTCCTCATGCGGAGACAAGAAATAAACCCTGCCAAAGGTCAGTTCCTTGATTCCCAAAAAGACATGTATGTGGACAAGTGACTGTCAGGGTCTCAACCACATGGGCCTGGGAGTCTGAGGAGCCTCTGGGGCCCGGCTCTTGGAAGTAACACAAACAGATGGCCTTAGGATCCACAGGGGTTGGCTGGCTGGGCCCAGGCCTCTGCTTGTCTGTGAGGGGGACTGTATTTGGGCCTAGGTGAGGAGGAAGGATTGTTTCACGAGTGTCATATTTATTTCAACATTTCCTATTGTCAGGCTCCTTGCTAGTATAGGAGCCAGGCTGCATATAAAATGAAGTCTCTGCCCATAAACTCAGTCTTTTAGGGAAGACAACTCCCTCTTTCCCATTCTTGGTAAGAGATACATATTCAAGTACTCAATGCTCAGGCAGAAATCCTAGAAGACATTTTTGATGTTCTTTACTCTCCTCTTTCACTTAATTAGCAACTCCTACAAGTGCTACTGTGGTCTTCCCTGGTAGTTCAGCTGGTAAAGAATTCGCCTGCAATGCAGGAGACTCCATTTCGATTCCTGGGTCGGGAAATTCCCCTGGAAAGGGATATGCTATCCACTCCAGTATTCTCAGGCTTCCCTGGCGGCTTAGACAGTAAAGAATCCGCCTGCAATGCAGGAGACTCCGGTTCAATTCCTGGATAGGGCAGATTCCCCTGGAAGAGGGCATGGCAACCCACTCCAATATTCTTGCCTGGAGAATTCCACGGACAGAGGAGTGTGGAGGACTACAGTCTATAGGGTTACAAGGTTTAGTCGGACACGACTGAGCGACTAAGCACAGCACAGCACAGCACAAGTGCTTCTGCAAGCATATTTCAATTCCACCAAGTTCTTAACATCTCCACTGCCATCAACCTGGTCCTCCCTATCTCTTGCCTTTCCTTCTGACGCCTAACGTCTCCTGTACACCCCTGCTACCTCGAGGAAGGCTACCCACAGTGCCCACGTGCCTGGGCCTTTCCATCAGTTCTGTCCGGCCAGAGCTCAGCCTCTACCCGGCCTTGTTTAGTACTCCGCTGTGTGTGTTTGCGCATGTCCCTCTCACCAGAATCAAAGCCGCAGTAGAGCAAGGAGCAAGTCTTGTTCATGGCCACAAGTGCAGGGTGCAGAACAGCGCGAAGCAACTCCAGATAATACACACGAAATGAGGTGCTGCTAAGGCCAGAGGCAAATTCTAATACAAAACCAAAACACAGAGCTAGACTTGAATCGGTTTTCACATCGGGCTAAAAGAATACGCAATGACCAGGGTTTGTACTAGAGCCGCAAGGAAAGGTTGTTTAGCTTTTTACCAAGTACAGAGTTTTCTCAGGGTGAAAACCCACGCCCATGTGCGGAGGGGAAATTTTTTTTTAAAGACGTAACTGGATTCACGAGGAAAATCTGGCGACATTCCGAAGCGACACAACTCAGCTGAGCAGGCGATCACCGCGAGCACGCAACACAAGGTCCGAGCCTCCTGGCGGCGCTGACTCCGCCTTCCGGGTGTCTCTTAGCCTGCGCACGCGCAGTCCGCCCCGACCCGGAGTCTGCGCACTTTCGCGCATATGTCCATCCCAGACGTGCGGGCAGAGGCGTCTGCAAGTTCACCGGTCAGGAGCCTGCCCCTGTCTGGGAGCGGGGACATGCGCACACGTGCACCCCCGGACGTGCGCGCCCACACGCAGACGCGTGCGCTCCCCGCCCGCTCGCTACCTACGCTGGTCCCGCCTTCCCAGTGCTTAGACGCGTGCGCACCGCCCCTCTGGAGACCGTGGCGGGTGCCGGGGGATTCGAGGAGTTCCAGAGAACCGCGACTCCTCACCCTTTCCAGGTCACCGTGACTCAGCATCCTCGGTGGGTGCGCCTCCTCGGAGCAGCTCGCGAAAATCCATCGGCGTGTATAGCCCCACACCCGACCTCCTTCAAATTCGAGCCCTAGAACTGCTGCTACCCTTTGCCCTTGTCCTGGTGATCTGGTCTCCATGCCCTGCCAGACTCCTGTCCAACGGCCCTGAATAGAGGCCTGACTTAGGTCCACCCTTTAATCCAGCCCTCTCTCTCTCGGTTCCTAGCATTTTGCCAAAGGCACTTGAAAGTGCCTGGCACTGGAGCGGTCTATTGAACTTTGAGAGCCAGGTTTTCTTTGGATGGAGGTTGTCAGCCCCAGGTCTGGATGCATAGAACCCTCTGAGAGAGCCACTTCTGAACACTGGTACTGTGCGGTTTGCAGACAGGGCTTGGCTCAGCATGTGGAGCCGATTGTGGGGATGGTGGTAGAAAACAGGTTTAACTTCTATCAGTATATGGTTTAGTCACTAAGTCGTGTCCGACTCTTAACCCATGGGCTGTAGTCCACCAGGCTCCTCTGTCCATAGGATTCTGCAGGCAAGAATACTGGAGTGGGTTGCCATTTCCTTCTCCAGGGGATCTTCCCGACCCAGGAATCAAACCCAGGTCTCCTGCATTGCAGGCAGATTCTTTGCCAACTGAGTTATGAGGGAAGCCACTTTATCATTATAAATATAAAATTACCTTAATATTTTTCTAAACTGCAGACCTCATCCCACTCCCCAAGGTTTGATTAGAGAGGCTACCCTCCACATCCCAGTGTCTGATCACCACCGCCCCCCGCTGCCCCCGGCTGCTCCTTTCCTGGTAAGAACCTCTGCTGCCCTACTCAGGGGCTCAGATCCAACCCAAGGGGAGCAGTGTTGATCCAGTGGTTGTATTCTCCTACCTCTCTGCCTTTGCCTATGCTGCTGTCCTTGCCTTTGGAAATGTCATTATTGGCCATTTCCACTTATAAAATTCTACCCTGTCAGATTTAAAGGCTTAATTGATGTTCAAAGAGAAGGGTGGCCGGGGTGGGGGGGGGGGTGGGGGGTGATGGAGAGGGCCTGAAAGAATTGCCTGCTCCTCCTCGTTCCCTGTACCCTTTTCCCAAGGCTGAAGAGTCAGGAAGTGGCCTAGGACAGGACCAGGGCAGGACTGTGATTAAGAACAGGGTTCAAGAGTGGGGCAACCTTGAACTGATTCTCTTCTTAGTTGAGCAGAATGGCTATTTTCAGATTTCTTAGCTTGTCTGTTATGTGGAGAGGATAATGGGATATCCCTCATGGGGTGCTGTGAGGGTTATGTGGCAGAATTTAGCACAGAGCTCTGCATGCAGTAAACTAGCAGGAGTAGGAAAGTAACCATACTTTGCTGCTAATATAGAAAATCCACATAACTGGAATTTCGACGTACAATGTTAAAATATTATAGGGAGATCTGAGAATTGGTGGGAAATCTGGAATAACTGAAGCTGCTGGGAATCACAGAGGCCAAACTGCTGGAGGTGTACACTAGCGAATGTTAAAAAGAACATGAAACTTTTAAAAAGGTAATCATTGGAGGCCTTGCCTCCTTCATCTTTAGGACCTAAGCTGCTCCTGTGGGTTTCAGGTAGATGAAAGTAGACATTGGGGAAGATAGTGTGGCAGGGGGCAGGTGAACACCCATAAAATCTTTGGAAAGATTGGGAGTTGTAAATGACAGCTTAGCTCAGAACAACATCAAGATGAGGGGAAATCAGTGTTCATGCTGCAGCTGCAGACCGAGTTGGCCTGGCCCCAGGAACTTGGGTGATGGGATTCACTCTGCTACCTCTCTGGAGGTCGTTCTCTTCATGGTCTGTTCTTTGTGACAGGCAGCTTAACACTACAAAAAAACTTGAGTTTTTCCTACTGGCTTTGGGTCCCTGTTTGGCTGTCTTGGGCTTCCCTGGTGGCTCAGATGGTAAAGAATCTGCCTGCAATGTGGGAGACCCAGGTTCAATCCCTGGGTTAAGAAGATCACATGGAGAAGGGAATGGCTACCCACTCCAGTATTCTTGCCTGCAGAATTCCATGGACAGAGGAGCCTGGTGGGCTACAGTCACAGAGTTGCAGATAGCCGGACACGACTGAGTGACTTTCACTTCTGACTACTTAGGTCATGTGTTCATCTCTGGCTTAAGTCATATGTTCATCTCTGATTCAGTCAAGGAGGCAGAGGAAGAAACCCAAGGGTGAGAGGTAGTGGCTCTGGATCAAGACAACAGATAAACAGACGTCTCCTGTGATCACTGAAAAGAGCCTGCTTGAGAAGAAGGGAGGCCGTGGCTCCTACTGTCGAGAGTCATCAAAGGAATCATAGAGCAAGTAGATGTTATAGGTAATAGCTACTGAGACTGGCCTTCCTGTTGGAAGGAGTTCTGTTCTGAAACACAGGATTGAGGGTTGAGAGTGCTGTTCTGTGCAGATAGCTGCTTGGATGGGAACTCTGTGATTGGAGGGTTTCTCAGAATCTAGTGGAACAGATGTTTTCAGCACTGTCAGGGTTCTGCTGGATATGGGAAGCCCATTTAAACCTCAGAGTTGACAGATGACCCAAAACTCTGAACAAATAAGGGCCATGTGGCAAGGCTGTTCCCTGCAAAGTCCTGTGACCATCTCTTCAATCTCTGACCCCTCTCTCTTTTCCTTCTTTATCTTTAGGAACTCAAATAATTCTGGGCCAGAAGTGGCAGTGACAGCATGGTACTGGGAGGTAGGTCAGAGGAAGAGCTAAGCCTAGGACTGCAGCAGGACATGGCCACTCCTGGATGGATGGCATTTCTGGGGGAACTGGGCGATGGAGAAGCTCAGTTTGAGTGCACAGTCCTTGGACCTCTTCTCTCTGACTACATTGACTCCGTCTTACCCACACTCTCCTCTAGGCTCATGACTTCAAATGCTATCTATTTACTCATGACTCCCAAGTTTTTCCTCTTGCCTGAACCATCCCTCCTCATTCTCCAGACATGAACACCCAACATCTCCACTTAGATGTCTGATAGGTTTTTAAAACTTGTCAAAAACAAGATAATGATCTTCCCCCTAAAACTGGCATTTCTCCAAGATGCAATGGCAATTCCAGTTTTTCCAGGAATTTGGGTAAAAAAACAGATGTTATCATTGACTGTTCTTTTTCTTTCTCTTAATTCTTCACTCCACATATATAGATCACCAGGCCCAACTCCTCCTACCTTGACACCTTCATTCCTGGTCTGCATTCTTGCTGTAGCATCCTATCTGTTGTCCTTACTTTCATGCCTACTGAATTGTTGGTCTGATCCTTTGCCATGTCCCCCCTTTGTTTAAACCTTTCAATGGTTTCCCATCTCTGTGGGAATAAAACTCAAAGTTCTCACAATAACTTCTTGCTTTCGTTCCCTCTCTGACGTCATCCTCTATCACTCTCCCCTCCTTCACTCCGCTCCAGTCACACTCGCCTCTTGCTGTTGCTAAAATATCAGCGTGCTTTCCTTAGGAATTTTGCAGCTCCTCTTCCCTTTGCCTGAACACTTCTCCCCCAGATTTCCAAGTGGCTTGCTTTCTCACCTTCTTCAGGCTTTTGCTGAAATGTCACCTCCTTAGTGAGTTTCGCCTTGACCATTCTATTCAGAATTGCATCTTCTATTCCCAGCACCCTTTTCAATTTCCCTTTTCTCAGTAGCACTTACCAGCATCTGATAAGCCGTATATTTTACTTGTCACCTAAACGTCCCGAACACCTGGAACACTGCCTGTAACACAGAAGGTTTTGGAGGGAGTTGTGTCAAGTGAATGAATGAATGAACGAATAAACTAATGAAGCAGGCAGAAGCTCGGCCTCTGTTCCCCAATCAATTCCAGGCAGAGGCTGGCAGAGTAGCAGTAGACCAAGTGGCTGCCAGTTAGCAAGGAGAGAAGAGCTGAGGCTCCGGATCCTCGGCTGTGGGCTTGGTTGCCCCCGGGGCGCGGACGGAGGAGCGGGCCGGGGCGGGGCCAGGGGCGGGGCGGGGCCAGGGGCGGGGCGGGGGCGGGCGCCTGCGCCATAAAGCTCGCTGCGCTCCGGGGCCCTCCGCCTGCTGTGCGCCGCTCTCCACGCTTCCTGCCCAGGTCCGTGTTCCCAGCCACTCACGCCATGGCCGCGCTCACCCAGAACCCGCAGTTCAAGAAACTGAAGACATGGTACGAGCAGCACGGCTCTGACCTCAACTTGCGCCGCCTTTTCGAAGGGGACAGGGACCGCTTTAATCGCTTCAGGTGCGTGCGCGGGACGGGAACGCGGGCGCGGACGTGCCGCACCGGGATGCGGCTCGCGGGGCCGTGAGGTGCAGGGGCCGGGGCCCAGAGGGCGGGGCGGCGGTCCCCCGGGGGTGGGCGGCCATGGATCCGGGCCCGCTCAGGCCGCACTGCGTCCTTGACGCCTCCTTGAAGCAGGTTTCCGGGTGCTCGCCGGAGGTCTCAGGGCCCCGGCAGCTTCGTCTGGAGGAGTGCCCCCCTCCCCGCTTCCCCTCCAGGGGGACTTCTCTCTTCCCTCCCTTATTCCCGCATCAGTCCCGGCCGGCTGAAGCAGCCCATCCTTCCGCGGTTGTGAGCAAGGGCCCTCGCTGACGCAGCAGGCGCGGAAGGGCTGTTCCCACTTCATTCGGTCCTGGCTTAGAATGGACCATCCGCGGGGTGTGGTCAAGGGTGGGACAGGCCCGCGGGATTTGCAGGGAGCCGCGGTGGAAGGCTGGAGAGGTGGGGCTGTGATTGCTGCCCTGGAGGCTAGATCCGGAGACCCGTGAACGAGCGGTAAAGAGGAAATCTTGGGGGTTGGGAATGGCCAACCCATTGGTTCAGGTATTGGGCAGGGGAGATCTGTGGCGCCAGATTTGAGGTCCCTGATGGCCAGCCCTGACCTCCGGGGCCTTCTTCCCTGAGTAGGTTGGGTCTCAGGAGCCCTGGGCCAGAATGGTCACTCCCTGGCCAAGACGGTGGCAGCGCTCCCAACTCTGTCTCCCCATCGCCCAGCTCAGTTTTCGCGGAGGAAGGGCCCCTCACCCAGTGTCGGCATCTTGCACTGTGCTGCCCCTGCTGCACATCAGCTGGGTGGGCGGGCCGGTGCCAGACACCACTGTGCTGGCCAGCTGAGGCTTGTTCGGATTTGGCACGGGGAGGATGTTTTTTCTGGAAGCATTTCGTCGGGGAGCAGTCTGGGGTGTGGTGGGCAGCTTCTGCTATCTTTCTGCAGCTTGAACCTCAACACCAACCATGGGCACATTCTGGTGGACTACTCCAAGAACCTGGTGACGGAGACTGTGATGCAGATGCTGGTGGACCTGGTAATGTTCTGCTTCGGAGGGCTTGACCGGTGACCCACGATGTGGCAGGCGAGCAGGGCTTCCTGGCGCCCCCAGATCCCTGAGCATCTTTACTTCCTTCTCTTAGTGGATCTCAGTCACTGCCTCTGTGCCCCTGCCCCTGGCAGAGGTTCTGACTGGCATCCCAGGGGACCCAGTGCCCGTATGTCCGAGCAGACCCTTCCCAGGCAATGGAGGGGGGCGGCGGGCTGCAGCCATCCGTCAGTCCCACGGGGAGCTGCTCCAAGCCTGTGCTTGGGGGTTGGACTCTTGATGACCATGGTGGGTGGGACCGCCTGTCAATGTGTTCTCTTCTCAGGCTAAGTCCAGGGGTGTGGAGGCCGCCCGGGAGCGCATGTTTACCGGTGAGAAGATCAACTTCACTGAGGTGAGCTGGCCGGTGGACAGCAGTCTCTGCACACCCTCCACAGCCTCTTGGTTCCCTTTGGGGTGCATCTGGCTGTTTGCAGCATCGCCTTGTGTCATACTCCTCCTCTTAGGCAATGCTTTTGCTTAACGAGGGCCCTGAAGGTCTGTTTCCTCAAGCAAGTTGCAGGGTTTGGGGTGTGTCTCCCCCAAGCCTGCAGTCTAGGTCTGGTGAGTGTGGATGGCTTCCGGTGTCTGTGTCTGCCTGGGGACAGCAGCTCTCAAGCCTGCAGGGAGAGGTCTTCTCAAGACATGGTCAGAGAAATGAACTCTGATCTGTTCTTGCTGCAAGTTTCATTAGTTAGTGAAAACCAGACTCCTGTCAAAATCAGTCTCATTGGGCGGAGTCAGCAGGAAGCTATGGCAGGGCCAGGTCTGGGCCACCCTGTTCCTGAATCGCTGTGGAAGCCTTGGAGGCATAAGAATCACTGAGCACTCAGAGCGTCATCCTCATAATGTTCTTAGTCTCCTTTTACATACGGGGAACCTGAAACTCAGAGATCAAGTCACTTATCTAATGTCATTCTCTTTAAGTGGCGGAGTCAGGATTCAAACACATCCTGTCTTTCACTGCTGGGCAGTCTGAGGGAGGCTGCAATGAAGGAGGGCTTCCTGGAGGGGTCATTTCATTGCCTACAGAACATGGCTCAGAAGTGAGGCTGGACAGGGTGAGGGTAGTGTGGCATGAAGCCCTCCACCTTAGCGAGCCTCTCCCTGGGTTGGAGTGCTAAGATCATCCCTTCCTGTTCCTCCAGAGTCTCAGATGTGTTTCTTTCAAGGCCTGTGCTGCCCGAAGCTTGATGGGACTGTTGTTCTCAACTTGATAAGGCCAGCTGCCTGGCGCCTATCACAGACTTAGGATCTGTTTTGGTTTCCGGTGGTGGGTGTGATGAAACCCTTGATGAGGGAAGGTTGAGTTGCCTGCTTTGCTCCACTTTCAAGGGGCCGGGACACTTTTCAAAAGGTGCCAACAAGCACCATGAACTTTTTACCAGGAAGATGAGACTGGGCTTCATGAGCGTTGGTCCTCTAAGCCACTTACTGCTTGTCGCTGGCCTGTGTTGCCGCCAGCCTGCCTTCGCTCACTCCATTCAGCTTTCCTTGACCTTGCATGCCCTGAACATCCGGGGCTCACTGGGGCCTGTCCTAGGCCTGTTCTGGTCTCTCTCCCCTTGTGACTATCTGCAGCACAGAAAGCAAGGGGCACTTGCCTTGGTCCCCACCTCCCCTGGATCGTGGGGTGGTCCCTACTTCTGTGAACACACAGTGGGTTCTCTGTATGAGTCCAAACACTTAAAGACCTTAGGGCCTGAATGTCCATTGGGTGCGGCTGGGTGTGTGGCTGCCGTGGGCCGAGGGCCTTCACACGCTGACTCTCGCCCCCAGGATCGGGCTGTGCTGCACGTGGCCCTTCGGAACCGCTCAAACACACCCATTTTGGTGGATGGTAAGGATGTAATGCCAGAGGTCAACAGAGTCCTGGAGAAGATGAAGTCTTTCTGTCAGGTATGGGCTGGACCTCCCAGTAGCCATGTGTGTGCTTGTATTTGGGAATCTAGGGGTCTGGATGGGCCGCCCTTCCACTCTCCTTGGAGAGGATCCCAGCTCTCAATAACCTGAGGTGGGGGCAGTGGGTGTGATTGCTGGCCATGGGGGGCTCTGCTAAGGCACGGATTCCCCCTGACCCTGTTCTTGGGGAACCCACTACTAGCAGCCATGGAGCAGCCTTCTTCCTAAACTGTAACACCTGTAGGCTCACAGTGACAGTCTGGCCAGGCCAGAGATCTGAAAAGAAAAGTGAGGCCTCTGGAGGATGGAATAGTCGGGGAAATACTTGCTTTTTGTAACCTCTTAAGTCATAGATCTTTATTTCCTGGCCTAGAACTAGATAAAATTTAAAATTTAGGGTTTTCTTGACCACACCCCTGCCAGATTTCCAGAGCAGTCTTTATTTACTGTTAAATCTTGCAGAAGTTTCTTGTGCATGCACTAGCTTGTCAGTCGTCTCTTCTTTGAAGCACACACACCCACACGTGTACACACACATGCAGCTTGTCCCTGCTGCAGCATTAATGCACATAACTCTGCTCCTTCTCCTCCGTGGGTGTTGGGGTTGCCTCAGAGACCCGCTGGAGAGTTCCCCACATATGTTGCCGTTGCCTCAGTATCTACCCCAGAGATGGTTCTGCAAGAGTCCGTGGATGTCCTCAAGCCTGTGGTGCAAGGGTGATGTCTGTGGGCTGGACTGTTTGTGTGGGCCTGTGCACGTCTGTGTGTGTGGATGATGCGTGCCCTGGGAGTGATAATTTAAACTTTGGTCAGCTTTTCCCTGGGAGCAGTGTCCACCACGTGTCTGGTCAAAGTCTGGTTACTTTGGGTGAGAGCCATCTTCCAACTGAAATAGCGGGAGGCGATCTGGGCATCCATCCTAGAGGCAAAGGCAGCCAAGTAGGACTTCACACAGTGAGAAAGTCTTGGGATCCTGATTGGAATCTGAATTCCAGAATGTCCCTTCACAGTGGATGGTGCTGCTGCTGGGCTTTGGGTGGAGGGGAGGGTGTTTCCCCCCTTCATGGATCACAGCTCTGTCATGGTCAAGAGGCTTTTGTAACTCAGTGAAGCAATGAGCCATGCCGTGCAGGGCCACCCAAGTCAGACGTTTCATAGTGAAGGCAAAAGGAGAAGGAGGCGGCAGAGGGTGAGATGGCTAGATAGCATCACCAACTCAATGGACACGAATCTGAGCAAACTCCAGGAGATGGTGGAAGACAGCAGCCTGGCGTGCTGCAGTCTGTGGGGTCACAGAGTGGGACACAATTTAGTGACTGAACAACAACAACAAAGGGTGTTTCCAGCTATCAGGTGTGAGCGCAAGAACTGATGTGCTCTGTATGAAGCTTGGTGCTCTTGTGTAAAGGCATGCCAGGAGGAGAGTGTGTGGCCCTGGTTGTCTGGGAAGCTGTTTCCAGGAGAACCCTCCCTTACAGCTGGCTGCTGAAGTACCTGACTCAGACTGATGGGTATTTATAGTACAAAAAAGCTGCTGAATAGCAGCATTTCCCTGGTGAGGAACACTCCCCAGGGCTGTGCTCTCAAAAGTTCACCAAGATTGGGTGAGAATGTTCACTGTGACCTTGATTGCCATGGCAAAACCTGAAAACAGCCTGCCCTTACTTATCAGAGGACTGACCAGTAAAATCAGTGTATGTTCATATACTGTAGTCCTGGGCACCATTAGGAATTAGGTACCTATAGCTCCGTTGACCTGCTCTTCTATTCAGGATATACTATGAAGTCAAAAAGGGAAGTTACAGAGCTGGTGGGTTTCATTAGATACCATCTGGTCAAATAAAGGGTATGTGTAGTTCTAGTAAAGATACACAAAGTTTCCCCTCTTGGATGCTTTATTATAACAAAACTGATGATGAGATTGAGGGTTGAAAAGCTGAGTAATTTATTTTTCTTTCTGTATTGATGGCAAAGTGCTCATGGCAGTTGATTATTATCTAAAAGAAATAAAGTTACTGTGTCTTACTGGTTTTGGGAAATCCATGTATATTAGTTTCCTATCAGTATGTAACAGATACTTCAGAATTTAGCAGCTGAAAACGACAGTCAACATTTCGGTTGATTGATTCTGGCTCTGGTCTTATAAGGTTGTAGTCAAGGTGTTGGCCCAAGGTCACATTCATCTGAAGGCTTGATGGGGGCTGGAAGACCTTCTCCCAAGATGTTTCACCAGCAGTTGGTGCTGACTTTTGGGATGCTTTAGTTCCTCACCTTGTGAACCTCTCCACAGGCTATTTGAGTGTCCTCATTATATTGAATATTTGCATGGTTACACTGGCTGCTTGCACACTTTTTAGAAACCTCTGAAAGGTGAATATAGTAGTATCTTTTACAGATAGCTTAAAAAAAACAAGCAGGATGTAATGTATAGATATCAGCAGGTCCATAAGTATTTCTGTTCCCTTCTGAAATTTAACGTTGTTTTACTATAATAAAGAAAAAGTTTAAAAGGAAAAAGGACCATGAAAGTTCTATGAGTGAAAAAAAATAACTCCACAGTGTTATTTCGTAAGCCTGTTAGTATAGTTTCATACTCCTAGGGGCTTTTGATCAGTGTTCTTGTCTCCAAAAGCATTCTTGAAAAGTATCTGTATTTTATTTACACATACCATGTAGTTGTTTCTTGATGATTATATATTCAGCTTGGGGCTTGAAGCCCCATTTCATCCCAACATGGATGTATGGAAAGCAGCTGCTTTGGGAAGAACAGTGTGAAAGTAAGGTTGAAATGCATGAAGTAAGGTATGGGTGTCCCTGTTGGCTCAGTGGTAAAGAACCCATCTGCTAATGCAGAAGACATAGGTTTGATCCTGGGTCAGGAAGATCCCCTGGAGGAGAAAATGGCATCTGGAATCTACTCCGGTGATCTTGGCAAGAAACCCACTCCAGTAGTCTTGCCTGGGAAGTCCCATGAACACAGGAACCTGGCAGGCTGCCGTCCATAGGATCAAAAAAGTCAGACTAAACAACAACAACTTAGCGACTATACAACAACGGCATGACCAGGTAGCTGATTTTTCCCGGAGTGATTGATCCAACAGAAAGCAAGGCAGAGTGCCTCAAGGCCTTTTATTACCTTGAGCTAGCATTAGAAGTTACTCTTTCTTTTCTGTAATACCCTGTTGGTTGTACAGGTGAACTCTGACCAAAGTGGGAAGGGACTGCACAAGATCATGAATGCAGTGCCAGGAGGTGAGGATCTCTGGGAACCGTCTTGGATATTGGTTATCATAATCTGCCTTCTGGCTCCCAGTAATTCATCCTGTTCCTTCCACATGCAAAACACCCCATTCTCTTTCTCTTAATGCCATATCAGATTACAGTATCAGTTAGAAGTCAAGAACTTCATAATCTAAATTAGGTTCAGATATATCTGTATTTTTTTTTTTAACATAACTCAAATGCAATTCCTTTTGATCTGAAGATATGTGAATTAAATAGATTATTTTCCTCACACACACTCAACATACAGTGGTGAGATAGGCTTAGGATACTTATATAGGATAATTCCCTTGCAAAAACGGAGGAAAGTGGGAGGCACACAGGAATCGTTGATCCAAAGCAGTTCTTTTTTATTTAATTGGAAAATAATTACTTTTCAATTTTGTGATGGCCTCTGCCATATATCAACATGAATCAGCCATAGGCATACATGGGTCCCTTCCCTCTTGAACCCCCACCCCCCCTCCCTCCACCCCATCCCTCCAGGTTGTCACAGAGCACTGGGTCCAGAGCAGTTCTGAAATTCACCAGATGCTTGATTAGGGCTCAAGGTGTAGGCATCATTCCTCAAAGCTTTTGGCTTTGCTCTTAGTTATCTTTTTTACATGAAAGGTAGTTTGTGTTTGTAACTGCCTGGTTTTTTCAGGCTGCTCACTGCCTATAGAGATGTGGGTTTTGAGGGGGACTTCCTTGGTGGTCCAGTGGTTAAGACTCCACACTTCCACTGCAGGGGGCACAGGTTCGATCCCTGGTTGGGGAACTAAGATCCCGCCTGCCATGCAGTGTGGCTAAAAAAAAAATTTAAAAGAAACATGGGCTTTTAAAAATATCATTAGCGTGCCACACAGCTTGTGGGATCTTAGTTCCCTGACCAGGGATTGAGCCCCGGCCCTGGCAGTGAAAACGCCAAGTCCTAACCACTGGACAGCAAAGTTTTTGGAAGCCTTATCTTCAGCTAAAATATTCTTTGTTACCACCTTACTTCTCTCTGAGGTCTTAACAAAAAGTTTTACAGCTACACAATCTGTTTTACCTTTTGAAGTTTTTGTTACAGTACCTTGGATGTGATCTTTGCCACATCCATCTCTTAATTTCAGAATCAATTACTGCCTGGAGAGGCTGGGAATTTTCAGATCCTACAGTTCCTGGCTTCTTTTTGTTTAAAAGTTCTTCATTAAGTTTATTTCTCTCTGCTTGCATTTTACTGTAAGCACTAAGAAGCCAGGCAATTTATAACAGCCTGAAAACTGTGTAGCTAGGTCATCCAGATCATAATAGATAGTAATAGATCAAAATAGGGCATCTTTTACTTGCCTTGCTTAAAAAATTTATTTATTTATTTATTTTTGGCTGCACCCGGTCTTTATTACTACATGTGAGTTTTCTCTGGTTGCAGTGAGGGGAGGCTATCTTGTTCTGGAGCACGGGCTCTAGGTGCTTGGGCTTAGTAGTTGTGGCACACAGGCTTAGTTACCGCACGGCGTGTGGAATCCTCCCTGACCAAGGATTGAACCCAGTGTCCCCTGCATTGGTAGGCAGATTCTTAACTACTGGACTACCAGGGAAGCCCTACTTCACCCTCCCCTGATTAATGCAGGCAGCATTATTAACATGCATGCATGTTGTTAAGTTTTCTTTGACTATATAACAAGGATTTTCTTTCTTGCAATTCCCAATAATGTTTTGCTCCTATTTCTTTAAATCTACATCAGCAACCCCCTCAAGGACTTTTAAACCTCTGCTAACAGTCTCTTCCAGGCTTTTATTAACTCTCCTGAGGGCTCTTTTAGCTTTTACCCATATTTCTAAATTTTTCTTATGGTAATACCCTACTTCTAGTGCCAACATCTGCTATTTATTATAAACTAGTTATTTATTATATAGCAGATTGCACCAAAACTTGATTTAAAATAGCAGTAAATATTTACCGTCTCGAAGTTTCTGTGGAGGCTTCCTAGGTGGTGCTAGTGGTAAAGAACCTGCCTGCTGGGGTAGGAGACGTAAGAGCCAGGGGTTGGATCCCTGCGTTGGGAAGATCCCCTGGAGGAGGGCACGGCAACCCACTCCAGTATTCTTGCCTAGAGAATCCCATGGACAGAGGAGCCTGGTGGGCTACAGTCCATAGGGTCGCAAAGAGTCTCACATGACTGAAGTAACTTTGCACGCACGCATGCGCACACAGTGTCTATGGGTCAGAAATTGAAGCTTAACTGGTTGGTCTTGGTTTAGGGGGGCGTCTGTCTTGAGGTTGTACTCAAGATGGCCAGGGCTGCAGTTATCTGAAGGGTTCCGGAGGATTCTCTTCCAAGGTGGTTCCTACTCATGGGTGGTGAGTTGGCTCTGGCTGTTGGAAGAAGGCTGCCGTTCCTCACCGCAATGGCTTCTTCACACAACTGAGTCTTCTTATAATGTCGTACATGGTTTCCCCAAAGCGAGCGATCTAAGAGAGCGAGGCAGAAGCTGCATGGTCTTTCATGACCCGGCTTCTGCAGTCCCGCTCCACCACTTTTGCAGTATTCCGGTGGGTTCATAGCCCTTTACACCATGGGGGCTCACTCTGCACCCACGCCTCTGTGGGGCTCACTCTGCATCCGTGCCTCTACAGTAGTGTGGCTGAGGAGGCAAGACGCCCTCAGAGCACATGGAGGTTGGCTGCCTGTCTGTCATTCCTGTCCCTGGCGTAGACTGGTCACAGTAGTTGGCGTTTCACATTTCTTGGCCTCTGTCATGTTAGGTTCTGCTGAAAGTTCATTCTTGTTTTGCTAATTCTGCTAATGTTGCTGGTTATGAGATGGGGATATTGCCTCTCCCTTGCACCCTCACTCATGATGGATGAGGGTCTAGTTGATGATGAGGGTCTAGTCCCTGCCTGAGTGACAGGAATGTGACACTGTGGTCTCAGTAGGCCTCTCTGAGGGCCGGGAAGTTGGAACTAAGGTGTAAGGATACAGAAGTAATGATGCTTTTGAACAGCAGTTTATACTCAGGGGTTTGGGCTGATGACATCTCCCTGCTCTGTGCCAGCGTGTCCGGAGCGGTGAATGGAAAGGGTACTCGGGCAAGGCCATCACGGACGTCATCAACATCGGCATTGGTGGCTCTGACCTGGTAAGGAGCGGGCTGACTTGGGATAGAGGAGGGGGTCCCATCCAGGGCCTGAGTTTCCCCAGAGATGGGACCTGGCTGTTCTCGCCACTTGGGGAATCTTGTTTTCTGACGCTCCATCTCCCCACAGGGACCCCTCATGGTGACTGAAGCCCTCAAGCCGTACTCTGCAGAAGGTCCCCGGGTCTGGTTTGTCTCCAACATTGACGGGACTCACATTGCCAAAACGCTGGCCACGCTGAACCCCGAGTCCTCTCTCTTTATCATTGCCTCCAAGGTACGGGCTTCAGCCCTGGCCTGTCTCCCAGCCCTGTGTGCATTGGGGTGACAGCAGGGGTGGGGGAAGTGGGTGCTTTGCCGCCGCCCTGCACACTGGACCCTCCCGCCTGCTCTGAATGAGTTGTGCTCTGTGGCTCGGGTGGGCACAGGTACCCTCAGACCGTTCCTTACCTGGTGGTCAACACAGTTCACCCGATGAAAGCCACACTGGTCCACGTGTGCCTCCGTCTGAGGCAACACCCGCTCACTTGGCTGAATCTGCTCAGCCCAAGACCATTCCTGTCTCTGTCAGAGATTTGTCCCTAACGTCCGCTCCTTTCTCATCCCAGAGCCAGGCCCAGATAACGTAAGCATTTTGTTTTTTTGTCATTTGCACTCTGCTTACTCATATCCTTACACATTAAATATTAAGAATTAATTCCACCTGGGTTTTGAGATACAGCCAAGTCTGGGCTGAAGGAGCCCCAGGCCACAGCAGCTCTCCTGGCGGATGTTCTAACCTTTAACCTGTGGTTCCTCTGTGAAGTTCTGGAATCACAGGATGACACTGCTGCTTCTAGGCCTCTGCCCCAGAGACACACCAATCGGGGCTTTGTGGACATGTGGGTGGAGGTGATGTGGAGTAACTCACTGACCCGCATGCACTGCTCCTTGTGATAACTGAGCATCCATGTGGCCTTTGCTGCTGAGCTCTGACTCAGGGCCATATCAGCTAGGAACCAACTGCTATATACTCTCTGCCTGCAGACCTTCACCACCCAGGAGACCATCACGAACGCAGAGACGGCGAAGGAGTGGTTTCTGCTGTCGGCCAAGGACGTGAGTGCTCGTGGGCAGTGGGCAGGCTGGGAAGGACAGAGTGGGTCTGCCCAGCCCTTTAGCCGGTTTCCCCTGAAGTTGGCAGCAGGAGGCAGCCTTTCTGGTTAAGATACTCAGCTTTGCCAGCCCAGACAGGCCCCAGGTGCAGACCCTGGTCTAACGGCTGACGGCCCTTTCTTTAAGGCTACTGGCCCTGCGGAGCCTCTCTACCCCTGGCCCTGCCAAGTTGACAGGGGAGGCAGCCTGGGCCTCGTGTGCCTGTGAGGTAGGATGGGCCAGCCCGCCTCTGACCACTCTGCCCACTCTGCCTTGATTTGGGCCTCCTCCAGCAGCCTCAGAACCGAGAACTGGGGGTGGTGGGCCCCACCCAGGGCCTGGGTTTCTCCAGAGGTAGGAGGGTCACTGTCCCTGGGGGCTGTCCCCAGGGTGAGTGTGGTCTAACTTGGCTTATCTCTTGCAGCCGTCTGCAGTCGCGAAACACTTTGTTGCCCTGTCCACCAACACTGTAAGTGCCCACAGGGGTTCCTGTACCACCACCCTGGGTTGGGGCCCCGGCCAGGTCAGGGTCATGGCCTTTCCAAGTACATGAGCTGACATGTGCTGACAGCGTCATGGATCTTGGCTCAGCCAAGAAGGATTGGTTGCCTATGGGGGATACGAGTTGCAAGCCTTACTTGCCACTTCTACAGGCAGACGAACTGCTGCTGCTCCATGAGGAGCTTGCAGTCACTGGGATCACATTAACCCCACCTGTTTCCTGGGGCCTGACTGATAACCACAACATTCCACACGTGTGACCTCCCTTGGCCTCTGCCACTGGCCTCCCCCCAGACAAGATGTGCCAGGTATGGGTGGGGTGGTTGTTCAGTCACCAAGTCATGGCCGACTCTTGTGACCCCCATGGACTGTAGCACACCAGGCTTATTTCTCACATAAGCATGTTTAGTTCAGTTCAGTTCAGTCGCTCAGTCGTGTCTGACTCTTTGCGACCCCATGAATCGAAGCACGCCAGGCCTCCCTGTCCATCACCAACTCCTGGAGTTTACTCAAACTCATGTCCATCGAGTCGGTGATGCCATCCAGCCATCTCATCCTCTGTCGTCCCCTTCTCCTCCTGCCCCCAATCCCTCTCAGCATCAGGGTCTTTTCCAATGAGTCAACTCTTCGCATGAGGTGGCCAAAGTATTGGAGTTTCAGCTTCAGCATCAGTCCTTCCAATGAACACCCAGGACTGATCTCCTTTAGGATGGACTGGTTGGATCTCCTTGCAGTCCAAGGGACTCTCAAGAGTCTTTTAAGCCCAATGAAGGGATGTGAGTTTGCCCAGTGATTGCATGAGTCCGTGATGTAAGGATTAGAATGTGGTTACCCATGTGCCAGCTCCTGCTGACCCCAGGTTGTGCAAGGTGGGGTTGGGGGCAGGCCAGTGGGAGTTGGGGCTTTGCTCCAGGAATCAAAAGGAAGGCAAACCTAGTTGAACACTGGCTGTGTGGTGGGTCTTTCATTGGGCGGTCTGAGCTGGAACCACACCCAGGTTCTCTGGACTCCCACTCCTTCCATGCCACCCCCACCCATGCCTCCAGTGCTGACCTGCCGGTGAGAGGAGACAGCAGGACATCTTAGGGCTGGCCAACCACAGCACAGCTGTCCGCCGCCTGCAGGTAGAGCTGGAGAGCAGGGCGTCTCCTCTGGGGTCTAGGGAGGGGGCTGCTGGCCCTGTCTGTGTAGAGGACAGAATAAGATTGGTCAGCCCCTGAAGGCTTCCTGGGGTGTAGTCACCAACCGGTTATCGGAAGGGCTGGGCAGGTGTCCAGGTTGTCTGTTCCCTGGCCTGGGAGGTGGCCCCTGCCTGTGCTCGGGTTCCAGCCCGGGACTCGGTTTCCCAGATGTCCTGGGGATTGGGTCTGGGCGGTGGCTCTTGCAGAGCAGTGTGGGGGCCAGGTCCTCGCAGTGAGTGTGCAGCTCCCCTTCAGCAGGAGGGCTTGGCCAGTACCAGGCCACCCGTGTGCTGGGTGTGAGCTGGCCGGACATCTGACTCTGGGGTGGGCGTCTGCTGGTGCTGCCCTGGGCTCACAGGAGGCTCCCGCCCCGCCCCAGTGGGGGCTCTGGGGAAGGTGTGTTGCTCCTGAAGCTTGGACAGCATGACTCCTCATGCCTGCAGCTCTGGTTCTCGTGCAGCTAATCCTGGCTTCTTCCTTCTCTCTCCCTTTTTCCCCTTTTAGGCCAAAGTGAAGGAGTTTGGAATTGATCCTCAAAACATGTTCGAGTTCTGGGATGTAAGTAAAGGCACCTCCCTGTGGCGGGTGAATTATGTCCTTTGCTAAGTCAAGCCATAGACGAGGGGCCCGTGGAGTCAGGTCAATGTTTATTGAGCACCTGCTGTATGCCTGGGTTTGGGGCAGGCCAGGAGGTCCTCAGGGAGCAGGAGCAGCTTCGCTCAGTCAGGATATGGCCCCCCTCCCACCAAGGGGGGCTTTCAGGGCCAGGGTGACACTCCCTTGGGTGCCTGCAGTAGCACCCACAGTGGGGTAACCGGAGCCACCCCATCCCCCTCGGGGAGCTGAGGTTGTGAGTTATTCTCAGTGATGACCTTTTTCTAAACCACAGCCGCAGTCTGTAAAGGCCAAGGGGCAGGGCAAGGCAGGAGTGTGACTGGGCAGGCTTGGAAAGGAGCTGCAGGGGCAGCTGGAGGTGGCAGAGAGGAGGTGCCAGGTCTGGGGCCAGGTGGGGCCCCGCTGGGCGGCTTGCAGAGCCGACACCGCTGGGGGCGGAGCTGTGGGTCAGTCTCGCCACGGGCGGTCCCTCAGGTCATCTCTGCTGGAGCCACCGAGGGTGCCAAGCAGCGAGCCAGAGTCGTCCCTGCGGCTGGCCTGAGTGCAGCCGTGGTGTGGGAAGGGCTCTGGCCACAGAATGTAGGCAGGCTTGGGGTGCAGGGATGCAGTGCAGGGAGTGTTGTGGGTGCAGTGGGTGTGGCTCTAACACATGACCTTGGCAGGTGTACCTAAGAGAGCGTCCTCTAATCGAGGGATTTCCCCCGGGGGCCGATTCCAAGCCTTTATACCGTAAGCTCTCTGCTGAGTGGCAGTATCTGAAGATGTAACCTCCTTTGAAAGCTGTAAAGGCCTTGGAGTCTGGGAGAGAATTAAGCCCTCGTACCCTAAGGCGTCTCTTGTGTGTAATGAGTTAACTTCTTTCCAGAATGGGACTAGTTATGTACCATCCTTGGAAGAATTGAGAAGAGTCATTCAGATCCTTGTCTGTGTCCCATGGCTCAGATGAGGAGCCCTGGTCGAGAGAGACTGTGCAGCTGCTAACAAATGCATGCATGCCTGATACAGGAAGGGGGCACCATCCTCCTCCTCCCTGGGATCTTGAGCCTGAACAGGTGGTGGTCAGGGCCGTGCAGGGGCTCCCGTGAGCCAAGGAGCCCGGCAGAGCGGGGCTGTGTCCCGGCCTGAGTTTTCACTGCCTGTAACCACCCAGCCTGAAGAAATGAAGTGTGGCTTAAACAGAGACCTGGGTCTTCTAGGTAAGGCCTAGGAACACAGGAACATGGAGCTGGGACTGGCTAGTGAGGCCCAAGTGCCTGGAGTGGGCACAGTGGAGGCCTCTGGGGCCAGGCCAGACATACCTGGAGGGACCTGCTTGTATATTGCTGCATTGAGAAGGTGACATCTGAGGAGCCAGGGACAGGTGAAGTTTCTGGACCTAGGGTCTCTCAGGTGAGAGAGAATCATCAGAATAGATACAGGGATATTGTGCTGGCTCTGAGGTAAGATCGGAACAGTTCAGTCTGGTGTAGGCATGTGTAAGTGGTGAGGCCGGCTCATCTGTGTCCAGAGGGCGCAGCCACGGTCCAGGGTCCATGGTGCATTCTTGTGTATCGGGCTTAGGCAGAGGTGAGGTGGTAAACTGGGGGGTCTGTCAGGGCTCAGCCAGAGTCAGCACACATTGGGGAACTCATTTTGGCTGATGATGTCTGAAGAGGAGCCAGGCCAGGTCCAGGTGATGTCTGAAGAGGAGACAGGACAGGTGCAGGTGATGTCTGAAGAGGCAACCCCAGGATGGGTAAAGGTACAGGGGAGATTCTAGAAGAATTCAGATGTTTATTCTGTCGAGTGGCATCTGAGGAGCCAAAATTATGGACGGGATCTTAGACCTGTATCTGTGAGTTCAGGATGGTTGTATACAGTGGGATCTCTCTGGCTGGCTCTGAAGAGTGAGCCTCAGGTATTGGATGGCTGATCACTCAAGCGTGGCTATTAGAACTCAGATGAGACAAACATAGGAAAGTCCCCTGAGCCAGATCAGCCTCCAGGTTCTCAGCATCCAGACCCAGTGAAACAGGCAGAGCTCAGGGTGCTGCTGAGGCCTCTGGGGTTCCATGACCAGCCCAGGACGTGTCAGTGGTATTGGGGTCTGGCTGGGGTAGGGTTTGAGGTGCCCAGATGAGGAAGTGGGCGGAATGTACCTGGTTATCAAAGGTAAGGACTGGGAGTCGGGGCAGGTGAAGACAGACAGGTGAACTGCTGAGGAGCTGTGTCACTAAGATGTGGTGTGAGAGGCTCACGGTAGACAAAAGTCTCTAGAAGTGTCAGAGGCACACGTCACTCAGACCCCGTTTAACACCAGTTGACTCTCACCAGGTTTCCCTCAGGCCACGGCAAGCAGCCAGGAATCTGTCAGGTCTTCGGGAAGAGTCTGTTCAGGTTAGGTTTGTACAGTAGGGTCTGCTAGGGGTCATCTGTAAAGCCACATCTGTTTGAGGTCTCAGAAGCTAGAATCAGACTAGGTGTGTGTAACTCGGTGTCTTGGGGAGACCCGAGGAACTGAGATTAGACAACATCTGGGCAGAAGTGGGTTGGTTAGATAAGGACACTGGAGCCAAAGATAGTTAGAGACAGAGCTGAGTCTGACAAGTGGGCTTAGAAATCCATGGTTGGGTCCAGGTCAGAATTGTGTCGTCAGTTGTCCGAGCAGTTCTGGTGATCTCAGGGCAATGGCCCATGGGCCCCTGGGAAAAGATTGAAAAACTGGAGTCAGGCAAAGAGATGGAGCACTGCATCCATCCATCTGGAAGGTTCGGGAATTCTATGTCTGTCTCAGGTGTGCATAGCAGGTATGTCAGGTAAGGTTGGAGGTGAGGCGAGAGACAGGCTTGTACTCCTGGTTCCTGAACAGGTGAGGTCTGAGCTGTTGAGGTCAGTCCCTGGTTTGTATCATGAATCTGAGGAACTGAGGTTCAGTGCAGGTAGATTGAGTTTTTCAGGTTAAGTCTCTAAGCCAGAGGCAAGCTGGAAGTAGGTTGGAAAGCCACGTTTGGGTTCATTAAATTCTGTCCCACAGTTGAGGTCAGGAACAAGTAGGTAGATCTGTCAAGTGAGGCCTGAGGAGCCAGTTAGGTTTATCTAGAAAGAACTGGGTTTTTTAGATGATCTCTGAGAATATAAAGTGAAGACAGATGGATAGAGGGAGGTGTCTCAGGTGAGATCTCAGGAGCTGGATCTCCCAGGTAAGGTCAGGATAGGTAGGTAGAACTGCTTCTTGGCAGATGTCTTATGATGATGAGTTGTGCCCAGGTGCAGGTATGTGGAATTGAGTTTCTCAGGTAAGATCTATGGAGTCTGTGTAGGGAACAGGTTTTATTCTTGCATCTCACAGGGTGAGTTAAGCACAGGTGAGTAGAGTTTGTCAGGTAAGTCTGTGGAACAAGTTCAGGAAACTGGGTCTGTCCAGTGAAATCTCAAAAGTCACAGGTGAGTCCAGGAAAGAACCACATGTCTTAGATGACCTCTGGCGAGCTGAACTGGGGCAGAGCTAGCCTGCCAGGGGCAGCCTCAGGAGCCAGGAACAAGCACGGGCAGCCAGAGGTGGCTCATCATGTGCAGTTGAAAGACCCAGGGTCACGCCCAGGTCGGTAGAGGCAAGGCCGTCTAGCTGCAGGCTCATGCACAGGTCGGTAGAGGCAAGGCCGTCCAGCTGCAGGCTCAGGAGCCAGGGTCAATCTCAGGTAGGTAGAACTGACTGGTCACACGCCAAGAAGAACCAGAGTCAAGCACAGGTGAGCAGAGCTGGTCCGCTAGGTACGGTGTGTGAGGTGCCAGAGTCATTAACAAGTAGACAGAATTGGTCTGCTGGGCAGGGTCTGAGGATCCAGGTCATATACAGGTAGGCCAAGCTAGTCTGCCAGATATGGACTGAAGGTCAGGGGAATGTCCAGGTAGGCAGAACTGTTCTGTTGGGTATGGTCTGAGGCCTCAGAGTTGCGCACAGGTACTAGAGCTGGTCTGCTAGTACAAGGAGCCAGGGTCATGTAGAGGTGGGCAGAATTGGTTCATTGGGTGTGATCTGAGGACGCAGGGTCAACTACAGGTAGGCAGAGCTGGTCCGTAATGTATGGTCTGAGGATCCAGGGTCATGTGCAGGTAGGCAGAGCTGGCTGGGTAGGTATAGTTTGAGGACCCAGGGTCATGTGCAGGTAGGCAGAGCTATCTGCTCCGTATGGTTTGGGGACTGAAGTCAAGCACAGGTAGGCAAAGCCTGTGCTAGGTACAGTGTAAGAAGCCAGGGTCATGGACAGGTAGGCAGAACTGTTCCATTGGGTATGGTCTCAGGACCTGGAATCGAGCCCAGGTAGGCAGAAGGTGTGAGGAGATAGAGTCGTGCACAGGTAAGCAGACCTGGTTTGCACAAGGAGCCAGGGTCAAGAACAGGTAGGTAGATGTGGTCTAGGTATGGTCTGAAGGTCCAGGGTCGTGAGCAAGTAGGCAGGTAGGGCATGGTTAGGTATGGTCCAGTGATCCAGGGTCAAGCACAGGTAGGTAGAACTCGTCCTCTGAGTACAGTCCAAGGATTAAGAGTCAAGCACAGGTACAGTACAAGGAACCAGGGTCGAGAGCAGGTAGGTAGAGGGGGCCCACACGGTGCAGCCTGGGGAACCAGGGACATACAGGTAGGCAGAGCCCGGTCTGTCAGGTATGGTCTCAGGATCCAGGGTCAAGCACAGGTAGGCAGAGCCCGGTCTGTCTGGTATGGTCTGAGGATCCAGGGTCAAGCACAGGTAGGCAGAGCCCGGTCTGTCAGGTATGGTCTGAGAGTCCAGAATTGCGTACAGGTAAGCAGAGCTGGTCCGCCAAGTGCAGTCTAAGGATCCAGGGTCACGTACAGGTAGGCAGCACTATCCGCTTGAGTCTGAGGACTCGAGCACAGGTAGGCAGAGTTGGCCCACACGGTGTATCATAAGGAGCCAGGGTCAAGTGCACAGGTAAGCAGAGCTGATCCACTCGGGACAGTGCAAGGACTCAGGGTCATGTACAGGTAGGCAGAGCTGGTCTGTCAGGTATGGTCTGTCCAGGGTGGTGTACAGGTAGGCAGAGGTGTCTGGTTAGACATGGTCTGAGGATCCTGGATCCAGGTAGGCAAAGCTGGTCTGCTAGGTACAGCATAAGAAGCTGGTGTCATGTACAGGTAGGCAGAACTGTTCTGCTGGGTATGGCCTGAGGACCCAGAATTAAGCACAGGTAGGCACTAATCCACTAGGTAAGATCTGAGGAGATAGAGCCACTCACAGGTAAGCTGAGCTGGTTCACACACGGAGCCAGGGTCACATACAGGTAGGTAGAGCTGGCCCTCTTGGCACAGCCTCAGAACCCAGGGTCATATACACGTGGGCAAAGCTGGTCTGTAAGATGTGGTCTGAGGAGCCAGGGTCGTGGTCAGGTGGGTAGAACTGGTCTGCTAGGTATGGTCTGAGGATCCAGGGTTAAGCCCAGGTAAGCAGAGCTGGGCCACTTGGTAGCACAAGGAGCCAGGGTCATGGTCAGGTAGGTAGAACTGGTTCATAATGGATGGTCTGAGGAGCCAGGGTCAAGCCCAGGTAGGCAGAGCTGGTCTGTCAGGTATGATCTGAAGGTCCAGCTTGTATCCAGGTAGGCAGAACTGGTCCATTAGGTATAGCACATGAAACCAGGGTCATGTACATCCTGGTTCCCTGGATCTGGTCTGACAATCCAGGGTCATGTACAGGTAGGCAGAGCTGGCCCAGCAAGTGTGTTCTGAGGAGCCTGGGTCGGAGGCAGGTAGGCAGGCAAAGCTGGTTTGGTAGGTATGGCAAAAGGAGCCAGGGTCAAGTACAGGTAGGTAGAGGTGGCCTGCCAGGTGCGGACTCAGGGTTATGTACAGGTAGGCAGAGCTGGTTTGTAAGATCTGGTCTGATGAGCCAGGGTCAAGTACAGGTAAGCTGAACTGGTCTACCAAATGCAATCTGAGGACCCAGGGTCAAGAACAGGTAGGCAGAGCTCATCTGCCAGGTATAGACTGGATCCAAGGTAATGTCCATGTTGGCTGAGGTAGTCTACTAAGTATGGTCTGAGGAGACAGGGTCACATTCAGGTAGGCAGAATTGTTGTCGGTATGACCTGAGGACTCAGGGTTAAGCCCAGGTAAGCAGAACTGGTTCACTGGGCACAGCATGAGGAGCCAGGGTCATACACAGGTGGGTAAGTTGGTCTGTCAGGTACGGTCTGAAGGTCCAGGGTTATGTACAGGTAGGCAGAGCTGTCTGGTTATGAATGGTCCAAGGATTCAGGATCAAGCACAGGTAGGCGGAGCTAGTCCATCAGGTACTGCACGTGAGGCCAGGGTCATATACGTGTAGGCAGAGCTGGTCCCCTAGGTATGGTCTGATGATCCAGGATCGTGTACATGTACGCAGAGCTGGTCCACTAGGTATGATCGGAGGATCCAGGGCCATGTACAGGTAGACAGAGCTGTTCGCCAGGTATGAACTGAGGTCCAGGGTCATGTACAGGTAGGCAGAGCTGGCCCAGCAAGTGTGTTCTGAGGAGCCCAGGTCAGAGGCAGGAAGGCAAAGCTGGTCTGCCAAGTGTAGTCTTGAGAAGGCCTAAGGATCAGGGTCACATGGGCAGAGGTGTGTAAACATGATCTTAGGTGGGTTTTTGCCCCCTGGGTTCAGGTACAAGTTGGCATCCCTGGACTTGTTAGTTGAAATGAGTGGGGCAAGATCTAGTCCAGAAATATATAATTGGTGTGACTGGTAAGGCCTGAGAAGGTGACTCAGACACAGGTGGGACCCTCAGTGGTAAGACCAGGCTTGAACACAGATAGGTAGATGTGACTCTTTAAGGTGTTGGATTCAGGCAGAGGTATATACCCCTGGTCTTTTGGTGATGGCTGAAGGACCGGGGTTAAGCCTGGATTGGTAGAGTGACTTCTGGTCACGCATTGGGGTCTTCTGCAGGTAGGTGGAACTCTGGGGTCATAGGTGATCTGAGGGCTCTTAGTTGGAGTAGGTGGAGGTGACTCTCTCAAGCTCTTAGTTGAGTAGGTGGAGGTGACTCTCTCAAGCAAGGACTTTGGTCCTTGCAGGTGAAATCCTTGGAGCATGATTCTGACCCAGGTCATAGAGGTTAGGCCTGGGGTTAATCACAAGTAGGTAGAACCATAGCTCTTAGGTGGGGCCTGCTGAGCACAGATATGCAGAGATTTTTGCTTCCGATGAGGTCTGAGACTCCCTGCTGAGGTTTTGATGCCCAGGTTAAGCAGGGACTGATACAGCATCAGATCTCTCGGCGAGATCCTTTGGGAAGGTGTGAGGAGTCTGGAGCTGGGCTCAGGGAGGTGGCCTGGGTCTGCGGGTTG
This sequence comes from Dama dama, assembly GCF_033118175.1. Taxonomy (NCBI): domain Eukaryota; kingdom Metazoa; phylum Chordata; class Mammalia; order Artiodactyla; family Cervidae; genus Dama; species Dama dama. The sequence goes on from NC_083684.1 coordinate 49,599,438, forward strand.
AGATGTAAGGGGTCAAGGTTAGGCACAGCCAGGTACGTGAAGCCTGGTTCATGAGCTGAGCTGTCTGGAGCCTGTCTCTGACAGGTATATAACCCTGTGGTATGAGATACTGGAGTCAGACATAGGTAGGCAGAGTTAACCTCACAGGTGAAGCCCTTGTATCATTGCCCAGGGTTTCTATGTGGACCTGCCTTTGTCAGTGAGTCTGTCACATGGGTAGAGGTATATAAACATGATCTTAGGTGTGTTTTTGCCCCCAGGGTTCAGGTACAAGTTGGAATCCCTGGACTTGTTAGATGAAATGAATGGGGCAAGATCTAGCCCAGAAATACCTAATTGGTGTGATTGGAAGGCCTGAGAAGGTGGTTCAGACACAGGTGGGACCCTCAATGGTAGGGTCGATCAGAACACTTAAGTGGGTAGCGTGGACTGTCACTGAGGGAAAGCCAGAGTGATCGTAGTTATGTTTACCTAGGTCTGCCTGGGGAGGTCTGTGGAGCCCTTGGGTTCAGGTAGGAGACGTAGAATACGCTGAGCCATGTCAGCCACCTGTCCCCAGCACCCTGGTCTGGTGTGATGGGCAGTGTTGCAGAGGCCAGGGGATCTGTAACCAGTCCGGGGTGTAGTCTGTCACATTGGGGTCTGATTGGCAGGGTCTGAACTAACCACGTGTGGAAAGAGATTGCATTATACCTGGTTGGAGAAGGTGAGGTCTGAGGCTAGTGAGGCTCAGAACTTAGAACTGACTCAGGTGCTACGTCTTTAAGGTGTGTTCTGAACTCACTGCAGGTAAAGGTGAGGTCTAGCAATCTGTGTCTGCAGCTTGAGGTTTCAGAGGCTCAAATCAGATACTGGCTTTGCTGGGCTCTTCCCAAAACAAACGTCAAGTCTGAGACCCTGCCCTCAGCCAAGGTCAGCAGCCTGGAATCTGTCAGTCTGCGCCCTGGCCGTCTACTCAGTCCTGGGTTTGAGTGTATTGGGTGAGATCTGAGAGCCTCTGTCAGGCATAGTGTGGTCTATGGGACTGTGACTGTCAGGTCAGATTCCCCCAAACCCCAGACCCTTTCTAAGTAAAGAACCTCATCATATTCATCTTTATTACCCAAGCCAGAAACGTCTGATCCTTTCTTGACCCTCTCATCCTTCCAATTCCTCCTGTTTAACTGAACATCCTGAGTCAGTGTGTGCATCCCTGCCACCCCCATCCAGGGTGACATCATTCTTTGGACGACCTCTGGGGCTCCTGTGTGGTTTCCTGCTTCCATTCCCACCTCACCCACAGACTTCTTGGTTCTCTAGCCTTGCCTCTCTCAATTTCTGCCCACCAGTTTATCACTCCTTCCTTCATCTTCAAAATTGTGCTACCCGTTTTCCTGCCCAGCCTTTCTCAGTGGGCTTTCAGGAGAGCATTAAATCCTAATGCCCCAAGGCAGCCATTGGATATAATGAAGTAACATCTCTCTTTTGCATCTGGAAGGATGCTAGCCTTGGACCAACCTTGGGAGTATGGAGAAACTAAGTCATTCAAAGCATTTTCTGTGGGGCTTAATTCTCTCACTGTTGAGAAAGGCTGTTCTTGCTACACAAGCTTTGCATATGCTCTTCTGGCTCCTGGAATCCTCCTCCCTCTGTGCTTCCCTGAGTAATACTTGCCCATTCTTCACATCTAGGCTGAAGCACCTTCAGAGTCCTTTTATTATTGGTTTCAGTATTGTATTCCTGTCGCCTTTATCTCATTTTCACATATATTGGCATGATTGTTTCATTTATATCTTTCACCCCCATGGATTGTTGGCACTGCCTATGCTAGGAACTTGGTGGGTACTCCATAAATAGTTGTTAGGAGGATGTGATTGGAGCGCTGAGGATTCCGATGGTACAAAGTGGAATCTGCAGTGTGCCATGGGAGGGCACAGTGTGAATGGCAGGTCTTGGTGTGTCTTGGGCTGAGGCTGAAGATCAGTCAAGTCCAGGTATGAGCTGCTGGGCCTGTCAGTGTCCCAGGAAGCAGGGCTGGCACAGGTAGGAGGAGCTGTGTCTGTCAGTACAGAGGAGTCGGGGATGGGCTCAGGTACAAGGCACTGGGTCTCTCATTGTCAGAAGAGGCAAGACCAGACCCAGGTATGATGCACTGGGTCTGAGGAGCAGTGGCCACAGTCAGGTAGGTCTTTGGTTGCTCAGGGTAGCATGGGCACAGGTAGAAGGTTAGTGTTGACAGAGGCTGGACACAGGCATGAGTCACTGGCTCTGTTGATGTCCTAGGAGGCATGACCAGACACAGGTATGGGATTCTGATTTGTCAGTGTTCAAGGAGGTGGGCTAGGCACTGGATCTGTTGGTGTCTGAGGAGGCTGGACCTGGCTCACCTATGAGGCCCTGGGTCTGTCAGTGTCTGGGGAGGACAGACCTGGTGCAGGTATGAGACCCTGGGTCTGTCAGTGTCTGGTGAGGCCGGACCTGTGCAGGTATGGAGGCCTGGATCTGTTTGTCTGGTGAGGCCAGACCTGTGCAGGTATGAGGTCTGGGTCTGTTGGTATCTGAGGAGGCTAGACCTGTGCAGGTGTGCGGCCCGGGTCTGTTGGTGTCTGGGGAGGCCGGCCGGACCTGGTGCAGGAATGAAGCCCAGATCTGTCAGTGTCTGAGGAGGCCAAACCTTGCCCAGGTATGAGGCCTCGGTCTGTCGGTGTCTGGTGAGGCCAGACCTGTGCAGGTATGAGGCCCGGGTCTGTCGGTGTCTGGGGAGGCCAGACCTGTGCAGGTATGAGGCCCGGGTCTGTCGGTGTCTGGTGAGGCCAGACCTGTGCAGGTATGAGGCCCAGGTCTGTTGGTGTCTGGGGAGGCCAGACCTGTGCAGGTATGAGGTCCGGGTCTGTTGGTATCTGAGGAGGCTAGACCTGTGCAGGTATGAGGCCCGGGTCTGTTGGTGTCTGGGGAGGCCGGCTGGACCTGGTGCATGTATGAAGCCCAGATCTGTCAGTGTCTGAGGAGGCTACACCTTGCTCAGGTATGAGGCCCGGGTCTGTCGGTGTCTGGTGAGGCCGGACCTGTGCGGGTATGAGGGCCTCCAGCTCTGTCGGTGTCTGGGGAGGCTGGCCGGACCTGGTGCAGGTATGAAGCCCAGATCTGTCGGTGTCTGAGGAGGCCAGACCTTGCTCAGGTATGAGGCCTGGGTCTGTCGGTGTCTGAGGAGGCTGGAGCTGGTTCAGGTATGAGGCCCAGGTCTGTCGGTGTCTGTGGAGGCTGGACCAGTGCATGTGTGAGGCCCAGGTCTGTCAGTGTCTGGGGAGGCAAAACCTTGCTCAGGTATGAGGCTCAGGTCTGTCAGTGTTTGAGGAGGCTGGAGCTGGTTCAGGTATGGGGCCCAGGTCTGTCGGTGTCTGGTGAGGCCAGACCTGTGCAGGTATGAGGGCCCCCAGCTCTGTCGGTGTCTGGGGAGGCTGGCCGGACCTGGTGCAGGTATGAAGCCCAGATCTGTCAGTGTCTGAGGAGGCCAGACCTTGCTCAGGTATGAGGCCCGGGTCTGTCGGTGTCTGAGGAGGCTGGAGCTGGTTCAGGTATGAGGCCCAGGTCTGTCGGTGTCTGGTGAGTCTGGACCTGTGCAGGTAGGTGGCTCGGGTCTGTCGGTGTCTGTGGAGGCTGGACCAGTGCATGTGTGAGGCGCAGGTCTGTCGGTGTCTGAGGAGGCCAGACCTTGCTCAGGTATGAGGCTCGGGTCTGTCGGTGTCTGGGAAGGCCGGACCAGTGCAGGTATGAGGCCCGGGTCTGTCAGTGTCTGGTGAGTCTGGACCTGTGCAGGTATGAGGCCCGGGTCTGTTGGTGTCTGGGGAGGCCGGACCTGTGCAGGTATGAGGCCCGGGTCTGTTGGTGTCTGGGGAGGCCGGCTGGACCTGGTGCAGGTATGAAGCCCAGATCTGTCAGTGTCTGAGGAGGCTAAACCTTGCTCAGGTATGAGGCCCGGGTCTGTCGGTGTCTGGTGAGGCCGGACCTGTGCGGGTATGAGGGCCCCCAGCTCTGTCGGTGTCTGGGGAGGCTGGCCGGACCTGGTGCAGGTATGAAGCCCAGATCTGTCGGTGTCTGAGGAGGCCAGACCTTGCTCAGTTATGAGGCCTGGGTCTGTCGGTGTCTGAGGAGGCTGGAGCTGGTTCAGGTATGAGGCCCAGGTCTGTCGGTGTCTGTGGAGGCTGGACCAGTGCATGTGTGAGGCCCAGGTCTGTCAGTGTCTGGGGAGGCAAAACCTTGCTCAGGTATGAGGCTCAGGTCTGTCAGTGTTTGAGGAGGCTGGAGCTGGTTCAGGTATGAGGCCCAGGTCTGTCAGTGTCTGGTAAGGCCAGACCTGTGCAGGTATGAGGGCCCCCAGCTCTGGCGGTGTCTGGGGAGGCTGGCCGGACCTGGTGCAGGTATGAAGCCCAGATCTGTCAGTGTCTGAGGAGGCCAGACCTTGCTCAGGTATGAGGCCCGGGTCTGTCGGTGTCTGAGGAGGCTGGAGCTGGTTCAGGTATGAGGCCCAGGTCTGTCGGTGTCTGGTGAGTCTGGACCTGTGCAGGTAGGAGGCTCGGGTCTGTCGGTGTCTGATGAGGCCGGACCTGTGCGGGTATGAGGGCCCCCAGCTCTGTCGGTGTCTGGGGAGGCTGGCCGGACCTGGTGCAGGTATGAAGCCCAGATCTGTCGGTGTCTGAGGAGGCCAGACCTTGCTCAGTTATGAGGCCAGGGTCTGTCGGTGTCTGAGGAGGCTGGAGCTGGTTCAGGTATGAGGCCCAGGTCTGTCGGTGTCTGTGGAGGCTGGACCAGTGCATGTGTGAGGCCCAGGTCTGTCAGTGTCTGGGGAGGCAAAACCTTGTTCAGGTATGAGGCTCAGGTCTGTCAGTGTTTGAGGAGGCTGGAGCTGGTTCAGGTATGAGGCCCAGGTCTGTCGGTGTCTGTGGAGGCTGGACCAGTGCATGTGTGAGGCCCAGGTCTGTCAGTGTCTGGGGAGGCAAAACCTTGCTCAGGTATGAGGCTCAGGTCTGTCAGTGTTTGAGGAGGCTGGAGCTGGTTCAGGTATGAGGCCCAGGTCTGTCGGTGTCTGGTAAGGCCGGACCTGTGCAGGTATGAGGGCCCCCAGCTCTGTCGGTGTCTGGGGAGGCTGGCCGGACCTGGTGCAGGTATGAAGCCCAGATCTGTCAGTGTCTGAGGAGGCCAGACCTTGCTCAGGTATGAGGCCCGGGTCTGTCGGTGTCTGAGGAGGCTGGAGCTGGTTCAGGTATGAGGCCCAGGTCTTTCGGTGTCTGTGGAGGCTGGACCAGTGCATGTGTGAGGCCCAGGTCTGTCGGTGTCTGAGGAGGCCAGACCTTGCTCAGGTATGAGGCTTGGGTCTGTTGGTGTCTGGGAAGGCCGGACCAGTGCAGGTATGAGGCCCGGGTCTGTCAGTGTCTGGTGAGTCTGGACCTGTGCAGGTAGGAGGCTCGGGTCTGTCGGTGTCTGGGGAGGCCGGACCAGTGCAGGTATGAGGCCCGGGTCTGTCAGTGTCTGGTGAGTCTGGACCTGTGCAGGTATGAGGCTCAGGTCTGTCGGTGTCTGGGGAGGCCGGACCTGTGCAGGTATGAGGGCCCCCAGCTCTGTCGGTGTCTGGGGAGGCTGGCCGGACCTGGTGCAGGTATGAAGCCCAGATCTGTCAGTGTCTGAGGAGGCCAGACCTTGCTCAGGTATGAGGCCCGGGTCTGTCGGTGTCTGAGGAGGCTGGAGCTGGTTCAGGTATGAGGCCCAGGTCTTTCGGTGTCTGTGGAGGCTGGACCAGTGCATGTGTGAGGCCCAGGTCTGTCGGTGTCTGAGGAGGCCAGACCTTGCTCAGGTATGAGGCTTGGGTCTGTTGGTGTCTGGGAAGGCCGGACCAGTGCAGGTATGAGGCCCGGGTCTGTCAGTGTCTGGTGAGTCTGGACCTGTGCAGGTAGGAGGCTCGGGTCTGTCGGTGTCTGGGGAGGCCGGACCAGTGCAGGTATGAGGCCCGGGTCTGTCAGTGTCTGGTGAGTCTGGACCTGTGCAGGTATGAGGCTCAGGTCTGTCGGTGTCTGGGGAGGCCGGACCAGCCACAGTAAGGTCTTTGGTTGAGTCTGTGGCTCTGGTCAGTCCATGTGTAGTTAGTGCTGTTGGTCAGCCCAACAGCTGCCAGCGCCTGGCTTGCTGTTGCTTCTCAGAGGTGGGTTGGGCCAGGCCCTCTGCAGAGGTGGGCTGCACCTGTGGAAGAGCATGGCTCCCGGGGACAAGTTTCTTGGCAGGAGGGAGGGGGGGCGGGGTGTGGCAACCCTTCCTCAGCGCCTTTTCCTGTCTCTTCTAGTGGGTGGGAGGCCGCTACTCGCTGTGGTCAGCCATCGGACTCTCCATTGCCCTGCACGTGGGTGAGTGTGTGTGTTCTGTGTCTCTGTCCCGGAGACGCTGCTGCAGTCTGAGGTAGGGGTGGGGGCTCGTGTCCCCAGATGCCCTTCTGTTCCCACAGGCTGCTGGCCTCTCTGCCCTTGATGGGAGCCTTTCTCCCAGGTCAGATGGGAAAGGCCGAGTGACCCTTGGGATTTGCAGGTTGGCCTTTCTCCCTGCCCCTCACAACTGTGGTCCAGCTCATTCCCCACGCCAGGTGGAGTTACAGCTGCCTTTGAGCTCAGGACTGACTCTGATTAGAGAGGCTTTCCACAGGCCCTCGTCCTCCCACTTGTTGCTTCTGACTTCCCCTCCAGCCTTCCCCTGGTTCTAGAAGCAGCTGTGTCCATGGCCTGGAGGCACAGGGCGCGATCATTTCTGTTGACGCTGCTTTTTGTGTCGCAGGATTTGACAACTTCGAGCAGCTGCTGTCGGGGGCTCACTGGATGGTAAGTGCTGAGGCCCGAGTTCCGCGGCAGGCGCCGGCCAGCGGCACGTAGGTTGGTGCGGCTCCCTCCCCCTCGGCAGCTGCTCAGCCCCCTCCGCCCTGCTCTCCTCGCAGGACCAGCACTTCCGCACGACGCCCCTGGAGAAGAATGCCCCGGTGCTGCTGGCTCTGCTGGGCATATGGTACATCAACTGCTTTGGGTGTGAGACGCACGCCATGCTGCCCTATGACCAGTACCTGCACCGCTTTGCTGCCTACTTCCAGCAGGTACCAGCTGCCGGGCCAGGCCGTGGGTCAGGGCCCTGAGCCCAGGTTACCGCTCCTCCTAGGGCCTTTCCCTCGCTAGCCTCGGGCATGTCCAAGGCCCACCGTGCTCCCCCTCTCCTGGTGAATCTCTAACCAGGATCCATGTCAGTCAGGTTGGCCTACCACGGGAGGGGCGTGACTGGCTGTCACGGTGTCGTGGCCGGTCAGGCTCTGGCGTGGCTCAGGGCATGTGCCTCAACCGGGTCACTTCTTTCTTGGACATCACCTGTTAGACTGGGGCCACGGCCTGCGACCCCCATAGTTTGCACTGCCTTTGCCTCCCTCCAGAAAAGCAAGGTTACACCCAGGCTGTGGTGCCTCTTTGGGCTTCTCACAGCCCTCTGCCCCTGGAATCTCCATAGCCCCCTTGAAGCAGTGGATTCTGTGACTGGAGGAGGGGCTGAGGCCAGCCCCAAGACCAGAGTCTGGTTGAGGTGATGACCATCAAATGCAGTACAGCCTGGACCCCAGCCTGCCTTAAGAAATCACTTAAAGATTTTGTGACCAGTGTCTGCTCTTAGGAAGGTCCTCCCTGTACTGCCATACCTGCCTTCCCCTAGTGATGGGTCCTCCCTGGACCTGCATTCCTACCTTCTCCTGGTCATGGGTCAAAGGCAAAAAGCTTGTGACTTCTGCCCTCCCAGGTGAGGACACAAAAGGATCTCACGGGGCAGGGCAGGCATGTCTGGTGCGTCCTAGGCAGGTTTTGGGGATGGTGCGTGAAGAGCAAGACTTGCAGATCGAGGGCTGGGTTTCTGGCCCTGTTCCAGGGTGACATGGAGTCCAATGGGAAGTACATCACCAAGTCCGGCGCCCGTGTGAACTACCAGACAGGCCCCATTGTGTGGGGGGAGCCAGGGACCAATGGCCAACACGCCTTCTACCAGCTCATCCACCAAGGTAGGGCCCACCTGGCCAGGGCAGGAGTGCTACTAGGGATGGGGAGGGCCTGCCGGCAGAGCCCCCCTCCATCAGATGAGGGTTCCCTTGTAGACCGTGTGGGTGGCTCCCATGGTGGGGGTAGGTACCTGAGTGACTGCCGTGCCCTTCACAGGTACCAAGATGATACCCTGCGACTTCCTCATCCCGGTCCAGAGCCAGCACCCCATAAGGAACGGTTTGCATCACAAGGTAAAAACACTCTTCCTGACCCTCTTCAGCTGTCTTAGATTCACATCACACCCAGACCTCTTAAGACTGATGCATTAGTCAGCACTGACTAGTTTTCTGTTCCTGTCACCACAGGCTTAGTGGCTTAAAAACAACACTCATTTATTGTCTTGGGTTTCTTTGGGCCGCAGTCCATCATGCTTGCTGGGTCTCTGCTGAGGGTCTCAGGCTGAAGTCAGGGTATCCGCAGGGTTATGTTCCTTTTTGGAGGTTCTGGGGGGCAGCCTTTTCCTCATTCATTCAGATTGTTGGTAGAATCTATTTCCTTATCAGTTCATTTGCTCAGTTGTGTCCGATTCTTTGTGACTCCATGGACTATAGCACACTAGGCTTCCCTGTCCATCACCATCTCCCAGAGCTTGCTCAAACTCATCAATCAAGTCAGTGATACCATCCAACCATCTCATCCTCTGTCATCTCCTTCTCCTGCATTCAGTCTTTCCCAGCATCAGGGTCTTTTCGAAGAAGTCAGTTCTTTGCATCATGTCACCAAAGTATAGGAGTTTCAGCTTCAGCATCAGTCCTTCCAATGAATATTCAGGACTTACTTCCTTTAAGATTGACTGGTTTGATCTCCTTGCAGTCCAAGGGACTCTCAAGAGTTTTCTCTAACACCACAGTTCAAAATCATCAGTTCTTGAGTGCTCAGCTTTCTTTATGGTCCAACTCTCACATCCATACATGACTACTGGAAAAACCATAGCTTTGACTAGATGGGCTTTTGTCAACAAAGGTCTATGCTTTTTAATATGCTCTCTAGGTTGGTCATAGCTTTTCTTCCAAGGAATGAGCATCTTTTAATTTCATGGCTACAGTCACCATCTGCAGTGATTTTGGAGCCCCCAAAAATAAAATCTCTGTTTCCTTGGTTTCCCCATCTATTTGCCATGAAGTGGTGGGACCAGATGCCATGATCTTTGTTTTTGGAATGTTGAGTTTTACCATTTCCCTATGTTGTAGGACCAAGGTCCAGTTTCTTTGCTGATAGCTGGGAGCCGTGCTCAACTTCTAGAAACCCTTTTGGCTCTTGGTCTCAGAACCTGCAGGGATGGGCTAAGTCCATCTGATGCTTCAATTTTGTCCTGCCTCTTCTTCAGTTGCATGTCTCTATTTTTAAGGGCCATGTGATTACATTGGGTCCACCCAGATAATCTCCTTATCGTAAGGTCTGTAACCTTAGCTCCAAATCCCTCTACCAAATCCCTTTTGCCATGCTGTGCACACAGGCATTAACAGCAGGGGGCAAAGATCAGGGATTCAAGATCTTGTCTGCCACAGCAGCAAGGGGAAAACCACCCCACTCCGGAGGTGACAAGAATCCTTGAAGGGGACTGCTCCTGCCTTATCTCCGGTGTGCAGAGTAGTACAGGTTACTGTGGGCACAAGCTTTGGACTCGGTGTCCTGGGTTTGAATTCTGATTCTTCCCGTCTGTTCCTCTGTCTTGGATTCAGTGCTGTTGACTTGAAGAAACTGAGGCTCAGCTAGAAAAGAGAGATGATGCCTCTGCCCCTTACAGTCTTAAAAGATAAACATTGGTAAAGTTTTTAAACGGCCGCTCAGCAAGTAGTACATAGTCCTTGAAGGGTACTTATTGTTGTTACCTAGTTTCTGGTGTCCTTGGATGTGCTCTGTTGTCCCCACTTGTTCCAAATAAGCTCTAGAGTTGGAGGCAATCAGGCTGACCCCAACTGTTGAGACTCACCCCAACTGGGCAGTGCCAGGCAGTCTCATCTGTCTGCCTGAAGCTCATACAGTGCTTCACAATGGTACTTGATGTCTCTCTCGTCAGATCCTCCTGGCCAACTTCTTGGCCCAGACTGAGGCCCTGATGAGGGGGAAGTCGACAGAGGAGGCCCGGAAGGAGCTACAGGCTGCTGGAAGGAGTCCAGAGGACTTTGAGAAGCTGTTGCCCCACAAGGTCAGTGCTTCTCTTGGACTGGGCTTTGGGGTGGCATCCTGGAGCCGGAAGGATGAAGTTGTGTGGCCGTGGACGGGGGCTCGGGGAGCACTGTCCTGTCCTGCACAGTAGGGGGGGCTGTCCTCATGGACCTGCCCACCCCAGCCTTGGGCAGGGGGTGCTTCCCTTCTGAAGAGCTGGGGGCCACGACTAACTGGAGGACATTCCTGGGTGTTTTCTGAAGGTCTTTGAAGGAAATCGCCCGACCAATTCTATAGTGTTCACCAGACTCACGCCATTCATTCTTGGAGCCTTGATTGGTGAGTAAGCGGGGAAGGTCTCAGCTTGGGGTAGGTCTGAGTGGGCTAGGGGAACCCTAACGTGCTTCCCTCCACATGTACCCCCTCCACAGCCATGTATGAGCACAAGATCTTCATTCAGGGCGTCATCTGGGACATCAACAGCTTTGACCAGTGGGGGTGAGTTGCTGGCTCGAGGGGAGGGTAGGGAATGCCTACCCGAGGTGAGTTGGCTTGTGGATTTCACTAGTAATGCTGGAAGCCTCCTCATACCCTTATTTCTCCTCTCCCTGGCAGAGTGGAGCTGGGAAAGCAGCTGGCTAAGAAAATTGAACCTGAGCTTGACGGCAGCAGCCCAGTGACTTCTCACGATTCTTCCACCAATGGGCTGATCAACTTCATCAAGCAGGAGCGCGAGGCCAGAAGCTAATAAACTCGTGCCCAGCAGTAGCCCCTGTTGTGACTGGTCCTTCTTGTCTGCCTGCCCAGAGTCTGCACTGCACGGTCCTGCCCAGAGCACCCTCTGGTTTTGGGCTTGGACCACAAGCCCTTTGGGGGAAGCTAGTCTGGAATTGCCACCCCTGCCCTCTCAGTGTCCACATCCTCTCTGTTATACAGTTGGCTGAAGTGTTTCAGTGCAACTGATTTTTCTGATCTATGTTTATCTTCGTGTACCAGGAAGAAAAATAAATATGTCACAAAGGAGGTCATGGGCTTAGCCTCTTTGTTGTGAGATGGGCTTTCTGCAGAAGTCAAGGTGCCCAGTAGGAAGAGTGGTTGCCTTGACTGAGGCTTGACTGTAATTGGTGAGCAGATCCACACTGGAAGATGGTCCCTTGAGGAGAGAGTAGGTGGAGCGGGGCACTGCCCATGTCTCAAGGGCAGCTTGGCCTCTGCAGCCGGATCTCTTCTCTGTCTTCTTACACTGCTCACCTTTGTGGCTTTGGAGGGACTGTATCCTTCTGTTTGATGAACGGTTTTTAAAACCACAGTGAGATTTTGTCTCTTTGGGTGAATTCCTGGCCCAGAGCAAGAGTGACTGCTAACTCCTGGCCAGGTGCCCAGGTAATTCTTTCCTTTTATAAGGTAGACATTGAAAAAAAAGGAATTTTGAACAAACTGCTTTTTTATTTTCTATTTAAGGTACTTCTATTCAATATATTAATACTTCTGGCCAACTTAGCTGAAAAGGAATTTCATTTAAAGAATTGATGGGACTCTCCATGTCGTCCAGTGGTTAAAAATCTGCCTGCCAATGCAGGGGACATGGGTTCAATCCCTGGTCCAGGAAGATTCCACATGCCACAGGGCAACTAAGCCCATATACCACATGGGCATGAGCTAAACTCTTACTGAGCTAAACTCTAGAGCCCAGGAGCCACAACTACTGAGCCTGAGCCCCACAACAGCAGAAACTGCAATAAGAAGCCCGTGCATCACTAAAGAGTAGCCTCAGCTCACTGCAATTAGAGAAAGACCTGGAGTGGCCACGAAGATCCAGCAGAGCCAAAAATGAAGTGAAGTGCAAGTCGCTCAGTCATGTCCGACTCTCTGCGACCCAGGGACTATACAGTCCATGGAATTCTCCAAGCCAGAATACTGGAGTGGGTAACCTTTCCCTTCTCCAGGGCATCTTTCCCTTCTCCAGGGCATCTTTCCAACCCAGAGACTGAACCCAGGTGCCTGCATTGCAGGCAGATTCTTCACCAGCTAAGCCACAAGGGATATACATAAATAAGCCAAAAATAAGTAAGTAAATAAGCCAAAAATTAAATAAGATTTAAAAAAACAATGATGAACAGAACCAATGGGCATGCTAGAGGCTGAGCTTTCCAGACCTACACCCTAGACCATGACAGAGAATGATCTGAACCAGGAAAACTACTGCCCCTCATAAGGCCCTGCTGCCCTCGACCCTGTCATCAGGGTGGCCTTCACCCCATCTTCTGGGCTGCCTGCATTTGAGTTGTCCTCTGGCTTGCTCATGTTCCTTCCTCAAAACAGGAAAAAGTCAGGACTTGTATTTTTTTGTTCTTATAAAGAGAAGAGAAACTGTACCCATGAAAGGAAGGAATACCCTGATTGTAAAGAGTGACCATATAGGTGCAAATATCCACCTAAAATAAGTAACAGAAATTGTCAGCACTTCTCATCTTCCTATTGGTGAAGTGAGATTCTTTTTTTATTCCCAAAGTGAATGTCCACTTCTCTCCCCACTTTTGCAGAACTGATAGAGGCTCTTCAACACTCAGGCTCTGTTGAAACCCCTGCTGACCCACCTTCTTAATACAGCTGATGAAAAGTGAGCTATATTCCCAGCAGAGGCACTTCCTCTTTACAAAAGAGCAAGCACACACAAAAAACTTAGAGGAAAGTTCTGGCAGCAGACTGTCTCAGGCTGACTTGGTTTCACACAAAGGATCTTGTAGCAGTGAGACCCCTGAGTTCTGGGCCAGCTGCCAAGTCTCACGTCAGGAGGAAGAGGACCTGGAAAACAATTGGCCACATGTCCCTTGGCCCTACCTTGTTCTGCTCATCACTGCCACTGTCATCACTCACAGCTTCCACTTACTGTGTAGCTGCCAGTTGTTGCGAGTCTTGAATAGTATATGAGTTCTCCAGAGGAGCAGAACCAATAGGATATATGTCTGTGTATCTCTATAGAGGTGAATGAGATTTCCTATGGGAGGAGGCTTACACGATTATGGAGGCTGAGAAATCCCCCAATATGCTGTCAACAAGCTGGAGACTCAGGAAAGCCAGGGGCATAATTCAGTTTGACCCTGAAGGCATGAAAACTAAGAGGCCACTGATGTTAAGGTCCAGAGTCTGAAGGCTTGAGAGCCAGGAGCTCTGATGTGCAAGGGCAGAAGACAGTTGTCCTGGCTCAAAGAGAGAAAATTCATCTTTACTCCATCTTTTTGTTCTCTTTGAGCTCTCAGTAGATTGGAGAATGCCCACTCACATTATAGAGGGCAGATCTTTATTCAGTCTACCAATTCAAGTGCTATTCTCTTCTGAAGCACCGTCATAGACAATCAGAGAAAATATGTTTTTATTAGCTATCTGGTCATGCTTTAGCCCAGTTAAGTTGACATGTAAAATTAACCATCACAGACAGCTCTTTGGGTGAGACTGAAGCAGTGTTCAACATCTTCATTCTGTATTTCCTCAAATATCAAATGTATCACCATTTGATGATTTCTGTGAGTTTGTCAGGAGGCCCAAACTCTACAAAATCATGAATTAAGTTAGACACTTCCAAGTCTCACACATGCAAGCACTCGTCCCAAGGACTTCACAATAATGCCAGTGTCAAAATTGCTTTTAAATTGCTTCTGGAATTCTGGAATGCAGTAGTAATTCACATACTGAAAATTCCTCTTAAGTAATAAGCCTTCATGCTGTGATCACACGTTGATGGAGAGGCTGTAATAGGTAGTGTTATGATATAATCAGATGACATTGGAGAGAGCACAGTAACTGGCAATCATCAATTTGATTACAAAAAATTTACCTTTTCCAGCATGTGGCCTTTTGCTGGAGGAGATCTTGCTATGTTAGCAAGAATAAGGGCTTTAAAAAAATTTTTTTTGGGGGGGCAGTCTTTTTTGGGAATCTTAGTTCTCTGACCAGGGATTGAACCCGTGCCTCCTGCAGTGGAAGCATGGAGTCTTAACCACTGGACCACCAGAGAAATCCCCAAGAAGAATTTTGAAGTTTGTTTCTTATTGCAGTAATTTAGAAATGTATCCTGGGAAACATTTAGCTAAAATTAACAAGTATCTACCAAGTCATCCAGCCATTTTGGAAGACATGACGAGAACAGCAAGATTGGACTTCACAGCACCTGTAAAGCCATCAGATTGGCAGTAATAAACTAGGAGTAAACAGGTTTCACCTCCAAGTCTTCCCTGGGGCCGGAGTCAAACATAAGGAGGCATCTGTGTCTTTTTTATTTTTATTTTTTTACATACCATGGTACAAAGCCTGAAAAAGTACTTCTGCAACATGCTTTTTTTTAAGTCCAATTTATTGAGGTGTAATTTACATATAGTAAAAGTTCATCTTCCTTTGGTGTACAGTTCTGACAATTCTGTCCAGTCATCTAGCCAGCACAAGTGAGATCTATAGCACTTCCATCACCCCAAGTTCTGGCACCCTTTCGTGGTCAATCTCTGCCCCCTAAACCCAAACTGGCAAGCATAGATTTGACTACAAAGCCTACCTACCTTTTCTAGAATGTGGCCTTTTGTACCTAGCTTCTTTCACTTAGCACTATGTTTTTTAAATTCCCCCGCGTGTGCCACAGGTGTTTTAAAATTTTTATTACGGAAAAGCTCGAACATATAAAAGTCAAATAGCATAACAGACCACCCCGTGCCTCACGCCAAACTGGAACAATTATCAACCCAGGGCCCATTTTATTTCATCTACGACCCCTCCTATCACGTACCAAACTCCAGATATATCATTTCATCTACAGTAAAGGCATTTCAATGTGTCTCAAAAATGTGGGCTTCCCTGGCGGCTCAGATGATAAAGAAACTGCCTGCAATGCAGGAGACCGGTTTCGATCCCTGGGTCAGGAAGATGCCCTGGAGAAGGAAATGGTAACCCACTGCAATATTCTTGCCTGGAAAATTCCATGGACAGAGGAGCCCGGTGGGCTACAGTTCATGGGTGGCAAAGAGACACAACTGAACGACTAATACTTTATACATTTTTTCTCTAAAAATTTAGGACTCTCTCTTTTCTCCCCCGCCCCCCTTTTTTCGGAGGTGGGGTGGGGTGGGGGGTTGTTTAGGAGAGTGCTATTTCCCCCCCACCAAATTTTTTTGGGGGGCCGCCCCTTGGGCAAGTGGAATCTACCAGGGATCGAACCCCGCCCACTACATTTGAAGCTCGGAGTCAGAGCCACAAGACCGCCAGGGAAGTCCCCCTGATTTTAGATAAAACTTCTCGGGAAGATACCTCACAGTAGATGCTACCTTCTGCGTTTCGCGGCGCATTATCAGGGAAAAAAACACATCTGGGATCCACGATATTGAACTTAGAGCTCCAAATTACATCTCCCAAAAGGTCTAGGAGGGACGGGGCTGTCCCACAGGCGTCAGCGGTGCGCATGCGCAGAGAGGCGCACCCTCTCGGCTGCCGTAGCCCGCCTCTTCACGTGTTCTCCCGGTCGTCATGGCGGCCGTTCGGAAGCCTGTGCTGCTCGGGCTTCGAGATGCTGCAGTGCCCGGCCGTCCCACGGGGCCGAGCGCCTGGACCGCAAGCAAGCTGGGCGGCGTTCCGGTGAGGTGGGGCGCGGGCGCCGGGGTCGACTGGAGCTGGTGTTGGGCTACGGGGTGAGGGAGTGGGCGAGGTCCCTGGACGAAGTCAGGGTCTGAGCGCTTTCCTTGTCCTCAGGACGCCCTGCCCGCCGTGGCAGCTCCGAGGCCGGTGTGTGAGCTGTGCCGGCAGCCGCTTGCCCTCGTCGTGCAGGTGTACTGCCCCCTGGAAGGCTCTCCTTTTCATCGGCTCCTGCACGTGTTCGCTTGCCCTCGGCCTGAGTGTGGTAGCGGCGGGGCGCGCAGGTAGGCGGGGAAGTAGCTGAGCTGCCGACGGGATTTATGCCGAGTGGGTGGGAGCGGCGGCTGCTCCAGGTCACCGGGAGGGGACTGGCCAGCCCTCTGGCAGTTGGCAATGGAGTCCTCACCGCAGTTTTTCTTTACTATGAAGTTGGAAGGTGTTCCGCTCCCAGTGCCTGCAGATGAGAGAGAAAGAGACTCAGGACGCTCAGGTAACGCGGTTGTGACTATCATATTGTTGTTTAGTCGCTAAACACTCTTTCCACTTCACTTCGTCAAGTCTGTCTCTCTAATGTTCCTTATGAGCAGACCCCCTGACCATATCTAGAACCCTAACTGCTTAGGAGTCTGGGAAATGTAGTTCTTTCTTACCAGCTTTTGCAGTACATGAAGCACAACTGAAAGAGGTGTTGAAGAAACCACCGTAGTATATCTGCCACAGTGCCCCTGAAAAGGAAGCACAACATATGTCACCTCCAACATGCTTTTGAGTAAACCATGAGGTGCCAGAGTGAGAGGGGCAGGTGTTAAGTAAGGTTCCTTCAGGAAGGTGAAGGATTAGGTGTCTCAGGAAGCCAAGGAAACAGTGTGCTTGAATACCTCATTCACTGGGTATTCTCCCAGAAACAGGAAAATGGCCTCACAGCTGAGGATTGGTGTGAAGGTGCAGATGACTGGGGAAGTGACAGTGAGGAAGCGTCTCCACCACAGCCTGTCGCGGATTTTGGAAATGATTCGAGCAATGCCAAGGACAGAGACTGGACCTCCCAGCTCCAGGACCTCCGCCTGCAGGATACTGTCCCAGGTGTTGCTCCTCCTGCGCCTCCCGGGGAAGGGCCGGCCTTGCCTCCTGCGGTGCCGCAGTTCCTGCCCTATTACATCTGTGTCGTAGATGAGGACGACTACACGGACTTTGTCAGTCTGGACCATGCTCAGAGCCTTCTGAGGGAGTATCAGCAGAGAGAAGGAGTTGATATGGAACAGCTGCTTTCCCATAGGTGAGCGTGTGTGCTGTTGAGTTTGAGAGGTGGTTTAATCAGCAGGCTGCCAGAGTGGGTACTCTGGTTTTCTCCTCAAAACTGGGGATACTTTTTCAGGCAGAACTTTTTCATGTCCGTCACACCTATAGGTGTGTAGGACCTGTCTGCTTCACTCCTCTTGGGCTAGAAAGGGAGACAGAGACGAGGAAATCTTATGAGCCACCCTTGAGTTAGCTTGAAAACACTTGGTTTTATTTATAAGGATTCTCACGAAAATGACCAGAACGGTTTCATTTGTAAGCATTTTCAAGATAGTGTTGGAGTGCACGAAGACGTGTTGGTGTTTGAAAATACTCCATAATGGAGAAAGACATGGCAAGAGCCAGTGGGTATATGACTTTTTATTTTATTTATTTGTTTTATTTTTGGCTACCCTGAGTCTTCGTGGCTGTACACAGGCTTTCTCTAGTTGCAATGAGTGGGGGCTACTCTACTTGCAATGTGCGGGCTTCTCATTGCAGCGGCTTCTCTTATTGCAGAGCAGGGACTCGAGAGCCTGGGCTCCGTAGTTGTGGTGCATGGGCTTAGTGGTCCTGAGATATGGGGGAGTCTTCCTGGACCATGGGTTGAACCAGCATCGCCTGCACTGCAGGGCGCATTCCTAACCACGGGACTACCAGGGAAGCCCCATAGTGACTTTTTACATTGCAAATAATTATCCAGTGTTGAAAATGGCTAAGAAGCAGGGCTTGGGAGAAAGTTGGGCAGGGGGTTACTGTTATTCATTATAAAGTACTAAATTTATGATTTTTAAGTTATGTATGTATATTTTACTGTGGTAAAGTTTTTAAAAGTTGTGTACTCTCTTTTCTTTTCTAAAAACTTGTTTATTTATTTAGGCCACCCAGAGCAGCTTATGGGATTTTAGTTCTCCAGCCAGGGATTCAAGCTGGGCCCTCAGCAGTGAGCATGTGGAGTCCTAACTAGTGGACCATCGGGAATTCCCTGTGTCCTGTTCTAAACACAGTAATTCTCTGAATGTAGACACGCAAAAGTGTTTTTCTGCTTCTCTTTTTAGTCTGTCTCATGATGGTGATGAAAAATATGAGAAGACTATAATTAAAAGTGGAGATAAGATATTTTACAAATTTATGAAGAGAATTGCTGCTTGTCAGGAGCAGATTTTAAGGTAAAGGCACATTTTCTTTTATTGTTTTCCTTGGTGATAAAAGTAATGTGTGTTAGTTAGGAAAACACAGAAAAATAGAACAAGAAAACCAAAATCCACAATATTCCCCAAACCAAGAAGCTAATATTTTAGTGTATTAAGTTTAGTTATTTTTTTTACATATCTGGACGTATACGTGTAAGTAGGTATTGTGTGTATTTTTTTGTTGTTGTTAATTGGGGTCATGGAATATATTCTCTTTTCATAAAAATTTGTTGGTATTGAGGGTTTCCCTATGTATTAAAAATTCTTCCAAGTGATTTTCTTCTGTTTTAAATTTAAATATTCAATAGATAACACATTTTTAAGACTCAAAAACATGAAAGTATGTACATATGCATGTATGTATAAATATAATGAAATAATTCCTACTATTCAGATCTACTCAGTTCGTCACTGTTGTTAGTTTCCTATGTGTGCTTATGTAATTTCTTTATGCATGTCAAAGCAAATAGTACATGTTACTTTCCTTTTTTTTTTAATCACAAGAAAGCACTCAAGAAACATTCTGTGTCCTGCCTTTTTAACTGTACTATTATCTAGTACTGTATCTTTTCAGAACATTGAGAACTAGGTTTTTAAAAAAGTTACCGTAGTCCCATGTCCATTTTCCTTGTTGATGGACTTTCAGCGAGCAAGTGTTTCTCTAGGATGCGTTTCCTGAAGCGGCGTAGTTAAGCAGAAGGGTTTATGTAATCGTGGTTTTAACTGATAGCACCCAGTTTTCTCCCATTGGACTTTAATTCCTGCTGGCAATATATGACCTTTAATTCCTACCGGCAACCTTAAAGTGCCTATTTTCCCATAGCCTTGCCAGCAGGGTGAGCTTCATGCTTTTGTAGTTCTGTCAATTCAAGGTGAAAAAGGGCATCTTGGTATAATTTTACCTGATTTTTTTCTTATGAATATCTTCCTCTGTGTTGTGGAATTACTTCTGTTGGGTGGGCCAAAAGTTTGTTCAGGTTTTTCTGTTAAGACTTTACAGAAACCTTTTTGGCCTCCCTATTGTCTATTCATAACCTTTACCCATTTTTCCTTAAGTTCTTGTGCCTTTTGATTTTTAGGAACTTTTTATATATTAGATTGTTAACGATTACTTTTATATGATTAAAATTATTATGACTTATTTTCTGGGCCTGTTTGTATTTTGACTTTGCTTGTGGCAGTATTGTTGGGTATTTAATTGTTTCCACGTGGTTCGTTTCAGTTTTGCGCAGTTCAGTGCTGCATATGCATCCTGTTCACAACTCCTGGAATGTGGTAGTGATTTCTCTTTAATCTAGTTCTAAGAGCGAAATTGAGGATCGAAATTTTGAAGTTTAAAGGTTCTTGATATATATTGTTTGATGGTAGTTTTTACTCCTAAGTACAAAGTCAGACTTTACTCTTGATTCTTGCATCCTAATTTTATTGATGATAATTCACTTTATTTCTCCTTACTTTAATTAGGCATGACAACTAGAGATGCTGTGTTGAAAACATGCCCAAATTATGAAACCATCAACAGAATTTTCAGATTAAACCAATTACTTAAGCATGTGGCCCCGTCAGTAGTGGCAGTAATTCTTAGATGGAGACCACCCCTTGGGAGGGGCCTCTTCACTGATGAGACTCAGTGCTCACACTGATCCACTCCTCCTACAGGGCTGAGTTACTGTGTGCTGGACTTGGAGTTGGTCCAGTAACAGCCACTCTTGGTGCTGGCCACAAAAGTACCTGGTCTGGTCAGCGGAGACAGGACACTATATGCTATGATAGGTGCCCAACAGAGATGTGAACAAGTATGCCAGAAACCCAGAGGAGGGACCAGGGGCCTTTGCCTTGTTTCATCAGGGAAGGCACCATGCCGGAGACACACTTGGAGCCCCTAGCCCCTACCCTGTAGGACTAAAGGCCAAGGATGCCTTGAGTCACAAAGGTAACTGATGAAGGAAAAAGATAGCCAAGTGCATAATGGGGGGGTAGGGGCAAGTCAGTGGGCTGGACACCATGATGTCTGAAATGAGAACAGCTTGGTTCTTGCCTCCCGCAGCTCCACACCTTGACCTCCTTTAGGATACACACCCTTGTCCTCCTTGACAGACTGGGTACTCCCCAGACTTGGTGTCTAGTACTGGCATGGATTAGGTATGTTTTCAATCCATTTCTTACTAAAGAATTTATATTTTATTCTGTAGCCAGTGGCTGCCAGGAGAGTGATGTGATCACTCGAGATTCAAGGAATCCAGGTGAGAGATGGTATAAGGTTTTGGATCAAGGCAGAGGATATGGGAAACAGGGAATGTGTTTGGGAGATGCTTGTATAATGGCAGTTCTTGGTGACCCTTGGATATGAGAATAAAAGATTGGAAGGCAGCAAAGTGGTTTTGAGCTTCTGGCTTGTGAAATTGGAAGAGTGTTGATGCAATGCTGGAGATAGGGATTTCGGAGGGTGTTATTTGGGGTGTGGAGTCTTGATTATTCTTAGACTACAGAATGTGTCCTTGTCGGTTTGATTTACATCTTTTAAACTAAATCTTTGTTATAGTAGTTTTGGTTTTATTTCCCGTGTGCATTCTACTTTGCAAGTTTCTTATAAGGAAGACATAATACTTTGTAACAACTGCCCAGAGGATATTGAATAAGAGGTCTTGGAAGTTCAAGGCCTGGATTTTCCATTTCTAGTTGAAGGTCCATGGGCAATTCACTTAACCTTTCTTATCCTCAGTGCCTCATCTCTAATATGAGGATGATAATACAACTACCTATTTCATAGGATTCCTCTGGGAACTAAATGAAGTGATGATCAAAATACTCTGTAAAACATCCATAAATACGGACTGTTGTTTCAAACCCACTATGCTAAGTTTTGGGGAAGCAGAGATCTATAAGGATCTCTTAATAGTATTGGTATACTTACGTATTCATGATCTTTGGCAGTGAGGACAGTATGTTATTCTCATGCAAAGCATAGTGCCTACATATAGTAGGTATTTGTGATACCAGTACATTTTCAAACATGGTAGGGATGAAAAGAACCTTGGTTTTGGTCTTAGAAGACTTGGCCTTGGGGCAGATGACTATTTACTCTTCTATAAAATGGGCCTAATGCCTACTTGGTAGACTGTTTGGAAGGATTCAGTGAGCACCTTCATTCATTCAGCTAATATTTACTGAGTCTATGCCTGATGCTAGGTGCTATTATAGATGCTGCAGGTACAACAAAAAATGATACAGAGTTCATGTTTTTATAGATTTTACCTTCTAGTGAGAGAGTTTAAAAGTAAAAAGATACATTGTATGATTTCCACAAGTGATAAAGGAGGAAAATACTACATAACTGTTCTAAATAGGATGTCACAGAGGCTCTCAGAGGAAATGACATATCCAGCAGGTTACAGTATATAAAAATGACAAAGGGAAAACGTGGAAAAATGGGTCTAGATACAGTGGTCAGAGTAAAATCAGGTGGTCTGTCTATCCTAATACCTGGTTACAGTGAATATAAAAAGTAAAAATCAGCCAAAAATAAAGTAGGAAAAAAAGAACTTTAAAAAGAAAATCCCTTCCATCTGCATTGAAATAAGAAGGGAAACTTAATACCATAAAACTCAAAGTGGCAATCTGGGATGTAATATCACCAAAAGTCTAATACAGTTCTGGATGCCTCACATTATTTATTTACGTAGTTAACTTACTTTTCACAGAGGAAGGTAGAGACATTTCTGTACCTTTAGTGTGAGTTCTAGCCACTCAACCTTCTTCTCTCACTTCTTGAAAATACACTGATAAGTCCACAGCATCCTGAGAATTGCAGTAATGTTGAATCTGGAAAGAAACAAACAGGAGAAGAATCTATATCTTCTTCTGTAGGGCTTTTGGCCACACAACTGGGTGTGGTGCGGGTGAAGATACAGGGAATTAGGAATTGCCTCTCAGAAGCAAAAGTTGTTGGGTTCCATGATGCGTTACAGAAATGATAAAGAAGTCAAGGGCAATTTCTTGCCTATTAGAGTGGGATCCCCCAACATGTAAGACATTGAACACTATCTCAGAAGTAAAGATGAAGCCCAGGTGTTCTAGTAGATTGCATTGAGTCTTATAGAACTATACCCCCACCCCGATTCACCTACAGAAGAGTAGAAATGAAAAATGTGTTTGGAGAAGGGGAAAAGAACAGACCTCTGATGTGAGATTGACAGGAAGTCAGCAAGAAAACCCACACACTGATTTGGAGCAAACAGGTGGTCTAAACAGAGTTGCCCTCTTGAGGCATGAACTAGATGAAAAGTGGCAGGCCACCCATGTACTCATACTGTTGGCAGTAAAATTAGAGAAATGAATAGTGCATACAAAAATGAGCCAAGAACCATATCTGGAAGAAAAGATAATCTGAGGAACACATAATTCCCAGCAGAGTTTTCAAGATACAGAAGAACTTTGTAAGACAATGTGTTTAATAAAACCAAGAGGTCAAAGTTGAGAAAATAAGATGCCAAGGGAAGTTGAATTGCTAAAGAAATCAAGCCACACATTGCATATCTAATAAATTTAGAAGTAGTTGACTTGGCTGAAAATCAAAGTACTGATGTGAAGAGAGTTTCAAAAATCTCATGAATGTTGAACAAAAAGACAAAGCAATTAGAAGGTGCTATCTTGGAAGGTGGATAAATATAACTACTATAAAGATAACCGGTGTCCAAAGAAGAGCACTCAACAAATGGATCCAAAACAATACTCAAAGATAAAATAGGAAATTTTCCCCAAAATGAAATAAGAACTAAACCAACTGAGTCACTTTGCTGTACGGGAGAAGTTAAACACAATATTGTAAATCAACTAGACTTCAGTGAAATTTTTAAAAACATAAAGTGTGTCTGAAAAGTTCATCATTTTGGCTCTGGCTCTCCATGTATTCATTTTCTTTATGGGTTAGTTTTTTCTGCTTCTTTGCCTATCTAGTAACTTAAAAAATTATTTACTGGAAACTATATGTTGGAGGACAATAGATTCTGAAGTTAAATACTCATCCCTTAGGGGTGCACGCCCCTTCTTCTGTAATGCCAGAACTGTGGGGAGCTGAGTCTCAATCTGCAGTTGAGCAGAGTCTGGGCTTTGTTGCAGTTTTAGTTAAATTCAGTTCAACATTAGCTTTAGTGTCTTCATCTAGACTTTAAATCAAGCATTGATGAGAATTCAGATGTCTTGCTATGATTTCCAGTCTTGCAGCTAGTTTTCTGGGCCTTTGGATTTTCTTTGCTTTCTGGTTTTGCTCTGGATATTCTCCAAGAAAGAAACAAAATTGATAAAGTGTAGTCTTGGATGTTAACATGTGACTTGTATGTGGCCCTAATTCAGGGTTCTTTTTCTCCTTGTTCTAGGTACTCCTGGGATGGAGAACCACTTTTTTTGACCTGTCCTACATTAGAAGTCACTGAACTCCCAGCCTGCAGCCACTGTGGAGCCCGAAGGATATTTGAGTTTCAGCTTATGCCAGCACTGGTCAGCATGCTCAGAAGTGCTAATTTAGGTAAAAGGCCCTTTATTTATTTGAGTTTGTGGGTTTCTGGCACTAATTTGGGATTATTTTTTTAAATGAAAATCTAGTGTTTCCTCTTTGTTTTCTTATAAAATATAAGCATTACAGAAAATTTGGGAAATTAGAATTATTTTTAGGAAACATATTTGTTGCTTCCATTCGGGGCTATTATAAATAAAGTTGCTTTGAACATTTGCCTACAAGCCTTTGTACGGACATAGGCTTTTGGGTTAAGTATCTAGGAGAAAAGCAGTTGAATCGTGTGGTAGGTGTGTATTTAACTTTTTAAGACACTGCCACCTTGTTTTCTAAAGAGCCTGTGCCACTTATATCCCAACTGACAGTACATGAGAGTTGCATTTCCTTGGCAGTACGTGATATGGTCTGTCTTGTTCATTTCAGTCTCATAGCACGTGTGTAGCGATATCTCATGGTTTTCATTTGCATTTCTCTAATGATTTTGAGCATCATTTTCATGTGCTGATTTATCACTATATGTTTTCTTTGGTGAAGTGTCCGTTCTAATCATTTTCTCTTTCTAAAAATTGGGTACTTTGCCCTCTTGCTGAATTCTGAGAGTTTTGTGTGTATTCTGGATACAAGTCCTTCATCTGGTATATAATGTATAAATATTTTGTCTAAGTCTAGCTTGCCAATTTTTATTTTTGGGTTTTTTTTTTTTTTGGTGTAGACTTTCACTACACTACTTTTTTTTTGGTGTAGAAGCTTTCACTTTACAGAGAAGTTGAGAAATAAATACATAGAATTCCCATATACCTCACGTCCAGTTTCCCCTTTATTAAAATAAATTTATACTAATACAGTGCTTTTGTTACAATTACTGAGCCAATATTAATGCATTATCAGTTTATTTAGATGTCCTTAGTTTTTAGCTAATATCCAAGAGCCCATCCAGGATATCCCTTGGTGTGTCTCTTGCCTGTGATGAAAATTCAGACTTCCTCATGTTTTCTTAAGCAAGATTTTTTTAAAAGAAATATTTATTTATTTATTTGGCTGCACTGGGTCTTTGTTGCAGCATGCGGGATTTTCAGCTGTAGAATGTGGGATCTAGTTCCCTGACCAGGGATCAAACCTGCACCCCCTGTGTTGTGAGTGTGGAGTCTTAGCCAGTGGACCACCAGTGACATCCCAGGACTTCCTCATTTTTGATGACCTTGACAATTTGTGGGAGTACTGGGCACTTATTTTGTAAGATGCCCCTCTGTTGGAATTCATTTGATTTTTTTTCTCATAATTAAAATGAGACTACGGATTATTGAGAAGAAAATCACGGGGTGGGGGGGTAAAGTGCCATTTTCTTCATGTCACTCATCTTATCAGGGGTGCCTCTTTAAACATTGATTGTTGATGTTGGCTGGTATTTTAGGTTTCTTCACTTGAAAACAGTGCCTTTTTCTCCCCCTTCCATAAGGTACTGATTTGTCTTTTTATTCTCTAAACTGTCCTTTTAAAAACAGTTTTTAATTTTGAAACACAATTTATTTATCTTTTCTTATATGGATTATGTTTTTGATATCTTGTCTAAGAAATAATTGCTTAGCCCAAGGACACAAGTTTTGTTTCTAGTTTTACATTTAGATTTATGTCCATTTTGAGTTAAATTTTATATATGGTATGAGGTATGGTTCAAGTCCTTCTTTTCCATGTGAATATCCAGTTGTTTCAGCACCACTTATTGATAAGAATATTCTTTCTCTGCTCAAGTATCTTTTACCTTTGTAAACCTATATGGTTGTCCATATATGTGTTAATTTGTTTCTGTACTCTTTATTCTGCATTCTGTTCCATTAATCTGTTTTTCTGTTTGACACCACTGCCACACTATCTTGACCACTGTAGCTTTGTAAGATTTGTTGTTGTTTAGTCACTAAGTCATGTTTGACCCTTTGCGACCCCATGGACTGCAGCATGCCAGGCTCCCACGTTCTTCACTGTCTCTCAGAGTTTGCTCAGATTCATGTCCATTGAGTCCATGATGCTATCTAACCATCGTATCCTCTGCCGCTCCCTTTTCCTTTTGCCTTCATTCAGTCTTTCCCAGCATCAGGGTCTTTTCCAGTGAGTTGGTTTTTTCTTATCACGTGGCCAAAGTGTTGGATTTGTAACTTGTGTTGTATTAGTCTTTCAGCTTTATTCTTCCTTTTCAAAAATATTTTGACTCTTCCAGATCATTTGCATTTCTGTGGGGTTTTCTAAAATTGCCTTTTATTTCTTAATTCTTTAGCTGAGCTGTCCAATAAGGTAGCCATTCTGTGTGTGCATGCTCAGTCACTACTCGTCATGTCTGACTCTTTGCGACCCCATGGAGTGTAGCCTGCCAGGCTCCTCTGTCCTTGGGATTCTGCAGGCAAGAATACTGGAGTGGGTTGTTATTTCCTCAACTTCTTAAAAAAACTAAAAGACTTAGTGGGATTTTGTTTGGTATTGCATTGATTCTCTGGATCAGATCGAGGAGAATTGATGTCTTAACAATGTTGAGTCTTCCAACCCATGTACCTAGTATATCTCTCCATTTAATTTCTTGCAGTAGAGTCTTATACTTTTCAGTGTAGAGTCTTGCATATCTTTTTTCAGTTTTGTCTCTGTGTGTTAAATGCTTTTTTATGCTATTGTAAATGGCATTTAAAAATTTCAGCTTCTGATGTTTGCTGCTAGTATTAATATGTTTAAATAGAATTGATTTTTTGAAAAAATGTGTTATAAAATACACATAGTCAAAAATTGACCATTTTAGCCATTTCTTTAAATGTATAATTTAGTGATATTAAGTATATTCACAGTGTTATGTAACTGTCACCACTGTTTTATTCCCAGAACTTTTGCTATCCCAAACAAAAAAATCTGTACTCATTAACTACTCTGCCCCTCCCCTAAAAGAATTAGCACCCCCCCACCCCGGCTCTTTTTCTCTTCCCCTAGTTACTGGTAACCTCTGTTCTATCTATTTCTGTCTCTTTGAATTTGCCCATTCTAGATACCTGACATAAGTAGAATCATGTGATATTCGTCCTTTTGTGTCTGGCTTATTTCATTTATCATAATTTTTCAGGGCTCATGTTGTAGCATATATCAAAATTTCTTTCCTTTTTATAGTTCATTCATGATATACAGATTTCACTGTGTAATACAGATTTTTTTTAATTCTTTAACTTGGTGGGGCTTTCCATCTTTTGGCTATTAGGAATAACACTGCTGGGAACATTGGTATACAGATACATTTGAGTCACTGTTTTTAGTTTTTTGGGCATATCCTCCAAATGGCATTGCTGGGTCTTAATTTTTTTATTTTTTGGCTGCACTGTGCAGCATGTGGGATCTTAGTTCCCCCCCCAGGAATGGAACCTGTGCCCCCTGCAGCGGAAACATGAAATCCTGACCACTGGACCAACAGGGAAGTCCCCAGCCGTGTCATCTTAAGAGCTGTAACCACATACGTTGAAAACAAAGAAAAATCTCAAATCAGTGACCTAATTGTTTACCTTAAGGAGCTAAAAAAAGAAGACCAACCAATCAAAACTCACAGAAGAAAGGAAAGAATAAAGGCTAGGGCAGAGCTTTTAAGGATAATATAAAAACAACAGAAAACTGTTGCAGATTGCTGTGGATTCATTAGGATTTTCTACATAAAATATCAGATCATCTGTATTTACTAATATATATGTTTTATTGGGCTTCCCAGGTGGCGCTAGTGGTTAAGAACCCACCTGCCAATGCAGGAGATGTAAGAGACTTGGGTTTAATCCCTGGGTTGGGAAGATCCCCTGGAGGAGGGCATGACAACCCACTCCAGTATTCTTGCTTAGTTACAAAGAGTCAAACACCACTGAAATGACTTAGCACTTCTTATGCATATGTATATACACACACATTCATATTACTATTTGCTAAATATAAGTATTTTACATGGAATAGTGACTGGTTACATTTGATCTTTGTGACCACTGAGTATTCATATGTGTATTTAAAGTACTTTTTAGAGCAGACATGAAAATACCACATCTACTTACTGAATTCACAAAAATGTTTATCCATTGTACAATACTTTAAAGGTTATTGTGGTTTAATTTTAGGAGAAGAAACTTTGTCTGTTAAGATTATGAGCTAACCAAGGCACATTGCTGGCACAATCATACACAGTTGAGGAATAATGGCTTCTACCTCTTTGCACAGCTGCCATAGTCACTCATGATGATGGGCTTTCTTATGTCAATGTTATCTTTATCCAGTTTACCAATAATTACATAAGATGCATCATATACATTTTTTCTTTTATTTCAATACAATCAGTAAATCTTTCCTCTGTGGTGATGGAAGTGATCTTGACATGAACATACTTTGTCATGTGACATATTTGTTATGTGGGCTACTTCTTGTACACCATCAAAAGCAAGGAAAATTGTTTGCTTTTTATATTCCCAACTTAAATTTATATTTCAAATTTAACCTGATTTCTTAGGACCATTTTATATATTCTTTGAATTCCATTAAACCCATAAGAAAGGGAAACTGAAAGTTGCTCAGTCGTGTCCAACTCTTTCCAACCCCATGGACTATACAGTCCATGGAATTCTCCAGGCCAGAATACTGGAGTGGGTAGCCTTTCCCTTCTCCAGGGAATCTTCTCAACCCAGGGATCGAACCCACGTCTTCCACATTGCAGGCGGATTCTTTACCAGCTGAGCTACCAGGGAAGTCCTAAAAACACATAAGAAGAGATCACTTTTTATCTTTACCTACATCATTAGCTATATGGACATTATAATAACATGTAAGTTTTACCACATTGAAAAGCATTTCACGGTTTGATCTTAGTATAATTTTTCTAAGGGGTAACTTATTTCTAGGACAAAATATAGCAACAGCTAAAATAACTTGTGAAACTGTCTACTGTTTCAGTTTCTTTAAATTTGTTACTTTCAGGGGCTTCCCTCATGGTCCAGTGGTTAAGACTTTCCACTTCCATGGCAGAGTGCAGGTTCAGTACTTAGTTAAGGAAGTTCCACTAGTCGTGAGGTGCCGCCAAAAAAAAAAGAAAAATCATCCCTTTCTAGTAACTATCCTAGGAACTGATGAGTTCTACATATTTTTTAAACAATTCTTATTTGAAAACATCAAGATGAAACACTGTCACATTCTGTTATCATTATTTTAATATGAATATTTGAGCTGCAGCTAATTTGATTTTGTTCTGTTAGTGTGGAAATGTAAGTACAGAGACAAAATAAAAACAAGCTTTCTTGGAAGAAAGATCAATAGAGATAATTTTACTTCCTCCTTTCTGATTTGGATGCCTTTTCTTTCTTTTTCTTGTCCCATCACTTTGTATAGAACAACTTCATTGAATATAAGTTGCAAAAGTGGGCATCCTTGTCTTGTTCCTGGTCTTAGGGGAATAGCGTTTAGTTTTTCATCATTGAGTATTATGTTAACTGTGAGTGTTTCATGTATATGGCCTTTTTCAGATTGAGGAATTTACCTTCTATTCCTCATTTACTGAGTGATTTTTATCACTACAGGGTATTGAATTTTGTCAAATGCTTTTTTCTGCATCAGTTGAGATATCATGTAATTCTATTGATTCTATTAATGTGGCATATTACATTGATTTTGGTATGTTTAAACATCTTTTCATTCTTGGAATAAATCTCATTGGCTTATAGGGTATAAACCTTTTTATAAGCTCCCTTTTTTTGGTTTGTTTTTATGAGTTCAGCATCTTCTTTCATATCTTTGGGACATGTTCTGTTTTTAAATTTTTACTTGTTTCCTGCAATTTACCTTTTTTTCTCTGCTTGTTTTGATCCCTGAGTTTTCTATTGGAGATTTTCTGTAAATATCTGGTAAACCTTGGAAATCACCATTATTAGCACATGTGTAGGTTCATTCCAGTCATCATTCTTAGCATAAATGCAGACAGAAAGTTAAAATAGATGTATGACTAGAAAATTTCTTTCTAAAAAGATTTAGTAATACTAATTTAAGGGACTAAAATAAATTCATGAAAATTTAACATAAGAAAAATTAAGTATAAGTGAAAGCAGTTGCTGGGCTTTTTAGGTAATGGGTTATTAAAAGAGGCCCTAGTTTCTAAAAGATCCTCTAAAATTAAGAAAATTATATTCATCCTATATTTCAATTTTAAATAGTTTGTATTTGACCCTTTAATAGATAAGGAAATGTTTACCCTACTCCATCTCCACATATTTTAGTATCATTTTTGCTTTATCAAGGTTTATCAGTCTGTATTCTGTGAATTCTTTATTCTGATTATTCTCTCCTAGTTGGATTCCATCATGTAATTGCCTCAAAGAGGGCTCATAGGTGCTAGTCTGCCTTTCTATTTGAAGGACAACTTGTGTGTAACGTTCTTAAGCCCCACTTTCTTTCTTCAAAACTTGGTAAACCCCATGCTGTCATCTTCTAATAGTGAGGGCCCCACCAGCCTTTTTATCTGGTACCTCCTGTCATCTCCCATGGCCAGGCCTCATTGGGAAGTATGTTTTTCTGAAAATCCCTGAGATCTTTCATGATCATTTAGATATCTTTTGGCATTGAATGTTGCTTTGTAGAAGTCTGAGGGTGGACTGATCCCCCTCCACCCTTTGTAACTAACACCATAGAACTTTCTTTATCCATGAAGTCCAGTCACTGAACTAACATGTCTTGCAGTCCCATTATTCTGTAATTCTTATTTACTTCCTTGTTTTTTTTTTTTAGCTGTGCTAGGTCTTAAGTGTGGCATGAGAGATCTTCGATTTTCATTGTGGCATGCAGGACTATTAGCTGCATCATGCGAACTTTTAGTTGTGGCATGTGGAATCTAGTTCCCTGACCAGGGATCACCCTGGCCTCCTGTGTTGAGAGGGCAGAGTCTTAGCCACTGGACCACCAGGAAGTCCCATGCAGTTTTGTTTATTGTGGGGTAGGATGGGTCTTCGGACCTGCATATTTAGTTTTTCTTCATTTTCTTTCTTGCTTTTAAGTTGGCCATGCCATGCGGCTTGCAGGATCTCAGTTCCCCAACCAGGGGTTGAACCCATACCCTCGGCAGTGAAAGTGAGGAGTTCTAACCACCAGCCTACCAGAGAATTCCCCTGAATATTTTTTCTGTTGAGTTTGTAGCTTTTCTGTAGAAGCAACACCAGTTGGTTTGGTCATCTTTCTCTTCTCAAATCCATGATAACATCTTTTCTCTTTCCGTCTGCATTCATTGAACTTCTCAGAAGCCTGTCCCTTCTACCTGTAATTAGATTTCACCTTTTTTTTCTGTTTCTTGTGGTTGCTGATGTTTTTCATTACATGTGTAATGGGACTGTTTTGATCTCCTTATGCCTCTTTCTCCTCTCTACCCTTCAGCCCCTACTGTGGGAGGTCTCTGGGTTCATGTGTAATACTCAGCTATTTCATATTTTATTCTGATTCTTTGCACCTCCTTCTTTCCTCTCCTGGTGGTTACTACTACTGGGGCTGCAACCTTCTCATGCCCTCTACAAACTGCCTGTTAGACATTTTAGTTGGGAATTTTCTCAAATTCACCAGGTTATTTCTCCACTCAGCTCTATTTTACCCTTTTTTGGGACTGTCTTTGACTTTCTTTCCATTATCACCACCTACATTTAAAATATATATATATATATATTTGGCTGCTCCAGGTCTTAGTTGCAGCATGCAGGATCTTCTGTCTTTGTTGTGACATGCAGCATGCTCTCTCTTTATTTGGAACATGTGGGATCTAGTTCCCCGACCAGGAATCAAACCCAGGCCCCCTGCATTGGGACCACAGAGTCTTAGCACTGGACCACCAGGGAAGGCCCAACTGCCTACATTTTTTTTTTTTTTAAATTTTGTTTATTTATTTATTTTTGGCTTTGCTGGGTCTTTGTTGCTGCGTGGGCTTTTCTCTAGTTGCGTGAAGTGGGGGCTACTCTCTAGTTGCAGTATACAGGGCTTCTTTGGCAGTGGCTTCTCTGGTTGTGGAGCAGGGCTCTAGGGTGCTCAGGCTTCAGTAGCTGCAGCACATGGGCGTCAGTAGCTGTGGCTCCCACGCTCTAGAGCACAGGCTCAGTAATGACTCACTGGCTTAGTTGCTCTGTAGCATGTGGGATCTTCCTGACCTGGGGATTGAACCCACGTCCCCTGCATTGGCAGGCAGATTCTTTACCACTGAGCCACCAGGGAGGCCCTGCCTACATTTTTAAAATTTTTCCTTTGCTGCTCCAAACCAGTCGCTCAGTTCATCTTGTTGACTCCTGTTTTCCTATTCTGATATCAACAGGCTTTCTTATTACTCACGTTCTCTTGATGCCATTCTTCCTGACTCCATCCATTGATACATTTCTATAATTCTTAGGCTCTATTTTCAGCTTTTTGCCTGTATCCTTTCTTGGAAGTAGTGATCTGTTTGTATGACATATTTTAAAATGATCTTCAATGTCAAGTAGTCTGGATTTGGCCACACTACGCAGGATGCAAGATCTTAGTTCCTTGACCAGAGACTGAACCTGTGCCCCCTGCAGTGGAAGCACAGAGTTTTAACCACTGGACCACCTGGGAAGTATCATATTTTTAAACTATATTTTGCTAATCTGTTGTTTTTTTTTTAATCGGCAGTCACTTTTTGTAGGAATACTGTGACTGTATTGTGACTGAGATATAATAAGCACTGTTTTTGCCTTAAGTAATTATTTTTTCAGCTTGTAAGGTAAAACCACTGCCTATGGCAACATCAGTTATCCTGATATTGAGCAATGCTTCTCCTTCCTATTAGCTTCTTCTGCTTAACCTTTTTGCTTTACAGATAACACTCAAGAAGTGCCAGGCTATGTTCCAAGTGTCTTATATGTACTAGCTTATTTACTCCACACAATAATCTTATCATCATGATAAATACATAATAATATCATAGAGGTGAAATCACTAGGTGGTAGAGCTGGGTTTGAACCCAAGCAGTCTTGTTCCAGTGTCTGGGCTATATCCACTAAGCAAACTGAATATTGAGTGTATCTCATAACACTTTCTCTTTATCGGAATCCTGGTTATGTTGTATTTTTCAGATCTTTCTGTGGAATTCGGAACCATTCTAATTTACACATGTGAGAAGAGTTGCTGGCCTCACAATGATCAGGCGCCCATGGAAGAATTTTGTATTATCCAAGAGGACCCAGATGAATTATTATTTAAGTAGTGCATTTCCTTTTATTTATATAAATTAAACTTTAATGTTTAAATTGTGTTTTTACCTCATTTTGACTCAGAGTTTATTAGCTCTTGTTTCTGTTTGCTTTTTGGCACCTGTGGTGGATCTGGAGCCAGGATTTAGAACCTTCCGTTTATGGGCTGGTTAGCCCTTCAGGGTCAGTGGCCTGTGTCCACAGAGGCAGCTTAGAACGTGGCTCCTCTGTAGCCCGCAGGGCAGGTGATCTTATGGAAGACCCTGGTGGGTTCTAGTAGGGCGAGCAGCTATAGTGTTGTTGTGAGCAGCAGGTAGCCACGTATTAGCCCTGCAGCCTCTGTACTTTTGCTGTCCCTGGATGCTGACAGAGCGTACTGCTGGGACTGGTCCAGCTGCTTGAGGCTCCTGCCCTGTGGCGTGAGCTGTTGAGGCCTACCCCACTTTCCCACCCTCATCTACTCCCATCTCTTGCCCCTTTGTCTCTTCTGGACATTGTCCCTCCACCCAGCTGTCCACCACTCATCTCCCCTTTCTCTATTTAGATTTTATGTTATTGACTGTTTCCTTTCTGCTACCCCCGTGACAGCCACGTGAAAACACTCCCACCAGCTGTATACAGACCTGCCGTTTGTCTGTGTAGATGAGGAAACTGGGTATTAACACAGAGAATTTGGTTTGCTTATGTTAATAAACATCAACTCTGGTAAATAACACACTAGGCCCA
Source organism: Dama dama (assembly GCF_033118175.1). Classification (NCBI taxonomy): domain Eukaryota; kingdom Metazoa; phylum Chordata; class Mammalia; order Artiodactyla; family Cervidae; genus Dama; species Dama dama. The sequence continues at coordinate 49,633,165 of NC_083684.1, forward strand.
CATTATCGTGCGATGTGGTTCTCCTGGGCAGTCTGTGACTGGTGAGAACCCCCTGTGATGCTGCCTTGCCCTCCCTGCTTCCCAAGGTAACAGAGGTACCGGGGGAAAGTGGCTGGCTATGCAGAAGAAAGCAAGGATGTTGGTTATAGATATTTCAGGAACACTGGGTTTGTAGGGCTGAGGCTGAGTGTGGACCTGCAGAGAGAGGTTTTTTGTTCGTTTTTATTTATTTATTTAGTTATGGCTGTGCTGGATATTCACTGCTGCAAGGACTTTCTCTGGTTGCACCAAGCAGGGGCTACTCTGCAGTTGTGCACGGGCTTCTCATTGTGATGGCTTCTCTTGTTGCAGAGCACGGGCTCCAGGGCGCGTGCGGGCTTCAGTAGTCGCGTCTCCTGGGCTCTAGGGCACACGTTCAGTAGTTGTGGTGCATGGACTTAGTTGCTCCACGGCAACCAAAATGTGGATCTTCCGGGATCAGGGATTGAATCCATGTCTCCTGCATTGGCAAGCGGGCTTTTTTTTTTTTTTTTTTAACCACTGAGCCACTAGGGAAGCCCTGCAGAGAGAGGTTTTGATTCCTCCTCTCTGTCATGTTGGAGAAGCCATCACCAGTTCCCTTGTGGCACTTCTGTTGTGGGCAGATAATCCCTCAGACTTCAGACCACTCACTCCGACTAGAGCAGAAAACAGACTGCCCACATCAGGTACATCGGACTGCAGGTACATCACTTTGGATTTATTTAAATGGCCAGAGAGTACCCTCCTTTGATGAGAGGATGGGGTATAATTACTGCTTTAAACTGCTGATACAGCCATTTTCAGATATGAGTTAGGTGTCATGTTTCTTTTAGGTGGAGACAACTTGTGCTTCCATGCGTTCTTGAATCTAGTTATACATGTTTGTATCAGATCTTATCTAAATAGAGTACAGATTGCAGAGGCATCCCCATCATCCAGTAGAAATGTTTGCAACATAATTGTTAAGGAAGCAAGACGTGAGAAAACAAGTCCAGTGTGAGCCTACTTAAGTGCTGTGTAAAAGATCTAGGTCTGAAAATAGAAATACCAGCAAGGCCCTGAGGAGTAGGATTAGGTGTGCAGTTTTACGGGCAGGAGAGAAGCAAAGGAAGGTGGCCCTACCCACAGTGTGTTTCGAGGGAGAAGGAAGGTGAGCATGCTGCGCAGGATGTCTATTTAAGAGAGGCAGGCCAATGGTAGGGAAGGGATGTCAGCAGCCTACTATGCAAGCGTGTGACCCCGCCCCCCGACCATGGCTGGGTTCCCTGGCCCTTCCTTTACCTTGTGGTTCAGGACCACAGCCTGAGTACTTCTCACAGACCAAGCTTGGTGGGTGCTTGGCGAACCAATCAACTGATGAAAAAGACCAGAGAAGTCAAAAGCAATTTTCTCCTGTTTTCCATTGTCAACCAACAAAACAAGAAAACAGTATATTTGGCATCATAAGAATTGCAATTTGGGGCTTCAGTCATGGTCCAGTGGTTAAGAATCTGCCTTGCAATACAAGGGACACCTGTTTGATCCCTGGACCAGGAAGATCCCACACGCTTCAGAGCAAGGAATCCCATGTGCCACAACTACTGAGCCCATGTTCTGCAACTCCTGAAGTCCACACATCCTAGAGCGCATGCCCTCCCACAAGAGAATCCACTGCAACTTGAAGCCCATGCGCCACAACAAAGAGTAGCTCCTGCTCACCGCAACTAGAGAAAGCCCATGTGCAGCAATAAAGACCCAGTGCAGCCCCCAAAACTAAATAAATCAGTAAGTCTTAAAGAAGTTACAGTTCAGAAGACACAGATTTGAGTATAATGGCAAGAGAGTTCCAGGGAAGAGAAAGAATCAGGGGCTTACGAAGACAAATGCAACGAGGCTGTACTCTGACACAAGAAAAGGAAATAGTTGTCCTTTAGGGATGATGGTCATGAGTTGTTTTAGGGCAAGGGTCTGATAAATAGATAGGCTGTCATGAGTCATATTTGGGTAAGGGTAATAAGCGTTGAGTTTCTGGCAGATGTTCTGAGTGCCTTCATTAGGACAGTGAGTGGTCGGAAGGTCAGACTTTACTGCCATGCTGTGCTTGGTCACTCAGTGGTGTCCGATTCTCTGTGACCCCATGGACTGTAGCCCGCCAGGCTCCTCTGTCCATGGGGTTCTCCAGGCAAGAATACTGGAGTGGGTTGCCATTTGCTTCTCCAGGGGATCTTCCCAACCCAGGGATTGAACCCAAGTCTCCCGCATTGCAGGAGGACTCTTTATCGTCTGAGCCACCAGGGAAGCCCTTGGGGTCCAGAAGATACAGACACTACAGACAGATAAGGGCGTCTTATGGAAGCCTTGCATAAATTACACTTTATTAGTGGCCTTCCAGCTCCATTTTAGAGAGCTCTCTTAGCAATAATGACTCTTATTTGGATTTTCCTTTTACACCATCTTTTCCTTTTTTCTTCTAATAATTTTTTCCAATTTAAAAGTTCACATTTTTGAGGGGCATGAGCATCTGGGAAATACAGTAAAGTTTAGAGAAGAAATAAAAATTGTCCACAATTCCAGCATACATAAATACACAAAATACTAACCACGGTTATTTTCTTGCCATTTGAGAGAGCTTTTTAACAAAATTTAATCACATACATGGTTTTGTATCTTTTTCATTTAACATTATGTTGTGTTTACCCCATCAGTATTCTCCCAGGATATACTTTGTAATTGAAACTGAGTCTCCCCCCTTCTGAAATCCAAGTTCCCTTACTGAGTTTATGATAAATCTCTCTCTCCACAACTTTACTCCCTTTCTTACCTCCTCTGATCTCAGTCTGATGCTAACGGAACACTAATCAACCAGAGTCAGATGACTAAAACTGCTGTTGTTGATAACCTCATTAATATAGTAAACTTGCTATTATAGATGTCATTGTTAAGGTACAAACTCAGGTTGTTTCTCCAGAGGAAGGTGAGCTAACAGATCCCTGAGCCATGGACCATGTGGCCAGAGAATTGTAAACCAGAGACATATCCCAACTCCCCAAACTATTTAAAAATGTCACAAGATGATGATTAATCCCTCTTTGTTCTTCCCCTCAAAAAAATCCCCTAACTCAAAGACCAAGCTGAAGGGACCTGAGGCTTGCCTCCCACCTCCTTGCTTGACGCCCTGCAATAAGTCTACTTCGCTACAAATTCCCACTGTCAGAGTTTGGCTTTTTTTGCTTGGGGCACAAAAGGCCTTTACTCCATTACACATAATGCTGCAAAGTATTTTTCAAAAAAAGGAAAGTATGCATCCAGCTCTTTATGTTATACAGCAGCTTCCCACTATATCACACCTGGTGGTGTGCATATGTCCATACTACTTTCTCAATTCATCCCACCCTCCCCTTCACCTGCTGAGTCCACAAGTCCTTTCTGTACATCAGCCTCTCTATTCCAATTTAATTATTTTTTAACCAGTGATAACTGCCATTGGATAAATTCCTAGAATTGGAATGAATGAATCAAAAGCTATGCACAATTTTAGGGGTTTTGAAATCAAATTGCCACAAAAACTCTCTAGAAAGCTTTGCCTTAGTATACCTGCAGTGTGTGGAGTACCTAACAAAAGTGTTACACTGTTTTTGCCGTTCAATGGGTGAAAAGCATTTGAAAACTATTCTGCATGTTTCTTTGATGAAATTTCAACATTGATCATATTGCCCATTGTTTTCGTGAGTGCTCCGTCACATCCATTGCCTGTATTTTTTATTTGTGTGACATTCATTTTCTTGTTAATTTGTAAGAGCTCTTTACATAGAGGGACATCAGTTTTCTAACCTGTTAGAAGTTTGGGTTGGGAGTTCCAAATCCCAGGCCAAAGACTATTCTTAGGCTACTTAAGCCGAAGACCGGAACCGTGCGCGTCGCCGAGAAACACTACTACCTGAGGTGTGAAGTCCTTCGCTCACAGTCCAGCCCAGTCCGGAGCCGGCGGACTGGCCACACCCTCGGGCTCCGCCCACTCGGCGCCGATAGGCGGCCGAAGTGCGCAGGAACGGAAGCTGGGCCGCCCCTCCCCCACCTGCTTCCGGCCGCGGCTCACTTCTCCCGCCTCCGCCTCCGCCGCGGCTCGTGGTCGTCCCGCCATGGCACTGTCGCGGGGGCTGCCCCGGGAGCTGGCTGAGGCCGTGGCCGGGGGCCGGGTCCTAGTGGTGGGGGCGGGCGGCATCGGCTGCGAGCTCCTCAAAAACCTCGTGCTCACTGGCTTCTCCCACATCGACCTGGTGAGGGCGCGCGGGCTGAATGGCGGGCCGTGGAGCCGGGGCCGGGGGGCTTGGGGCCCGGAGGTTGGGACCGGAGCTGAGAGCACAGGGGCAGACTCAGAGGCGCCGGGGTCGTGGCTGTCCACGGTGAGGGAGCTCTTCCACAGCGACGGGGCGGGCCTTGCCGCACGCCGGGCCCGCTCCGCACGCTGAGGCTGAGGGCCCGGGTCTTCCGGGCGTCCTGCGGCGGGCCTCTCCCCACCCACACCACCCCCCCCCCCCCCCCCCCGCCAATTTGTGGCGGCTCTGGAGTGTGGAGGAGCCCTCGTGCTTTCGCTTCAGAGGAGTACCCCAGTTTGAACGGGAGGCAGGAGATGGTTGTTTCGAGTCCCTTGGGGATGTTGCGAGTGTTCAATTCAAAGTCCCTCTTAACTCAATATCCAGAGCAGAGTATGGCGCGGTAATAATCAGGACCTACAGAGCGCCTGTCCCGAGCCCGACTCTGTCCTGAGCTTTTTACTCGCCTTAATGTATTTAATCTTCACTACTATCATAGGCTTTGTAAACGCTGTTTTCATCCCATTTTATTTTTAACAAATAAGAGGAAAAGTGAGATGCAGTGACGTTTGGTAACTTACTTTGGGTCGCCAGGCAACTGGTAGGACTTCTTTGGGGCTTACTCTCCTCTCTTCTGGGTACAGACAATCTGCGTGACAATCATTTTTATCACCATAGATTATTTCGTTAAAGGTATTGGTTAGGATTTTAACTTTTGCATTGGTGTGCAGTGGTGGGAATCGACTGCAATTTTGAGTCAGGTTATTTCTGTTATGTAAACTTAAGAGGTTTGGAGTTGTAATCTACAATTTGGTTGTGAGTTTATAGCGTTTTAAGGTGTAGTGAAAACATGGAATTGGAGATGACCGACTGAACTAATAAATGAGTGACTGGAGGGAAAAGCATTTATGCATTTTCCTTTGGTTTTTATAGGGTTTGTCTTTCCATTCAGTTCTGTATCACAAATCCCAAATATGAATGTGGCATAGCTGATAATTACTGATACTCCTTTAAAAGGTTCATTTTGTAATAGACAATGAGTTGGGGCACCTGAGAAATAAATGTTGATCTTTTTTATTTGGTTTAATTTTCGTAGTAATTTAGAAAGCACGAATAAAAAATGTCATGTGATTATATATACTGGTAATTTCCACAAATTATAGCCAAAATCATGGATGTTATACAGAACATTTGATTACCCTTCATATAAATTTATTGAAATGGAATGAAAGTGGTTTTAGTTATAATTATTTCTTCTTCCCTTGTATTTAACGTTTAAACAGCAATTAGGTAAGACTTAAAACGTGAGACACTTAACCTTGTATAGAAGGTTCCCTCCACAAGCCTCAGGTAATAATTATAAATAAAATTGTGGATGGGTAAGGACTTTTGAATTAAAGAACGTGGTAAAAATTCAATAAATCTGTTAAGTATCATTTAAGAAAAAGAACAAGGAACAGCTAATTATATTGGATTTGAAAGAGTAGTTGATGAGATTAATAGAGAAGTGATGGAAATTGAAAAGAAAAAAAGAAAAATTTTTTAAATGCATTTTCAACGTAATTCTGTGCCATCTAAGGAATTTCCATATTTGCCAGGATGATTAATCAAGTAAACGAAGAAAAGGATCAGTTTTTTTGCGGGAGGGAGGACGTTATCTCTGAAATTAAACCTTGTTTTTTTTTTAATATGTATTAAATTATTTTATCAATTTAACACTTTGGTATTAAGAGCCTTTTCTCCACTAATGTAGCAAATACCAAAAGTTTTGGGTTATGGATGCAGAGAATAGTGATATTTATTGCTCAAACATACCAGGAAATTGGTGATTTATCTGGTTTATGTATTTGTAGATTGATCTGGATACTATTGATGTCAGCAACCTCAACAGGCAGTTTTTGTTTCAAAAGAAACATGTTGGAAGATCAAAGGCCCAGGTAATTGTAGTTCTCATATCCTTTCTATTTATCTGTTCATTATTATTTCTGCCCTTGGGGGATCTTCTATTTATAGCATTAGATTAATTTGGGGTTTCTAGTAGGAGGGAGAATATGGGGGAAGCCATCTCTTTCAGCTGAGGGATTAGGAAGAATAGAAAGATCTGTCTAGTAAAGGACTGAAGGCTGTGCTCTCCTTTTTTTGTATGCAGAGAAGATAGGTGCTTTTCCTGACCGTGTAAACGGTATCCCCTTCTTGCTTAAATATCGGAATGTTTTCTTAGAGTGAGCCTTGTGTTCTACATTCCCCAGAGGTTGGCTTCTCCTGTAATTTGGGCAGGTGAAGCTACAACTTAGGCCATTGTTCACTTTAGAAGAAGACAGCGTGCCCTGCGGTTCTTGCCATCCTGACCTTTCTTTAGATCCTTGAATGTTCCATCTTTATTCAAGGTTTTGAAATACTTTTTGCTTTTGCTTTTTCTCTCAGCCTTTTGGGTGAACTTTCACTCTTTTCCCCTTTTCATTTTTCACATTTTCTCTGGGAGTTCTTTCCTAAATCTCTAAATCAGATCTTCCTTTCATTACAACCTCTGCTTTTTCTGTGTATCATTTATAATACTTTGTAGTTTCATTTATCTAGATGATTATTTGATATATGTCAGTTTTATTCACCAAGTGCCTTATACAAATTCTGATATATGGAAGATACTTAGTAAATAATCGTTGAATGGATGAATGATACTTGGTTAAAGCGTTTGATACTTTTGCTGAAGCTGGCCATTCATGTACAAGTGTGTATGAGAGAAGGCAGCTGTCCTGTTGTTTATAAATAGGTGTATATAGCTTAATCTTGTAGAAATTTTCCTGTTATATTTTTGTATTTTATTTTTAATATAAATATTATGTAAGGTGAAGTAGCAGTTGTCTTCCATAAATAGATTTTGTATATAATTAGAATTGTTATAGTAATTTAGTACATTAGTAATTTAGTGTTGTTTGTTTTTCCAGGTTGCCAAAGAGAGTGTACTGCAGTTTTACCCGAAAGCTAATATCATAGCCTACCATGACAGCATCATGAAGTATGCTCTGATTATTATGCTGCAAAATTGCATTTGCTCTGAATTTTTAATTAAACCTTCAAAAGTATATTTTTACTAGCTAAATATATGAACTCAAAGTCATTCTGCTTTCTAAAAAAATGTTTTTCTAGAATAATGAAAATGCAGTAGGTTATACCCACATAAGTTAAGTGTCATTCTTTTAGCAGTATATTTGTATATACATACATATATATATTCATACACACACACACAATGGTTTGAATGATTTAGATAAGAGGTGAGATACTTTAATACTTTCTATAAATCATAAGGTATGAAAACTTAAAAGGAACTTATACTCCTGTTTTAAATAGATAATTCTTTGAAAAATCATTACATGTGATGATTCAGACTTTTCTAAATATATTACTCATTCTGGTCGACTTCAGCTACAGCTTTTCTCAGTTTAAAAGTTTCCTTCCCCAAATAATTTGTTTATTAGGGCTGTGAGTTCTATAATATAACATTGGGGATTGTGATGGGGCTGTAATTCTGATGGTACATAAGTATTCTCTGATCTCAGTAGAGATAGAGTAAATATATAATTTTGGAGGTGTTGGGGCAAAGGAACCCTGTGTCTAAAATATCCTTTATCTGTAGTTGTCCAGCTAACAAGTATAAATGGCATTAAAAACAATGAGTTCTTGTTTGAAGCCTGGAATTAAAGCAAGTCTTATGCTTTCTCAGGGAATTTTTGTCTCCAGGTTCTTTTTAATTCTCTGGATGTTTGCTCTACAAGCTTGCTGATAGCCCTACAACCTTTTTACCCTGTGTTGCTTTCCCAGTGCTGCTAAAAGCAGGGACCCTAGGGGCCTGAACCCTGCTGATCCTGACCATGTGAGGTGAAGCCACAGGCCAGGCAGATCCTGGGAATGTATTCTTTGTATGTTCCCAGGCACTTGCTGCCCCAAGAAGGCCTGGTGGGACTCGTAAGTCATGCCAGTTTGAGTTTTCTGCTCAGTGCCCAAGGTAACTGGCCAAAAAGGGTGTGTAGTTATTCACAGGGATTAAGGGGAAATAATTTCTTTTAAATCTGTTGATGGTATTTGGGAATAGTCAGACCTGTATATATGGTAGAGACCCGTAATACCAGTTATTTTTGCACTGTTACTAGTTTAATATGCTTTTTTAGTACCCTGTTTTATTCTGTAAAGCTCATGTATAAGGCCAGTTGTTTTGGTGACTTTTTTTTGTTATTGTTTTACTTTGTAGCCCTGACTATAATGTGGAATTTTTTCGACAATTTATATTGGTTATGAATGCTTTAGATAACAGAGGTGAGATTATTTTAATAATTTTAAGTACTTCCTTTCTTCCATAACAAGGTTGTTTATTCAATTAGTGTTAATTAAAATATTTCCTTACAAGTTAGATCTTAAAAGAGCTAAAGGGAAATAAGATCAGGTTTAAAGATTGCCATTTGATTGTAATTTTAACTGGAACTACTGTGAAATAGGGGAAGCTAAAATCATTAGGATGACTGCATATGTTGTGTGCATGTTTATTTGTTTCATATTATCCCAGCACTTAAACACAGTGACTTCCTTTGTTTATGTGGAGATCTAAGAAATATCAGGGCCCAGATTTCACCTAAGGCCAATTAAATTAGACTCTGTAAGTGGAACCTAATGATCATATTTTTTTCATAGTTCCCCAGATAATCTAAAGGACATTTAGGGCTAAAAACCACTGTTTTGAGAGTAAGGCAACAGGATGCCAAAGTTAGCATAAAAGTCATGGCTCTTGAATTAGTTTTGGTATACCTGGTGCTGTGAGATACCAGACTGGATCCTGTTGCATGTACACAGTTTAGACCATTCAAACTTGTAAAAGTTGGTGATATTTCATATATCAAATACTGTATAGCCAGTTATTGTTAACAGATCTGTGTGTCTGAAATGTGGCATGAAAATACTTAGTCCTTTTCTGTAATTCCTTCCACATGTAATAGTACATCCATCAAGTGAGTTTGTAACAATTTCAGGTCAGAAATATCAAAAGAAAAGACATACAAAGTAGCATAAAAAAGAGGCAGGATAACTCTTAACCAGACTCATCTTTTTTCTCCAATCTTGTTTTCTTTTTTTTCACCCCCAATCTTAAACTGCCTTAATAGTTCCAAGTTGATATTCCATATTCTCCATTCACTTCCGTGTATTGTCTGATAATTTTAGTAGAATAGGAGCAAGTAAAGGGCTTGGAAAACATTGAAACAATGTTTTAGCCAAGTTGGTTTTTTTTTTTCCCCCCACTTATTTTTATTAGTTGGAGGCTAATTACTTTACAATATTGTAGTGGTTTTTGCCATACATTGACATGAATCAGCCATGGATTTACATGTGTTCCCCATCCCGATCCCCCCTCCCTAGCCAAGTTTAATAGAAGGTAGCCAGAGCAGTAGAAGAGGAAGTTGGCACTTTGGAATTAAAGAGTAGTATATAGGGGTGCTTCTCATATAGTAGATTTGTAATACGAATTTCTTATGTTAGAAATTTTACTGTTGCATGTCTCTTAAATGTCTATAATAGTTGTATTATGCTGGTCATAGCTGTAAGAGAATTGTACATGAAATAAAAATAGGAAATGGTTTGGGTCAATTTCATTCTGATTACAGGTAACTACATAATTTTTTTTTTTTCCCTATGAACTCCTGTTAACTAGTATTTTTCTTCCAGCTGCCCGCAACCATGTTAATAGAATGTGTCTAGCAGCGGATGTCCCTCTTATTGAGAGTGGAACTGCTGGTTATCTTGGGCAAGTAACCACTATCAAAAAGGTAAAGAACATCTTTTTGTTTGTTTTTGCTTCCCACATATTTATTTGGGACCTTAAGGAGGGAAGAAGTAAACATTGGCTATGTATTACATAGGTTTGTCAGCCTCCAGAATGTAAGGATTTTCTTTGTGCTCCTCTAAAACTTAGGATGCTATGAAGGTATGAAAGAGAGTACAGGCAAAGATCTCATGTGTTAAAATCCTTGCATGTATTAAAATGTAGCTTATGTATTAAAATCCTTAGGTTGGCAAGCATAATAAGAGATTACATGACATGTATGCTAAATCAGCTTCTACAAAGTTAGTTTTGGCTAGAGTCCAGATTTATAGTCTGGAGTACTTTGAAAAAAATTTTTGGTCTCTTTGTAAAGTATTTCAAGTATTTAGATAAAACTAAAGAGTAAGAACAAGTACCTGTATGTTCATAACTTAGTTTTCTATAATCTCAGTATTGTTATTCATTTTCTGCTCAAATCTTTTTTTCTCTTAATTCTTTTAAGAAATTAAATACATTGGAAGAATCATTTGCAGGTTTTGAAACTAAAAGGAATTATATACTCTACTTGAAATTTGATATTTTTGTCTGATCCTTGGCAGTTTATCCATACCAAAAATTGTGGCTCTGCTTTAGTTGTTTTCAGTGTTTAGTATTACTCTTTGGGAGCTTAATTCATATCATTCTACAAAGACTTGTAAATATTAATTTATGAGGGATGACTGCTTGCTGTATGGCTGGCCCCAAGAAAGCATGCTGGAAGGACACCAGAAACGGCATTATGGAGAAAACCCTGGATCCGCTGCAATTTTTATTAAAACAGTATTTGCAGGTTTGGGGTCTTTAACCATTATTAGAGAGACATTGCTCATTACCATGATCCACTGCTGAGACACTAGTGTGTGTTAAGACTGAGATAGAGAATTGCTAGAATGAAGAACATTCATTTGAAGTTTTGAAAAATTATCACAGGTGTTGTAGACTTCAGAGATTCCTTCCAGTGTACATTTAAACATAACCCTTTAGCAATGAAGTGGAGAGTATTTGGTTTAGCAATACCTAAGGTTTTTTCCATGTGTATTTAGTTAGCTCTAGAAATTAAATGCTTTAAATTCACTTAATCTTTAGGAGCTTATAAGGTAAAGCTATAAATAATATTTAAGTAATAGAGTTTCACAACTTTGGAAGATCATTGGTTGGAAAGCTGTTATTTGTCTTTCCAGTAGTTTCTCTATTCACTATGATCAAGGTAAGCTTGTGTGTTCTCCTCACTGGGCCAGGAATCAAGAGTCCTGGCTTAGCCTTTGCTGTGACTGGTAGATTCAATTAGGTTTTATGTTAGAGTTTCTTATCTGTAAAGTAAGGATTTTGGGAGTCACTAATATTTTAAAATTTTCTTGATAGTTGGAATGTAAATGAAAGAATGAATTACAATATTGAGAAACCATCGTCATGTGTTAAATGTTTTTCTCACATCTTTACTTTGCAGGGTGTGACCGAGTGTTACGAATGTCATCCCAAACCAACCCAGAGAACTTTTCCTGGCTGTACAATTCGTAACACACCTTCAGAACCTATTCATTGCATTGTCTGGGCGAAGTATTTGTTCAAGTAAGAGTATATATATATTTCTGGGCATATTTTTAGTACTGGTGATGGGCAGAGGGATTATTTTTATTTATTTAAATACTGTGGAGAAATTGTTCTTAACGATGATGGAGCTTATTCTGACTGGAAATAGGCATGTAACTAAATGAGTAGAAATCTTTGTATTTGGAAACACTAAAACACACTTAGAAGTAACTCATTGGTTAAATAAAAAATAATGGAAGTTGAAAATAGTTTGTAATAATACTGACAATACTACACGTGGAACTTGTAGGACACATTGAATGTGGTAGTTGAAAGAAGTTACAGGCTTACACACGTGAAGAGTGGTGAACATTAATCAGCAAAGGATCCAACTTACGTTGGAAAAAGAACAACATAAAGTCAGAAAAATTAGAAGGATGTAATTGAGATAAAAGTGAAAAATGCAAGTTTGCTCAGGAAAAGGAAAGAGGGGGACTTTTCTGGTGGTCCAGTGATTGAGAGTCCACCTGCCAATGCAGGGGATACACGTTGGATCCCTGGTCCAGAAATACTCCACATGCCACGGAGCAGCTAAGCCTGTGCGCCACAGCTATTGAAGCCTGAGCAGCCTAGTGCCTGTGCTCTGCAACAAGAGAAGCCACCACATCACAACCGGAGGGAGTGCTAGCACAGCAACGAAGACCCAGCGCAGCCAAAAATAAGTTTTAAAAAATCTAAATGGTATAAAACAAAAAGTATGCCAAGTTGTATTTATTCCAGGAATGCAAACATGGTTTAACACTGGAAAGATCTATAAATGCCATTTACTTCATTAAGAAAGAGAAACTATAATCTTCATAGATATGGGAAGAATGGTAAAATTTAGCAAACACCTTTTCATCTTAGTAACTAAGAGAACTTTATCAAGTTGATATCTTCTAGAAATCTGCAGCAAACAGCTTTATGTTTTGATTAAGGTGTAATATATTCACTCAGATATTCACTCATATAGGAGAAAATCTTTGTAATATATTCACACATACAATGCTATAATGACAGAATTTCAGGAGAAATACACTTGCAGCTTTTATTTATTTAGAAAACTTTTTTTTCTTTTTAATAGACTTTACTTTTTAGAACAGTTTCAAATTTAGAAAACAATTGAGAAGGTAGCAAGTTCCCACACTCAGTTTCCTCTGTTGTCAACATCTTTTCATACTAGTGTATGATATATACATAACAGTGGATCAATATTGATACATTGTTTATTAACTTGAAGTCCAAAGATTATTTAAATCTCCTTAGTTTTTTACCCAGTGTTTCTTTTCTGTTCCAGGATACCACATAATTACTTACCATGTCTTTAGGTCCCCCTTAAGGGGGCTGTGACAGTTTTTCAGACTTTCCTTGCTTTTGAGGACCTTGTTAGTTTTGAAGAGTACTAGTCAAGTATTTTGTAGGATGCCCCACTATTGGAATTTGTGTGATGTTTTTCTTATATTAGTGTGGTTATAGGTTATTGGGAGGAAGACCTCAGAGGTAAAGTGTTGTTTTCCTCATATCATATGAGGGGTACATGTTATCAGCATAATTTATGACTATTAATGTAGGCCTTGATCACTTAAGGTAGTATTTATTATCCATGTAGATTCATTGATATTCAATGTATTTTTTAGTTTGGGTTATAATCTAATGGATTTTTCCTCCCTGATAGCTCAGTTGGTAAAGAATCCACCTGCAATGTAGGAGACCCTGGGTCGATTTCCTGGGTTGGGAAGATCTGCTGGAGAAGGGAAACACTACCCTCTTCAGTATTCTGGACTGGAGAATTCCATGGACTTTATAGTCCATGGGGTGGCAAAGAGTCAGATGTGACTAAGCGACTTTCACTCTAATCCAATGTACTGTTGAATTTTGTTGCTCAGATTGTTCCATCTTTGGCCATTGGAAGCTCTTCAGTTGGCCTTGTACTCTTTGATATGTAGCCATCAAAGTGTGATGGGGTTTTTTTTTTTTTTTTTTTTTTGAGTAATTCCTTACTTTCTGGTACTGTAAGATGCTCTGGGTTCATCTTGTGTATTTCCTGCTTCAGCCCTAGAATTAGACATTTTTTCACGGAACCCTGGTTCCTTTTATTGAAGAATGATGTTAGAAGTCAGGATACAACTGCTTAGGCATAGATGTGGGGTACCATTTGTTTTAGGCCTTCTTAGCTGACAGAGCAAAATACACATTTATTCTAGTTTGTGTATATAAAATATTAATGATTCAGTACAATTTTGATTAAAATTTTATCAGGGATTTTATTGGAACTTGTTCATCTGATTATAAAATTTACATGGAAGACTAAGGCCTAAGTGGAACCAATGTGGAAAATGTTCTATTCTCTACTTAAAACAATATGTGTAATTTAATAGTGTATAGAAATTAAGTCATGGAAAAAAAAATAATAATAAAAATTAAAAAAAAAAAAAGAAATTAAGTCAAAGTGGATTAATTATTCAGATGTGAAAGGAAAAATTTTAAATTGTTCTAATATAGGAGAAAATCTTCATCTTTTGGGTTAAAGAACAATTTCTCAAGATATAAAAGTGGCAATTATAAAAAAGGATTGATACATTCAAATTGATTTAGTATTTCATCATCAAGAGAGGTTCAATGATGTATACACAATTAAGCTATTACATGGGATGAACTAACTGCAACATAAGGAACTAAAATTGTGGTCTGGAATATATTCCTGTAATAAGGGAAGGACAACCTGACAAATACTACTAATAGACACTTTTTTTACTTAAAGGGAAATTTAGGCAATAAGCAAATAAAGATAATGTTCAACTGTATGATTAACTTGCAAAATCAAGAATAAAGCCACAGTAACATACTATTGATATTTTATACTTGCTAGTTTGGCAAAATGTTGTTTGGAGAGGAAATTAATTGGTAGGAACTCAGGCATGCTATTTTGGGAGTGTATTTTGGGGTACAACCAGTGTTGGAAACAGATGGCCATTTTCTTGTAAAATGTATCAGGATCTTTGGGATTTTAATGTAAGTCCTGTGCTTAATGACAGGTTGAAAAGTTATTAAACAGTTTGTTAGGATAGCTTGATTAATAAGAGGGAGTTTCAGCTTAATACTTTGCCATTATTTCATATGACTCTGAAGTGGTAAAGATAGGTAAAGATACATGCTACTATGGTAAAATGTCTTACTGCTGAGTTCCCTGCACCTTCAGCAGTGCCTCACACATAATGGGTGTGTCAGTGTTTAGTAGCTAGTTGCAGGTATACCTCACAGCTATTATTCTGAAAGTGAAATATTGTCTGTGTTGGAATGTAAAGCCACTCACCTGTCTCTTGATCAACAATTTTAACAGGAATTTGCAGAAGCTAGCTGACAGAAATGAATCTGGGTCTACTAATATTTTGCCTTCTCTGTGTTGTGGTTCAAATGAGAATGCAAGCTGTTTTAAACAGATTGCTTAAATACTTTGAGGTTTCTGGAGTATAATTTATCAATTACTTAATTTTCATCCCTCCTGAAGATTTGAGGAAGCTTGGAAAAGGTAACATTTGTTCAGTATTTTGGTGTACATAAATATTTACTATTCTTAAATTATAGCCAGTTGTTTGGAGAAGAAGATGCTGATCAAGAAGTATCTCCTGACAGAGCTGACCCTGAAGCTTCCTGTGAGTAAACTAGTTAGGATATATTTTTTTATTGACGACCACTATCTTTATTTTGCTAATTTAATATTGGTAGCTCAAGGCAGGGGGAGGGGAAGATAATTGCTGTTACATGCTAGATAATGTATTATGTTCTTGTTTCATCTTTAAATGATGTTTTAAAAAATGAGTCGTACCATTCTACTTGTGAAGAAACACGCTGCCGAGAAATCTTACAAATCTAGTAAATAGAACTGGGCAGGAGTTGTTTCCAGGTCTATACTTGGACTACTCTGCATGTGGCCTTCAGAAACTGAAGTAGAAAAAAATGGTGATGAGCATTCTTTCTGCTTGAATTCAGAATGTGTCACTTGCTGGTGGCTTCCATGAATGACCCCACCCCTCAAAGGTGGATGAGAGACTCATTCTACACGAACTACAGTTGAAAATAAACCAGCGTTTGTTTTGTAGGGGAACCAATGGAAGCTGAAGCCAGAGCCAGAGCATCTAGTGAAGATGGTGACATTAAACGTATTTCCACCAAGGAATGGGCTAAATCAACTGGATATGATCCAGTTAAACTTTTTACCAAGGTTAGGATTACCTTTTTTATAACTGTGGATTGATTTTTATTACTTTTGTTTCAAGCTAGTGTGTGATTTAATTGGGCTTACCAGGTGGCACAGTGGTAAAGAATCCAACTGCCAATGCAGTAGACATGGGTTTGATCCCTGAACTGGGAAGATCCCCTGGAGAAGGAAATGGTAACCCACTGCTGTATTATTGACTGAGAAATCCCATGGACAGAGGAGCCTGGTGGGCTGTAGTCCATGGGGTTGCAAAGAGTTGAACACCACTGAGCACACACACACACACAGAACACAGCATTGTCTTAGTGAATTCATTGTGATTGTCTTTCCTTCCCTCACTTTCACTGATTTTCTTTATATTACTTACCTTTGGTTTCTGCTGTTTCTCTTCTTATATTCCTTTGCTGGTTTTGATTATGCTTAAAATCAAATGTGCTTAACTCTGATATGGATAGTGACAGTATTTTCTAAACTGGTGTCCATATACCTAGTTCCATTCCAATTTGAGCAGTTGAATGCCAGGACAATCTGAAGTATGTC
The DNA here is from genome assembly GCF_033118175.1 of Dama dama. Classification (NCBI taxonomy): domain Eukaryota; kingdom Metazoa; phylum Chordata; class Mammalia; order Artiodactyla; family Cervidae; genus Dama; species Dama dama. Next base: position 49,649,654 of record NC_083684.1, read on the forward strand.
TCCAATCTGTTGTTCAATAGGTAACTTTAAGCATCTGCTGTGTGCCACATACTTTGAAGTACAGAAGCTTTAACAGTGACAGACAGAAAATAGGGTCCTAGCTCTCTGTAGGGGAGAGAACTCAGTCTAGAAGGGAAGTCAAATATTGAACAAGCAGTTTTGAGTTCAGGGTGTTATGAGATTAAGTTCAAATGTATTAGAACCCTGTAATAATAAGTAGACTTAACCCTCCTTGTTATTAAACATTATTATTAGACTGGAATGAGGGTTCAGAAGAGGCTGTCCAGAGGCAATGACATTTCAACTCAAGACTTCAAAGAATAAGGGTGGGGATGAGAATGCAGCATGTAGAAAGTCCTTCTCAGGTTGAAGAACTGAAATAATTCCCATTAAAAGGGAGAGTGGAAGGAGGACTGTAAAGGTAAGCTGAGACTCGATCTGGCAGGATTTTCTGGGTCATGATAAGGATATTTCACCAAGACAGCAGGAATCCATTGAAGGGTAGTCCGTAGGGTCAGTATAAGGTATAGGAAATATGCAGTGCACTCTTGTAGGATCTGGTGTTCCCCTTGTAACCAGTATGGGACAGTGCCTTCTGGAGTAATCGGAAGTACAACCCATCGCATTCCTTTGGGGGTGTGGGTTGTCCACTTTTTACAAACTCAACTTTGTATAACATGAGGAACCAAGAATACTACCTGGTTTCCTGCTGGGCAGCAGGTGACTAGTGGTGCCAATCTCTGAGGTAGGTAGGGTGGGAAACACATATGTGCATAGGGATTGGGGGAGTGTGGAAGGTGACAGACTTTGAGATTCCTCTATGGAACATGAGAGAGATGACACATGGTTCTGTGGGTAAGTAACCAATTTAGAGATTTGGTTGAGTTAGGTTTATAGAAAGAGAGTGTGAAAATAGTTCATTACACAACTCTGAGGGGCTCCTAGTATTTAATAATTGAACGGAGAAAGCTGTGGAGCGGGTGTTTGGAGATCCGTGCTAATTCCCCATTGCCTGGCAGGCTTTACAGCCAAGCGCTAAGGGTCCTCTATAAAATGTCTCTAGCCAAATTTGTTACCCAAATCATACAGGACCCCTCATTTCCTTCCCTTTGTGTCCATTTCACATGTTACCAACGGTCCCTGTTCCACAAGTAGAACAGAATAACTTAACAGAGCTGTGTGATTTTCACACTAAATTGTACTCTGATTATTTGTATATTTAGCTGGTTTTCCAAAGATTAAGGATGTTTGATAGATCCTCAGTTGAGTATATTTTGATAGAAATAGTTCTAACTTTTAGCCATATCTAAATTCATATCCGGTATATAAAAAAATGTGTGGAGTAAATCTACAATAGGAAACACAGCTAAGGAAAATGTAAAACTATTAAAATCATCTGAAATTCTACCACATAGAAAGTGTGATTCGTGTGATAGTCTCAATCTATATGTGGTAATGTTTGGTTTTAGTTTTGAAATAGGAATTGTTTCTTGTGTTTGAAGTCTTTGCGGCGGGGTCGGGGGGCACATTTCAGAGGTGTTGCAGGTGGTTCTTCATTTCCGTTTGAGCACTTTTAAAATGTGTATACTTTATTGGTAAGTACCCACAAACTTGAAGATGTTGCTGACTGGTACCTCTAGGCTCACTTCTTGTGGAGTTAGTGTGTATTTACTTAGTCCCTTGGAGGGTATGATTGTGGTTCCAGCTGATCTGAGGAGCCAACATGGGGAAGTGGAAGTGGCTTGGGAGGAAGGGGTCAATCAGCACAGTTCAGAGCTCCCTTACTCTGTTTTTCTCAGCATCTCTGATGTTAACTGTTTCAAGTGCAAGTGTTGCGTGTAAAATTTCTTTTTACACAAAGATTTTAGGTGCGCACCTCCCCCCCTGCCCCCCCCCCCCGCCCTTGAGAATTGTTAATCTACTGGTATATAACATGTCCTCAGATCTTTACATCAGATTTTATAGTGTTAAGTAAGCAGGGTAATTTTGTTATATATTTTATCAGAATAAGGACAGTAGGGTTCATGGAATTTATCTTTCTTCCTTTCTGTCTTAGCTTTTTAAAGATGATATCAGGTATCTATTGACTATGGACAAACTATGGCGGAAAAGGAAACCTCCAGTTCCATTGGATTGGGCTGAAGTGCAAAGTCAAGGTGAAGGGTACATTTTTCTCTTTGAGATTCCTAAGTTGGAACTTCTCTCACCTGAAGTCTTTAAATTGCTTTGTTATTTGTTGGTATACAGTGGTGTACACTCATGGTAAGAAATTCAAACAGTTCAGAAATGTATGAATAAGGAAAATCATTGGAGATCTCATCACCTGAAGAAATAATTACTACTACGTTTTAAGAATGTCTTGGTGATAACTGCACATAGACACAGGCAGTTGTGTGGTCACTTTACGTAAATGGAATCATACTATTTATATACTCTGACTTGCTGTTTTCAGTCAGTATTTTTTAACCTAGTCCCTTATCAGTTAACATTTAATTGTTTCATATTCTCCCTGATGTAAAGTGTTCCTTAAACTTTGGGACATATTTGTAGCTTTAAGGAAGGAAAAACTAATGTAGTGGTGACTGCTTCCCTACCCCTCTCTCTTTCAACACATTGTGTCTCAACTTGTTTTACACAGCAATGTTTAGCATATTGAAATTTAAAAGGTCCCAGGAGATTTAGGGTGTCAGTTTGAAGCGGTTTCCTGTAGTTATCTATAGTAATAAATACTGCCTTTTACAGCTCAATTCAAGTATTGCTCTGATAGCTTCCACTTATTGATACTGTGTTCTGGGCATAATGCTTATTAGCTTGTTTACATTATATTGAATCTTCCAGTAATCTGTGAAATTCTGAGACACTCTCACACCTTTCCCACGTCGATATTGACCATTTTCTTGCTTAATTTTGCATAATATTGACCAATTTCTTGCATATGTATACATAATTGTATCAATGATAATTATTTTAATGGAATTTGTTTCATATTATATAACTTTTTTATTGTCAGGCATTGAATGTTAAACTGAGTAGAGGAAAGATGTTAGTAAATTTTCTAATACTTTTTTTCCAGGAGAAGAAACCAGTGCATCAGATCAACAAAATGAACCCCAGTTAGGTCTGAAAGACCAGCAGGTTCTAGATGTCAAGAGCTATGCGTGTCTTTTTTCAAAGAGCATTGAGACTTTGAGAGTTCATTTAGCAGAAAAGGGGGATGGAGCTGAGCTCATATGGGACAAGGTTTGTGTTGAAAATGTGTGGCAGTTACTTGTATATCAAATGTGTGTTTTAGTTCTTGAGCTATATCAGAATCTAGTAATGTTGGGATATTGTTTTTATTCTATCAGATTTTGAGGACATTGATTTTGTTTTGCCTTTTCACCTCTAATTACTACATTGAACTATGAATTTTCTATATGTGAATTTAATATCATAAAACCTCATTTTAGATTCTAATAATATGTTCATGGTTTGTAACTGTTGACTAGAGAAATAATGTGACTTTACTGGAGTAAAATATTTCTCTGACTTAAGAAAATAGCCTGAAGAGAGCTTCTTACGTAATAGAGATTTATTAATAGAAGTCATAATATCCTTTTGGCCACAATGGCTCGTGGGCCTTATTTGGCCTTGAAAGTAATAAAATTGCCTTTATATTGAAATAGTTAATAATGCTTTGAGTTCTGAGAGACTTATCAATACAATAAGGATATGTAATTATTCTTACAAGTTAAAACAATATTTAATAGCATCTTGCAGTTAAATGTTACATTTTGAGATTTAATGAGTTAATTTTACTTGTTTTTAATTATACTCAATACTTTCTATGACTATAATTGATTTATCTGCTAAAGTTTGCATGTTCAGATGTTGGTAATGATTTGCCATTAATTTCAAAGTAAGGAGAAAAGTTTGATCAGTTTTAGAGAACTAAGATAACTTTTAGAGAAGGAAATGACAACCATTCCAGTATTCTTGCCTGGAGAATCCCTTGGACAGAGGAGTCGGCAGGCTGTAGTCCATGGTGTTGCAAAGAGTTGGACACAGCTGAGCACAAGATAGCTTTATATGTGCAAATTTTGAAATGGGGGTTGAATCAGACATCTGAAATAAAGCTGGTAAATTTAGACTACAAACATTAGTCTTTAGGTTTTGTGTGCTGTAAGGGATCAGTATTAAAACTTTTTTTCATTGTTATTTTTGTAACTGGTTTAGGAGGTTTTCATCTGTATACAGGGACTCAGTAACCAAACTTGGGACTGCAAATTGTTACTCTGTGAGTAAAATCTGTAACTAATGGATGTCATAAGCCAGTTGCCTGGGGAAGTACCTGATGGACCCTGTTTTGGGTCCTCTTAAATAATCATACTTATCCTCACCACAGCCTTACAAGATATTTATATAATTTTCCTTGTTTAACACATTAAGGAATTTTGGGTCAGGGGGATTTATTTGTCTGTGGTTCCTCAGCCAGCCAGATAAGTATGTAAAGAACCCACATCCTATCAGTGCTTTTTCTTTCATACTTTGGTGTTTCTGCATTATGGGCTAGGACAATTTTTCTCAGTTCAAAGCATGAAACTTTGCTGAAATCTAATTAGAGTAGGATATATGCTTAGGAAGAATGGAAGTTGTAAAGGGAAAACTTTCTTTGTCCTGCCACATCTGAAAAAAATCAGCCAATATAGGAGTGCAGTGTATGTGAAGGGAATATGAAGAAAGAAAGCAAAAAGAGGTAGTCTAGGTATTTCTGAGGCTTTAATGAAGTAGCTTTCTTAAAGCAGTCTGTATCTTCATCCCTGAGTTCCGTACTTGTCAGACAAGCTTATTATTGACTGTGGACCCAGGGAAGGTTTGCCACCATCAGTAAATAGAATTGGTATTCTGATCTGTGTACTCTTCATCTCCGGTGCATTTGTGTATGCAGATGTGAATTCCTAAAACCTGTTGGCTCTTGGCAGGCCACATTCCTGTATCCCTGGAGCTGATGATCCCAAGTGAGCTCTTGCTCACTTCTCATCCAGACCAGCCTTTCCCTGGAGGCCATCTCTTGTTCTAGTTGATGTGTTAGAAACTTTTGAAAGTGCTGTTCTGAAAGCAGCAGTAACCAAATTAGTAAATTTGTGGGGAGACTTGTTAAATTGTTTAAATTATTGACAGGATGACCCATCTGCAATGGATTTTGTCACCTCTGCTGCAAATCTCAGGATGCATATTTTCAGTATGAATATGAAGAGCAGATTCGATATCAAATGTAAGTTGTTTGTACTTCAGTCGTATCATCTAAATTCTAAGTTTCTTCTTTTTTTTAACAGCTAAACTTCTTTTTTTTTTCCTTTCAGCAATGGCAGGGAACATTATCCCTGCTATCGCTACTACTAATGCAGTGATTGCTGGGTTGATAGTATTGGAAGGACTGAAGATTTTATCAGGAAAAATAGACCAGTGTAGAACAGTGAGTGTTTCTATTTGCAATTTTAAAGTTAAAACAATAACATTTGGTTTAAAGCAATGGAAAAGTAATTGTTTGAGTTACCTTGTGAGTTGCATGTTTAAGTGAGCTTCCTGGAAGTTAACAAAAAGGAAAACACATTTGCTTCTCTTACTTTTGTCTAAAATGGAAGCAGAAGCTAGTTTGCTTCTAACATTTCTAGTTTTACTGGATTCTTGGAAGAACTCATTGTGTGGGTCCTTTGTATTAACTTTTCTTCATTTTTTCATTTTTCTTCATTGTTTTCCAATTTTTTTTTTTTTTAATTTTTTTATTAGTTGGAGGCTAATTACTTCACAACATTTCAGTGGGTTTTGTCATACATTGATATGAATCAGCCATGGATTTACACGTCTTCCCCATCCCTGTTTTCCAATTCTAAGAGTACTCTGGTTTTAAAATTGTTTGTCATTTTATAGTCCCTTGTTCTTCAGTCATTTTTGTCAGTCCCCCCCCCCCTTTTTTTTTTTTCAGTCTCCCTTTTTGTTTTAAACTTTATGTTATTGTAACTTTATGTTATATTTGGTTGTGTTAATGCCTGAAATCTTTATGGATGAGCTTGTGTCATTTCTGTTAGATCTCTCTCATTATGTTTTGTTTGCTTATGTGAGATATATATATATATATATATATATTTAGACAGAATTATATTTGTTAACATATATCTATGATAATTCTTTAAGGACCCACTGAAGGTGTATTTCTTCAAAGAGGATTTGTGTTTGTTTATATCTGGGTGCCTGGGGTTCTACCAACCTGAGACCACTTACACATTCTCAGTATATATTCAGACAGCAAATCTGCATGAACCCTATCTTACTGTAATGAATTACAAAGGAAGATATTCTTCCCTCACGAAGCACCAAGGTTGAGATAATTTTTCTTGCTATTTCTGCAGGGAAGAAATTTTTCTCCTCTTTTTTTATCCTCCCCTTGCTTTATGTGAACATCTCCTGTCATGAGTTTCCTGCATTAGTAGTGGTTGGACTGGGTTTCTCTCTTAAGATTAAAACCACTTGAATATTCCCTTTGGATTCCTGCTTTCTTTCTGAATTGATTTTGCATGTCTGAAGATACTTTGCTTTCATACCACTGGGGATTTAAAAAACTTCCTAAGAATATCGGAGCCAATATTTTGCTATTGTTTTAGGTTCTCCTTTTTACAGTAATGTTGAAATAAAAGGACCAGTTTACTTTTAGGAATGTCTTTTAAAAACAAAAGCAAAATACCTAGTCTATGACGGTATTCTTCCTTTTCAGTGTCATTATTAATGCACTCTTAAAATACTTTTTATTGTTTCCATGAGATTTCATGGTGAGGGAGTGTAGAATCATAATGCCAGTCTGCCATCTTGGTTCAGCTTTCTGTTTAAATTAGTTTGGCTATCATGTTTTTAATTTCTAAGAACTATATATTTTTTTTTTTATTTAAAAAAAAAAAAATTTAAAAAAAAAGAAAAAAAGAAAAAAAAAAACAAACCCTTGTGTCGAAGAACTATATTTTTTTTATGTCTTATCTTTTTATAGCAGCCTGAACAAGTGTTTTACTTTGTCCTGTAACATTCTTCTCATTTCTTTACTTGCTCATCTCTGTTCCTCTCTTGGACTAATGATACCCTTATGTCTGGGCTTCATTTGTTCCCATTTATAAATGAGTCTTAGGATAGGTTAATAGAAGTGTTAGCCTTAGTATTAGTAGTGTTAGCAGTTGTTATTACTGTCGATTTCTCTTAGCGGAGTTACCCTCCCAGTGAAGCTCCAGATCAACCATTGTCCCCTACTCCAGCCCTGGCAGTACAAGTGTATACGCTTAGTATTCATTGTGGGGAGAGGTTACAGGAGGCCTCTGTCTAGCACTTAATGTCTGTCAAGGGATTTACTTCTTTAAGTTGGGGGGAATCGATAGGGTTCTTCTTTAGAGATAATTCATCTTAACAGATACCATACTACATGGTAGTTCCACAGTAAGAATTTATGTATTAGCATCTGGTTTTTCTCTTGACAATTATAACTTCAGTGCAGTTTGTTTTTTATTTCCCTTGGTTCGTGTAATTTTTTTTTTTTTGGTTTGGGTATTCGGAAAATGGTAATAGTGCCAGACATACATTATTTTTCCTTTAATTATGTGAATGTTGATTTCACAGTCATCAGAAAATTAGAAAAGAAATGGAGCTCATTTGGTCCTTGTATCTGTAAAGACATTAATTAGAGAAATTAGTGCCCTGGTCTTGTTAGAAATTGACTTAAAGTTGATAAGAATAACCACTAGGAAAGCACTCCAAACTGATTCAATGATGATACCAGAGACAAGTATTGTTAGGCCCTTATTCATGCTAAGTTAGTTTGCAGAATAGTCGAGTCTTCAGTACAATGAGATTTCAGTAAACTCAGCTTTATTTACATGTTGGCTAATTTGAAAAGGTTGGGATAAAAATCAGCCTCTTAAGGTCTTGATTTTCCTTATCCTTTGCCATCTGGAAGGGAGTATTTAAATGAGTATTCTATGGTATATAAAATTATAATTCAGATTTCTGCTTTTTTTTTTTTGCCAAAGATTTTTTTGAATAAACAACCAAACCCACGAAAGAAGCTTCTTGTGCCTTGTGCACTGGATGCTCCCAACCCTAACTGTTACGTATGTGCCAGCAAGCCAGAGGTGACTGTGCGGCTGAATGTTCATAAAGTGACTGTTCTCACCTTACAAGATAAGGTAAGTGCAGAGCCTGGTTCTCTTCCACAAGGTTACTGTTTATAAGAAAAAAACAAGTCCCCTTTTGCCTTTTTACTGTGATAAACTAAAAGCCAGATAATTACCCTGACTACTGAGGTGTGTACATTTGCCATCTGTGTCCTATTAACTTTTCTCTCTGTGGTTCCAGAATGTGCTTCACATCCCAGAGAGGAATAGGTATATTTGTGGACCACAGGTGGTACATAGATAGGTAGCATAGTATCTTTACAAGCAAATCCTGTGTTCCTTAGGTTTCTAGTGAGGGTGTATTAAGCTAGTCCCCGAGGAGATGCATTGTTAGCACACTTGGATTCACCTGTAGAGCTTTGGTGTGAGAGATGGACGGTTAAGGTATGGTTTGGTCCTATAGCCTGGTCTTTCAGTTCCTCCTAGTATTTTTTTTAATTAGGAAAGAGCAAGTGACCTAAATGGGTGTCACTTCTCACTTTGGAAATCACTTCACATAGTTCCTCTGATTGTGTACATTGTGGTGTTTCATGTTTATATGCCTCTCGACATGAAGGAGTAGACTTTGTGGCCCTAAAGGCTGCTTGAGAATGAATGACCTTTCTCCCAGAACTGGTTACATTGGACAAGTTGATTTGAACTTACGTTTTGGATGGAGAAGGAGCTGGACTTGGTATGTTGGCCAGCAGAGGGTGGTTGCCCTGTGTTCTTTCTTAGGAAAGAAATGATTATAATTGGTATCTACTCATTCTTGAGCTAAAGGTAATTCCACGTATGCTAAAGGTAATTCCACGTATTGGGAGTGTAATTGGACCTTTAGAGAGTTATCTGTTGTTTGTTTTTTTAGGCTTGTTTGTTTGTTTAGGATCGGGTAAGATTTAATAGTATTACCATTACTGCTCCTGATCCATCTTGGAATTTGCAAAGGGGATATGGAACTTGGGAAGAGATGGAGTTTGGGAAGGGGAAGACTATTTATCTGAGAATCAGATTGATGAGAAGTTTTTCATCTATAAAACATCTTTCAGTATGGAGCTGTAATAGAGACTAAGGTAAAATATGTCAAGTGTCTAGCTTAGTACCTAATCGGCTGGGAAGGACAAAATACCAAGAGCCAGCCAAGAGTTCTTAGTCCCCAACTGGAAGAAGTGTTACCTGATCTTTATTAGTGGTCAGACATGGGATAGAACGTGGGCATGAGGTAATTGGGTGAATTCCAGTGGAAGGAGAGAGTTAAGAGCCTTTATAAGAAGTCTAGGCTATTTATGGTCTTTAATGCCATATGTTAATATTTTGAATTTTTTTTCCTTATAGATTGTGAAAGAAAAATTTGCTATGGTAGCACCAGATGTCCAAATTGAAGATGGAAAAGGAACAATCCTAATATCTTCAGAAGAGGGAGAGACAGAAGGTATTATACATTGTTTTGTTCACTCACCCTCATCTGAATGGACACTGCCTGAGTGAAGGGGTGCACATTAGTCTTTCTGTTCAGTGTATACAGTATTGAGGATCACACTGGTCAATCTGAAGGGACTTAAAAGTTCTCACACCTCATCTGTCCTATTGGAGAGTGTCAGGATTCTTTTTGGCTATAGTTCCTTGCCCAGAAATTTGGGTATATTGGGTCATAAGTAATTGGAGGTCGTGCTTTGGCTGGGTAGTAGTCTGTTTTTTATTGAAAGTCTAGTTGAATATGTCTTCACCAAAAAAAAAAAAAATACTCCCATTAGTTCTAGCCAGCTCTTTTAAAGGCTAGGACCTTAAAAATGGAAACTGGTCTAGAATCTGAGTGGCTTAAATGTGACCCTTTTCCACAGAATACATGTACTGTTGAGGGTGAGAGAGCATTTATTCAAATAGCCTTTGGAGTGCTGTATTACAGGCATAGTCATAGATATTTGTAATTCAAGGATAAATAATAGTCCCTGGCTTAAAGTACTTCACAGCCTAGAAGGAGATGAGAGATTAGCAACAAGTAGATTTAGTGTCATCTGAGAAATACTGTAGAGGGAAGGTGTACAGGGTTTGAATTAAGCTTTGTAAAGGGAAGGTTAACGGGGCAAGGGGGGCATGTCACAGGAGAGAGGACTCCTGGGCCAGTTCTTGAAGAAGAGCTGAGGGGAGAGTCTGCATTTGGGCAGAATGAACAGCATCTGCAAAGGCATGAACGTACAAAGCAATACAAAGGGCTTTCGGAATGACCAGCTGTTTTGTTTCCTGGAAGGTGGGGTGCTGTGGGGTTGGCAGCAATGGTGCAGCTGGAGGATTTTGTGTGTTGTGTGTGTGTATGTGTGTCTTCCCCCCCACCAATTTCCTGCTCCCTCCAGGGTCTAAGCAGGGGTGTAATGTGTAATCTGCAGGAGAGTAAGGCAAGGGTGTGACAGTGGAGGTGAGGAGCCAGTTAGAAAAAAATTAATGGAAGTGACGGATTTTTACTAACACAAAAGCAAGTGACAGATTTGACATTTGCAGAGTCTGAATTTAGAGCACAGGTGAGGAAGAGTAGCATTGTTAGGTGTGGACAGAACTGTTACCAAGACTCTGGCTTCAGAAGTGATGCTAATTCACCCGGATAGAATTGCTCAGAGACTATTTCCCTTTTGAACATGTTGGGCTGTGGGATTTGTGTGAGTGTGAAAGAGCTTGGAAATGGAAAATTAACTGTTCTTCAGAGACATTCCAGGTAGACTGAAAAGGTATAAAACAAGAAGGAAACAAAAAACAGTTGTGCTGTGCTTAGTCGCTCAGTCGTGTCCGACTCTTTGTGACCCCATGGACTGTAGCCCACCACGCTCCTCTGTCCATGGATTCTTTAGGCAAGAATACTAGAGTGGCTTGCCATGCCCTCCTCCAGGGGATCTTCCCAACCCAGGAATCACACTGGGATCTCCTGCATTGCAGGTAGATTCTTTACCAGCTGAGCTGCCAGGGAAGCCGTTGGATTATGTAGAAAACAACATAAATTTAAAAATTATAAGCAGAATTTAAAATACATTTTACTTTGTATGTGCCAGGCACTGTGGCTATACAGATTCTATACAGTCCGTAGGCAAGAGCAAATTCTCAGTAAAGCAGACTGACTATTGTGAGGAGAGAGTGTAAATTGGGAGCTAAATGAGGAGGTGGTTTTGTAAATGAAACTTGAGCATTTGAACATGCAGGAGAGAAAGGATGGTTAAAGGCAGGAAGGCCCTAGAATAGGTAGGAGGAGATGGTAACACCAAAAGTTTGACTGGAAAGATTGTTCTTCACTGGAATATTTCTAATCCATGTAGCAAAGGCTTACTGAGCACTAGTGGATGTTTGGCATCGTGTGCTACATCCTGGGCCTATTCAGATTCAGCAGAAATGACGTGGAAGAGAGAACTGAGTTGGAGTGATTAGTTTTTGGGGACCTCTCTGGTTGTCCATTGAGAAATACAGAAAATTTATGTTGAAAAATTTATTGAAATAAAGTTTACAATTTAATAACTGAATTGTAAAATTGGCTAAAAGTTGATGGTTGATATTGTGGATAACCTTTTTAGAAATAGAGTATATTTTGAACAATTCTAAAAGTTGTCACTGACTACTGGAGGGTCCAGATGAATTTGGTTTCAAAGGGAGAAGTTTCTCAGAACTTCTCAGTTTAGTTTCCTTGAAGTAGCTTTGGTAGCTGAGTTTTCAGGGCTGAGTTCCTAAGTGCCTGATATTTTAGTGAACTAGATTACTAGGGCCATCACATCCAAACACACAGGCAAGTGACTTAAATAACACATTTTATCCTAGTTCCAGAGGCTAGAAGTCTTAAGACGAAAGTGTCCAGCAAGAGTGTTGGAGGGGTGGTTGATGGGTTTGGTTTCTCCTGAGGCCCCTCTCCTTGGCTGCTTCTAAGGATACCAATTAGATTGGATTAGGGTCCTCCCCAACAGCCTCATTTTAACTTAATGCCTCTTTTAAAAAAAAAAAAAAAACTGTCTCCAAGCACAGTCACATTCTGAGACATTTCAGCATGTGAATTTTGGGGAGATACAATTCAGCTTATAGCAGGGGGTTTATCTTGTAAAAACTAAGGTTGACTGCTTCATGGGGATATAACTGAAGCATCTAAATTTCTTTAAAAAATTTTTAGCTAATAATCACAAGAAATTGTCAGAATTTGGAATTAGAAATGGGAGCCGACTTCAAGCAGATGACTTCCTTCAGGACTACACTTTATTGATCAACATCCTTCATAGGTAGGAACTATTAATATTTTAAGTGTAAGAAATTATTTGAATACATAAAGTGGAGAGAAAATGTTTTCTTACCCTTAAATCCTACTGTTCGTTGGAAACTGCGCCATATCTGTGCTCAAGTTGGCCATTAAGTTCCCTGAGGTTCGACCTACAGAAGAATCTGAGAATCCAGGAAGAAATATTTGAGGGTAACTCATCAGTGGTAGCTGATCAGAAAGACCTAGAGAGGGTAGAAATGCAGGTGTGTGAATAGTTATAATCAGGGGCACATTCCTTTTCATAGTTGAACTGGAATAAAAAATTTTAATTATTTGAGATTCGTTTAGAAGGAAGAAATATTTCTCCCATAAAACAAATATTTCATTGTGATCTGGAACAATAACAAGAGAGCATTAAAAATTACCATATATAGATCCCTGAGTCACATTTTTTATTTTATATCCTGTCCACTTTATTTTAAAAAGTATCCAAAGTACTTGCATTACAGCATATCTGTACATACGTAGCACGGTTTAAATCCAGATGGTTCTCCATTTTGGTGTGCTCATCAGTTGACCAAGATTGGTTCATGCTCATTGATACCTATAAGCTGCACCCTGGCTCACTTCTTCAGGTTATGTTAACAAATGCACTGGCTGCCATCTGCAGCACGAGTTCTGCCAGTATTGCCGTCTGTACCCAAATATACAGAACTTGTATAATTGTTCAAGATATTACATTATATATACTTAGTTTGTAAAAAGCAGGAAAGGACAGGAAAAACTGAGTGTGAGTTATTGATAGTTGTGGAAGGACATGTACAATGTAATGGAAATACATCAGTTGGTATCTAAAAGAGGAGGCATAATTAGGGTCTTTTTTATCATATCTTTTAGCTCTCTGGGAACAGAACCCCCCCTTATAACATGTAAATCTTTTGTTTGACTGTCATGCATTAAAGTTTTGTACATGTTTTAGGGAACTCATTACAAAAGCAGGGTGCTGCCTGTGAAGATGGAGGGAAAACCGAGAAGCCGTGTAACTCTGCCCCTAAACACTAAATTACTCTGGTCAAGATCAGAAGAGTGTGTATAGAATCTTTTCACATAGCTGAAGAAAGAATGCCTAAGAATTACATCAGGCCTCACAATTTTTGACTCAAGTTTTCTGCTTTAGCTATAAAAGTTAATCTTTTCCCTGAATTGAAAGGACAGTGTTATTGACCATTTGAATTATAGCTTCAAATACATAAAAATCTATTGTGTAGTCTTTTTATTTTTTTTTTTTTTAACTCTTTGAAAATCAGGAGCCAAAAAAAAGGTGTGTATGTAGTATACACCTTTTGAGGTTTGAGGACAATTTCTCTCTGGTACGCCTTTGCTTTTGTAAGTAGTCACAGCAGTGGTTCGGTGTTATAGTACATGATTCTCTTACAGTGAAGACCTAGGAAAGGATGTTGAATTTGAAGTTGTTGGTGATGCCCCAGAAAAAGTGGGGCCCAAGCAAGCTGAAGATGCTGCCAAAAGCATAACCAATGGCAGCGACGACGGAGCTCAGCCTTCTACATCCACAGGTGAGTCACAGCCCCAGCCGGCAGTCACCCACCAAGCAGGGCTGTTTACAACAAACTGTCTATCTTGTGAACATTGACCGTAAAGTAGAACTGCCCACAGGACTGCTAGAGGTGTGTGTTGGTTCGGCATTGTTTTAATGGAACTTTGAATGTATAACCCATGAAGATATTTAAGACTGGGTAAAATTTTTATAGAAAATGGATACTTTTTATTTTTACAACCGGAAATGTCCATTTACTAGTGCATAAAGATGGTTCATTCTGAGTAGTAGTACTTTTGGATTTTGTATGCATGTTTTTGGGACAGTAAATCAGTGCATCTGACTATTTTGAGTGAACAGATGCTTGGTAAGTATAGCATTTCAGTTTTCTCAGAACCAGTGTGACTTTGGTAGAGTGCATCAGAAGCTCTGTTTCCTGGGTTTTCAGTGTTGGTGCTTTATTGTACTCCAGTGTGAATGTTCACTACCTACGCCACCACCCCACCCCCCCAAACATACACACACCTCTTCACTCTTTAGCGTCGGGAAACTAAAAGTTAACTAATTCTTTCCTTCTCTATTTTTGTTACTTTGACCCTGTGCCTTTGGTATTCTTTGGAATATGGTGGTTCTTTGGTTCTGATGTTCTCCGAGCGTTGTGAAGATGAACTTAGAGATTGTCTAGAGGAGGGTTGCCCAACCTCTGGGCCATCAACTCAGTATCCTGTTAGATCAGCGGTGGCATTAGATTCAAAATAAAGTGCACAATAAATGTAATGCACTTGAGTCATCCCCAGACCATCCCTCCCACCCTCAATCCATGGAAAAATTGTCTTCCATGAAGTTGGTTCCTGGTGCCAAAAAGGTTGAGGTTCAGGCTGCTGGTCTAGATAGAGTGTGTGGGCCATGGGTTCAAGACCCTTTGCCCCTCCACGTGTGCCACCCTCCCCCCCCCCTGCAAAATAGAAAGGTTCATCATCCTATTTTGAGGAAAGGACTGGTAGTTTCCAAAAATCATAATTTGCAGTGTGCATTTATGGTTCCACTATGTGGGTAGGTTTTGGAGACTAGCAGTAAGGTAGGTAACTGTGCCTTTGACTTAGTGGAATGTAGGGGGTGGGTGACACAATTCCAACCATAGTGTAAGTTAAGAGCATGCACTGTAGAGCCCCACTTCGTGGGTTTGAATCGATCCCATCCTCTGCTACTATGTGACCTTGGGCAAGTCTCTGTACCTCCGTTTCCTCTTCTGGAAAATGGATAATAATGTTATCTTCTTTATAGGGTGGTTGTGATGATTAAATGAGTTGTATATGCAAAGTGCTCAGAACAGTTCCTGGCACATTGTAAGTGCTATGTATATGTTGTTATTGTTGTTGTTTATTATTATTATTATCACTGCTACAAATATTAGGATATGCACCCTCCCCTGTTCTTGTTGGAGAAATAGAAACAAGGAACTCTAACAATTCCTATGAACTATATAATGCTTGTTAAAATTTTTTGTTTTGATTAGGAAAGAAATAGGTGCTTGTAACAAAAAACAGTGAAACAGTACAGAAATAAGTAATGTATAAAGCAAGGGTTCCCTAAGGGTAGTCATTCTGAAGTTTGATGTGTGTTAGAAGAGTTAGTTTTTCATGTACATAAAATTTTAGTGAGCTTCTAGTCGCCCCCCACTTTTAACCATTTTTTTCCCTTTTTTTCTGAAATAAGCACAAGAGCAAGATGATGTGCTCATAGTTGATTCGGATGAAGAAGGTCCCTCAAATAATGCTGATATCAGTGAAGACGAAAGAAGTCGCAAGAGGAAGCTAGATGAGAAAGAGAGTGTCAGTGCGAAAAGGTCACGCATAGAGCAGGCAGAGGAGCTTGATGAGGTTATAGCATTAGATTGAACAGAACTGCCTCTGAACGGAACCTCTTACTCCATTAAGGCCTTCTGGGCAGAACCAGGTTATTTGTTACGTCCTTTGTTCCAAAGGGAAAAAATTGACACCAGTGACTTGAAGATGATTCTGCTCCCTTTGAAAGCATTCATTTTGCTAGAACTATTAGAAACATTGCAGTGTGCTGTACTGAAAGTAGGAATATAGTTTTAAAACCCTTTGAACAAAGTATGTGCATAACCAGTCCATGAGATGAAACAACACAATGCATGTTGCCTTTTTAATGTAAATACCCTTAGGTATCATTTAACAGTTTTAAAATATTGTGGTTTAGTAAAGTTGATACCTGGTTATAAATATTATGCCTTTATTTTTGGTTAGAAGAAGAATTATTTTTAGCCTAGATCTAACCATTTTCATACTCTTAACTTACTGAAACAGATTCAAAGAAGTATCAAGTGCTATGCATTGAAACTTGTTTTTAAATGTTAACTGGCACTATGTATATTAATGTAAAACAGTTGTTAATTTACTCAAGTTTTCAGCTTGTACTGCCTGGTATGTCTGTGTAAGAAGCCAATTTTTGTGTATTGTTACAGTTTCAGGTTATTTATATTTGATGTTTTGTAAAACTCAAATACAACTATACTGTACTTGCGGACCAAATAAATGACATCTGCATACTTGTTATACATGCCTGCACAGTTCATGTTTCTGCTGCCTTACTGGGTTTATACATTGTATTATATGCTGCAGGCATACTATATTCTTTCCTTTTAGAAAATTAACTCAGAAATGGATTACCATAGATGAGTACTGTTTACCACAGATGAGTACTTTTAAAAAGACAGCTATCTTTTAAAGGCATGTTGCTTTTTAAATGATTGTAAACTGTTGGCCTTCTGTTGAGAACATTCAAGTGATCTTTGCTCAGCCCCAGTAACTTGGAGTCGTGGATTTGAGATTCCACATGGCAAGTCTCCTCCACTCTGGGTGTCCCCAGGTCATCCAAGGCCCTTCTTGCATGTACCCTTCCGGGCCCAACTCTGACCAGCACATGTGGCCAGGCCAGGCCGATGGATCAGCACCCACATCTCCTGGACCTCCGAACGCCTTGGCCCCTAGGCTGCTCTCCTGCAGATGTGCCTGGAGTTTTCAAATAACAGAAACCCATGAAGCTGTTTTCCCTGTTCTGTACCTCTGCCTTGGTGTTTTTGGCCACAGTCAATGAAATTTCAACTTGGTAATTCATTATGTTCCCTGTTGTGTAATTCTTACTCTGCCATCCAGCTTACGAAGGTTTCATTTTCCTCCAGAAAAGAATTTTTTTTGAAATTACAGAACTGTGTTACAGATAAAAGTGGAATATCCTGAAATACCCTCTCAGAAGCAAATTTTGGTTAACTGGTTGGTCACTGATGGTTATCTCCGGTTTTGAAATTTTGAAATCTGAAGAGTTCTCGAGAGAATCTGAATTTTGGAAGTCTCCCCATTCCTTAAAACCTCATCCACCCTGCCTTTTTCGACACAGTTATCAACAGTGTATTTCCAGCATTTTGTTTATGTTCTTTTTTTTTTTTTTTTTCTTATGTGAATGTATAGTGGCATTAAATGCCAGTGTGATTTGTAGAATGTGTTTCTCTCTTGGCAGCGGTTTTCAGTTTTGCAGCAACTCTATTATTACTTTTCCAGCAGTTTCTGTTTTTATAAAAATCTGGGTTTATCAGCAAAGCAGGCCTGACCACAGTGGTCTTGTTTAACTAGACTAAGATCCAAACTGCCCCTATGTCCCTGGAGTGTGGAGGTACTTTAGATCTGGCCTTTGTATTCATGGTTTTCCCAGGTGAGTCTTCTCAGTTTATGGAGCTGGAAGCAAGGCTCAACAAGCATGTTTCCCCAGCAGCTCCAGCCTGAAACAGTCTGACAAACCATATTCCAGCCTCATTGGGAGCAGTCTGGTGACTCAAGTTTACCTAGACAGTCCCTTCTCACAAAGATCATGCTGCATACTTGGCAGGTACCATGAAAGGATTCCGTGTTTTAATGAGAGCCTGAACCATTAACGGAATAACTGATCAGGCAAAGATCATCAGTGGATGCAAAACCTAAAAGGCTACCAAGGAGCAGAATCTTTGTGGAGTGCTCAAATGTTGCTATATAAACTTGAAAAGTGTAAAGCTCTTTGTCTTGACAATAGACTGATCTATCATCATTGTAATCAAGTGATCAAACCAGGCATCACTAATGGGACAGCCTGGTATGTGCTTCCTGATAGGAGATGATGATTTGAAGGATCCAACACCTAGGCCCCTCCCCACCCCAAAAAGGTAACTTGAATTTAACATCTAGACTTCCAACCAACAGGAAGCAGAGGAGTAGAGAAGCGAGTTACACATTAAGGGGAAATAAATGGGTGAATATAGAATGTGTGACATTCTAGAACTCAAGTGTAAAATGATTCTTGTGACAATTGGAAATTTGAAAATGGAACAAATTGGGTGATAATGGATTTCTTAGCTGTGGTATTGTTCTTATAGTTATGTAGGCCATTGTCCTTGAGAGAGATTAGAGATGAAGCTCACAACACCTACAACTTCTAAATGGCTCAGCAAAATAAAAAATACAGGAAGAAAAACAAAATTAACATTGGATTTCAGTGGAGCCTATATATATTGTTTATTGTGCCATCTAACTTTTCTCTGAGAACTTTAATAAAAGTGGAGATATATTTTGTATTTTCCTTTAGTGCCTCTGTGACTTTTTCAAGTTTTGTACTGAGTATATATCCTGTGATTGGAATAAGAAAAGTAATAAAGATTATTAAAAATGCCAGTTGGAATGAGAAAGTGTTACAGCAGTTCCTGGGTTGGCATTGATGAACTCAGCTATGCTCATCCTTATTGCTAGGCTGTGACTTAGGAAGAAGTCTCTTTGCTTTGATCATCTAGGGAAGTCAAGAGAACTAGTTGCTTCTAGCAGATTAGTGGTCCACTTGGAAGCTGCCAGAACACACTTGGTTCCTGATCGATGTTCCTGAAACTCGCCCATTGGTGGCACATATGTCTGAAGTGGACTTGCTCTATGACCCAGTTCAGTTAGCCATCCAACCAACTCATCCTTTGTTGTCCCCTTCTGCCTTCAGTCTTTCCCAGCATCAAGGTCTTTTCCAATGAGCCAGTTCTTCCGCATCAGGTGGCCAAAGTATTGGAGTTTTTCAGCTTCAGCATCAGTCCTTCCAGTGAATATTCAGGGTTGGTTTTCTTTAGGATTGACTGGTTTGATCTTGCAGGCCAAGGAACTCTCAAGAGCCTTCTCTAACAACAGAGTTCAAAAGCATCAATTCTTTGGTGCTCAACTTTCTTTATAGTCCAACTTTCACATCCATACACGACTACTGGAAAAACCATAACTTTGACTAGACGGGCCTTTGTCGGCAAAGTAATGTCTCTGCTTTTTAATATGCCGTCTATGTTGGTCATAGCTTTTCTTCCAAGGAGCAAGTGTCTTTTAATTTCATGGCTGCAGTCACCATTTGCAGTGATTTTGGAGTCCCATAAAGTCTGTCACTGTTTACATTGTTTTTCCCCATCATTGTTCCCATTGTTTCCTATGACCCAGCAACATAGGCAAACTTACACCTCTTGTAATAAAAAGCAAAAATTTAAAAACCCAGAGAAATCAGGGAAGAAGAAACGTTGGCAGTGTTTCTAGTCATTGTGCCTTGCAGATGTGGTGAAGAACTCCCATTTGTAAAGTAGTGTAGCTAAGGACCAGAATCCATTTGACTGTCTTGCAAGATATATTTAGCGAAATATTTTTATAGACCCTTTCATACTGGGAATACATTATTTGCATTCTGCATACAGAAGGAACTTTTTTTGTTTTCCCTGCATGTAATTTAAATTCTAGCCAAAAATTTGAGAAATGTTTGAACTGCTTCACTAAATAAACAACTGGGTTGAACTACAGGTTTCTGAGGCTACTGTGTGCTTGCTTATATTTCTGAAGACAGTTATTTCCTGGTAACATTTTTTGGAAGTTTTGCTAAATGTATCTCATAAAAGCGTTTTTGTTTTGGCAACACCATGCAGCTTGCGTCATCTTAGTTCCCCAACCATAGACTGAACCAAGACCCTCAGCAGTTAAAGCACGGAGTCCTCACCATTGGACTGCCAGGGAATTCCCTATAACAGTTTTAAAAACCTTAAATCTTGCAACAAATGATAACTTACTACATAGGGAAAGATTGAGGAAAGATTATATCAATACTAGAATATATAATGCTCCAAGAAGTTCCTCAGGATTTACTTTAGAAATCTCCCAGAGTTCTTTCTCAGAAGATCAGTCTCAGAAGATTGTGCACACCATCACTCACTCATTTTACAAACATATTGTTTTTCAGTCACTCAGTTGTGACCAAC
This sequence comes from Dama dama, assembly GCF_033118175.1. Classification (NCBI taxonomy): domain Eukaryota; kingdom Metazoa; phylum Chordata; class Mammalia; order Artiodactyla; family Cervidae; genus Dama; species Dama dama. Next base: position 49,669,906 of record NC_083684.1, read on the forward strand.
TCTTTGCGACCCCATGGACTGCATCATGCCAGTCTTCCCTGTACCTTACCAACTCCTGGAGCTTGCTTAAACTCCTGTCCATTGAGTCGGTAATGCCATCCAACCATCTCATCCTCTGTTGTCCCCTTCTGCCTTCAATCTTTCCCAGCATCAGGGTCTTTTCCAGTGAGTCTGCTCTTCGCATTAGGTGGCCAAAGTATTGGAGCTTCAGATAGTAAATGTATTGCATCCCTACTTTGCACTATACTTCATTTGGAAAACCTTGCCAAATTTGCCAGTCTGATAGAAGTCTTTGAAAGTTGTAAGACACTAAGGGCTGGTGTACACAAAAACCTAACTTCTTAGTGTAGCAATAGGTAGTGGGAGGAGGATCTGAGAACCCACATCCTCCGTGTTGCCAAGCTTTCCAGTTGGTCCCAGTGGCAGCTTCTAGCAGTACTGCAAGTCATCAACACCAGCTTCATGCTCAGTGTGATTCCAAAAGCTGTAGCATCCCCAAATAGCTCCTCCCCATGGAGCTGCAGACTGAGGTTTTTGCCCTGTAAAGTTAATGCATAAATTGCTATTCCTGAATGCAGGATAAGGTCCCAACCCTAATTCTCAGATTGGGAAACCAGCTGTCCATGGCTTTAGTTATCAATGCTTTGAAACTTCTGTACCCCTAGAGAGGCCTAAAGGGTGTTTAGGACCAAGGGAAGTTGGTGGACTCAATCTGATAGGAAGAGTTGGACCTCAGAAAAGAGGGGATGGAAAAATCCCTTTGGGCATAACTCCCAGAGGACAGCCTCTGGCTTAAGCCTCTGGCTTAAGCAGAACATGCACCTTGGGTCTAGTGCAGTGTTTCTTTAGGATTGGCACACAGGTGCTGAGCTGGGAAGGGTCCATGTGTGCTTTCGGTGAAAGATTCTGCTCTCCCCAGGAAAACATTTTATAAAGGTAGACTGCTGCAAGCTGAGGGGAGGGAAAGAAATGTGGATCCCAGTGATTCTTAGATGTGGTGTTTGATTGCATGCCATCCCCTTCCCTCCTAACCCAAGTTACTTAGTCTACATTTGATTGACATCCGAGTGTGTCCCAAGACAGAAAACTCCTGAATTGTGACCGTAATTGTGCCGTTCTTAGTCATGTCCGACTCTTTGTGACCCCATGAACTGTAGCCTGCCAAGCTCCTCTGTCCATGGGGATTCTCCAGGCAAGAATACTGGAGTGGGTTGCCATTTCCTTCTCCAGGGGATCTTCCCAAACCAGGGATTGAACCAAGTCTCCTGCACTGCAGGAGGATTCTTTACCATCTGAACCACCAGGAAAGCCCTTGGCGTCCAGAAAATACAGATACTACAGACAGATAAAGGGATCTTATGGAAGCTAGACTACAAGGAGAGATAATGGGATCTGTTTAAAAAAAAAAAAAATCACTGTTAGTGCAGACAGTTTGGATAGGATCAGCCTTAGAAAAAAAGATGGCTCAGGATTTGGTGTGAGACTAGATTGAACATGTCCTGTTCTAGCCTTCTGAGTGTTGTTAGTTTGTCTCGACAGAAGATTGTAGTTAACTTGGGAGAATGATAGAACCAGAGACCCAGCAGTTCTATTGTGAAACTCTTCCAACAGTGGGATGCAGGCAGTAGTCATTGGAGCTAGCTCATTCTAGCTTTCAAGAGCTGATTATACCCATTTCTTTCCAACTCTGTTTAATGACAGCATATTGTCAGTTTAAAAGTTGATCATGGGGGGACTTCCCTCATGGTCCAGTGGTTAAGAATCTGCCTTCCAAGGCAGGAGATGTAGGTTTGATCCCTGTTCAGGAAACTAGGATCCTACATGCCATAGGGCAACCAATACCCGATGCAGCCAAAAATAAATATTTTAAAAAATAAAAAAATTGACCCTAGTGAAAGACTTCTCTAGTGGTCTAGTGGACTCCTCACTTACACTGCAGAGGATGGGGGTTAGAACCCTGGTTGGCAAATTAAGAGCCCACATTCTGGGTTCAGTGGAAAAATTTATTTAAATAAAAAAATAAAATTGACCATGGTGTTATTGCCAAATGCTATAAATCAGGGGCCCTTCACTTCTCAGGCAGAAAGAGCCCGCTGAGATCAGACACACCTTTAGTGAGCATACAAAGGAAGATGGGGTCTGGGACACATTCAGTTGATGTATAAATGAGAGCATACAATTTCAAATTCTACTTTGTATCCACTTCGTGGTATGATGGTAGGATTCCCCACAGTATTAAATATTTTAAAGGTATTTAATGAGTTTTCCACTTCATGGAAGTACTTTAATGTTGAACAGTGAATATTTATTTAAACAGGTTCTGGCCAATTAAAGAATAATTTTGTGTGATTTACTTTTCACCAGTCTGTTTTGGTATGTTTCTAAACAGGATCACTTAGAATAATGATAGCCACTGTTAGAACTCTGTAATATTTTCTACCTGTTCTGCTCATTCAACATTATTGCCACTGCAGTAGTGATGGACACCAATTTTGGCCAACAGGTGTAGATCTCTATTTCAGATTTCCTCAAGGCTGGGCAGACATTGTGGCGGATATCTGGTTTTGTTCTGCCTTGTCTGATCATTTTCAGAATTGGCTTGTACCCCAGCAGTATTTTCCACTTTTCATAATGATTAGGAGCCTAGAGTGGACTGACTCCAGCAACTTTTTCATCTTTGCTGCCACCAGCTTCCTGTCTTAGATGTGGGATGTCCCCCAGCCAAGAACAGCTGCCAAGCCAAGATTGCCAGAAAGCAAACATATTTTAGGTTGTTTCTGTTCCAGTGTGTCCGTGGTTATCGTCATCTATCTATTTGAGTAAGAAAGTCCTTTAGCCGACCCTGGACTCCAATATATTATTTAAATATGGAAAGCTCTAAGTGGGCAGATAAGGGTGGAACTTAAGTTACCTTGGAGGGCAGAGAGCACCCTCTGAGCTCCAAAGGCTGGAGATTCTAGGACTGTACAGATTACATAAATAACGTGATAAACAGTTGTGCCTACACTGTCATCTGCGTTGGGACTACTTGCCCGGAATAGATTCTTGGAGCATTACTGCTTTCAAGAATGTTTTTGTTTGTGAGGATGTTAACACCAAATTGCTCTTTCTGACAGGAGGTACCAGCTTACACTCATTACCAGTAAAATACACACGTTTCCCCACAGTCTTGCCAATATTTCCATTTTTAGGTGGTAGATAATGTGATCAGTGGAATAGGATACCTTATTGTTGACAATTTATTTTCCTTTCGCAGAGTGGAAGATCATTTTTCACGAGAAGGCTCCTCTGGATTTTTTGCTCCCCACAAAGGGCTTGCCCCTACCTGTGCCTCCCTGCCACCCAGCCTGGGGAGTAGGGGTTGGAATTCTCCCAGCTCTGAGAGGTGGAAGGAGGGAGGAGTAGCTGGGTCAGACACTGCTCCCCTGCCAGCTGAGAATGGGCCACAGCCAGCTTCTCAGCAACATTGAGGCCAGACGCCCTGGTCAGCCTACCCGAGTCCCTGGTCAGTCCCTACCCACGCTCCCTGTTCCCCGAAGCACTGCAGTTGCCTTTCTGGAATTCTCTGAGGAATGAAGCGCCTGGAAGTAAGAGAACTCTTCCACTCAAGCCTGTTTTCCGGGATTCATCAGGTATCCCGGAAAACAGGATATGACAGATAATGGTTTGCTTTTCTTCCCTACAAGCTGTTTCAAATGTGTGACAAGGACTTTGTAGCTTGTGTTTTGGGGGACAAAGCCCTAGTCATCTCTCCTTCCCCTCCCCCACCTTCTCCCCCGCCCCACCCTGTCAAGGCCGCATCCGGTCCCAGGATGTGCTCTCAAAAGTACCATCTCCTTGATGTCTCACCCCGTGGGCAGGTGCTGGAGAAAGGAGTCGTTCTCACATCTCTTGGTGACTGAACCTTGGGTCACAACTGAGGCTTCCCCGCCCACTGGCTTAGCCTGAGGCCTGTTTCTGGCCTTGGGCGCTTGTGACCAGTAACCAGGTTTGGAGACCAGTCTCCATCCAGCCTGCCACAACTCCTAGTACAAGGCACCTTCCCCATCACGCAGCTGGGGACACCCGGAGCCAGTGCGCAGCCGCACGGCCCTGGGAGGGGCTGGGGTCTCGGGGTCAAGTCAGGCGGGACGCTGAGGGCGCAAATGCCAGAGACACTGCAAATGCGCAGTGGTCTCCAGCGTCCTGAGGTGGCCGGGTGCAGTGCTTCTGCCTAAGGCCAAACTTGTCCGACCCAGCGCTTGAAACCGTGGCGGCGCTGGAAAATAAGATGGGGGAGGATGTGGGAAACGTCTGTCAACTGCTCATATTTCTCTGGCCTGGACTGGGGGAGCCGCCTCTTGCTCAGCCCGCTGGAATACGGGACCTTTCCAGCGGCCCGACGGTCGGGTCGCACGATGGAGGCCGGGCCCTCCCCGCGGCGCCACACACAGTTGGCCGCTCCTCCACTCGAGGGCCAGCTCCAAGCCGCACGGCCCGGCGGCCCAGCCCAGCCCCCGCGCCCCTCCGAGCTCCGGGCGAAGCGCGGACAACGCGGCTCCGCCGCCGCCACTCCCCCCACATTCCAGAGGCCGCAGCGCCGTCTCCTTCCTCGCATTCCTGCCCCCACAAAGGAGTCCCTCCGCCCCCCGCACGGCCGCGGGGAGGAGGGGAGGCGGCCCGGCGCCTCCGAGCGCACATTCCTCCGCCGCGCGCGCCACCGAGCGAAGCGCCGCGGCCCCCGGACCGCGCGTGGCCGGCGGAGCGACCCCGGGCCCGGCGCCGGCCCCGCCCCGCCCCGCGCCCAGGGGTCCCGGGGCGGGCTCCGGGCTTCGGGCGGACGATGCGGCGGCGCGGCCGGAGCGGCGGCGGGAAGCGGAGGCGGAGGTGACGCGCCGGGGCCGGCGGGCCGGGCCATGCAGCGCTCCCGGGCGGCCGCGGACGAGGCGGCTCTGCTCCTGGCCGGGCTGGCCCTGCGGGAGCTGGAGCCGGGCGGCGACTCTCCGGGCCGGGGTCGGCGGGGGCCGCGGCCCGGGCCGGCGGACGAAGCGGCCCAGGCGTTGGGCCGTAGGGGGCAGGGCGGCGGCGGCGGTGGCCCCGAGGCCGGGGTGGACGGACTGAGCCGCGGGGAGCGAGGCCCGCGGCGCGCGGCGGCCCCAGAGCTCAGCGCGCAGCCGGCGGGCAGCCCACGGGCCAGCCTGGCGGGCTCCGACGGCGGCGGCGGCAGCGGCAGCGCCCGCTCCAGCGGCATCAGTCTCGGCTACGACCAGCGCCACGGCAGCCCGCGCTCGGGCCGCTCGGACCCGCGCGCGGGCCCCGGGCCGCCGTCGGTGGGCAGCGCCCGCTCCAGCGTGTCCAGCCTCGGCTCCCGCGGCTCGGCTGGCGCCTACCCGGACCTGCTCCTGCCCGGCGCCTGTCCCGCGCCGGCTCGCTCCCCGGAGCCCGCCGGGCCGGCCCCTTTCGCTCTGCCTTCGCTCCAGCTGCCCCCGGGCCGGGAGGGCGGCCCGAGCGCGGCGGAGCGGCGGCTGGAGGCGCTGACCCGAGAGCTGGAGCGGGCGCTGGAGGCGCGCACGGCGCGGGACTACTTCGGTGAGCGAGCTCGGCCGCACCTCCCGCGCGCTTGGGCCCCGGGCCTCCGCTCTCCTCGTCGGGGGTCAAGGACGGCCTCCGGGTAGGCGGCCTGCTCGGTCGAGGAGAGCGCAGGGTGGGCCGGGATGCGAAAAGCGCGGCTCCCTCCCGTGGGGCTGGGGAGCCGGTGACGTTTGTTCCCGCAGATAGTGTGCGTGTGTTTGAACCACCAGGTCTGGGGCTTGTGTAGTACAGTGGCTTAGCGTGTGTGTGCGTGTGTGTGTGTGTGTGAACGAACCACCAGGTCTGGGGCTTGTGCAGGACAGTGGCTGAGACTCTGAGCCTCCGGGCCCGCAGTTCTGGCATCATCGGGATGCGTTGCTCCTGAGAGAAGAAGTCACGTTAATAGGCAGAATAAGCTATTCTCGAATAATTTCTTCTTAACCCTCGGTACTTGGTTTCAGCTCTTCGTACCCGGTGCTTTGTAATCAGCCGAAGCTGTTAGGCCCCCGCAGTCCCGGTGTCTCCCTTCCCTCAGCAGTACGGGCTGTGAACAGGGCAGGGAGGGAGGCGGCCGGCCAGATACCACCGGAGCCCACCTGACCTGAGGCTTTGATGATGGTGGCGGCTGGAGGTAGAGGCCGAGGGATGGAAGCCCACCCTGAGTGGGAGGAACTGAGCCGGTCTAACTGGACTGGGCTGCGTATATGGGATGTTTCCCAAGGGAACCCTACTTCACATTATTTGCAAAGATCATCAATCTCTGACAGCCTCCCTTGCCCAGTCTGACCTTGGCCCTTTGATCCCATCCTTTGGACAACTCTTGGGAGTCTTAGGCTGGAGGTTCTGAGAGGAGGCTTGGGGTGGGGCTTCCGTCCCTCCTTTACTGATAAGCAGGCACCTGGCTTTGGAGGGGGTGGTGGTTATCATGTCTGGGAATGATGCCCCTCCTGGGGTTTGTCTTAAATGCATTCATTCCAGCTGGCAGCTCTGGACTGCCCTGAACTGGATCTTGAGAGAGAAGGAGGTTGTAGATTACTAGTCAGTAGGGACATTCCAGCCAGAAGGAAAAATGTGGGCAGGAGGAAGCAAGTAAGGAAGTGGACGGTTCCATTAAGCTCCCAGGGCTGCAGCCCAAGAGGGGTCAGGTGGTCAAGGGAGTGTGTAGACCAGAGGGTTGTTCTGCCTTTGGGAGGGGACCTGTTCATCTTCGAGCATCATGGTGAGAATTTGTGGTCGGGTAGGTCCTGTGGCTGCTGTCAGAAGGCCTGGGAGCAGGGTGGTGACTTAGGAAGCTGTTGTCTGTCATACCAGGTAGGTGCTAGGAGCAGAAGCTGAGTGCCTTCTGAAGAGAACAAGTTTCCAGCTCTCTCTACTGGAGAAGCTACCCCTTTTTCCTGTCCCCACTCACTGCAGGGCCTGGGCAAGGGTGTGTTCTCTGGGCCTCTGAAGGTACTACTGAGTTTTTAAATTTCTTAATTATATATTTTTATTTTTAATTGGAGGATAATTGCTTTACAGTGTTGTGTTGGTTTTTGCCGTACAACAGTGTGAGTCAGCCATAGGTATACACGTGTCCCCTTCCTCCTGAACCTCCTTCCCACCCCCACACCTTCGCATCTGTCTAGGTTGTCACAGAGCACCAGGTTGAGCTCCCTGTGTTATCCAGCAGCTTCCCATTATCTATCTGTTGTACATGTAGTAATGTATATGTTTCAGTGCTACTCTTTCGATTTGTTCTACCCTCTCCTTCCCTGGCTGGGTCCATAGGTCTGTACTTTGTGTCTGCGTCTCTATTCCTGCCCTTCTAATAGGTTCATCAGTACCATTTTTCTAGATTCCATGTATATGAGTTAATATGTGATACTTGTTTTTCTCTTTTGACTTAACTTCATTCTGTGTAACAGCCTCTAGATCCATCTACCTCATTGGAACTGGCTCAAATTCATTCCTTTTTATGACTGAGTAGTAGTCCATTGTATATATGTAGCACAGTTCTCTATCCATTCATCTGTCGATGGACATCTAGGTAGCTTCCATGTCCTGGCTATTGGAAACAGTGCTGCAGTGAACATCACTCCTGAATTTTTGTGTGAAACTGAGGTGGCCAGACCTGGGCAAGTAGTGGGAGAAGTGAAGGGGCTAATGGGTCATCCTTTCTGAGGGCAACTGCTGTCACATGGGAGTGGGAGGTAACTGACGATATAGATCTTTGGGGTTTTTTTTCCCCCACAGGGCATGGGGGAATCTTAATTCCCTGACCAAAGAATGAACCCACACCCTCTGCATTGGAAGCACTGAGTCTTAACTACTAGACTCCTGGGGGAAGTCCTGCTCTTTCTTTTTTAAGAGAAGTGAGATCTAGGTTACATTTTCCTGATTTTTAAAAAATATGAGCAGCTATTTACTTGAACTGCTAGTATCTTACTACCTTTATTCCACCTTTTAGAGCTATAAATGCAGCAGTTTCATACACCTCAACTTGTATGAAAATAATGTAACATTTTACAACAGGAAGTCTGCAGGTAGCATAAGCTCAAGTGACCTCTGATAAACCTCACCCTCAGTGTGTTTCTTCCTCTCTGTCCATCCCTTTTTCTTGGCCCTAGAACCCACTCACCTCTTGGTCCTTCTCTGTATTTCATGAACATCTCTTCAGGTTCTGCTGTTGTGAGCCAGCTAGCAGCTTCAGGATTTGCCTGAGGGTAAATCGTGGGTTTACTCCACACCCTGGATCTGCCTCAGCTCGGCTGTCTTCAGTTTTGACTGCAGCCTGTGTCTCACCAGTACCTCTGATTCCTCTAATCTCTGTCTGGCTCCGAGTCAGTGCTGCAGCCGCCTTTTCAGTTGCTGTGCTAGGCAACAGAGTCGTGGTCTTCAACCTCTTCAGGGTACAGCCTATCACCCTAAGCCTTGGTCAGCTCCCTCTTTTAGTCCCTGAACAGCCTGCCTCTGTCCTCAGTGTTTTTTTATTAAAGTGGTGCAAGCTCATATTAAAAAAATCAAAAGAGAGCCAAAAAGCAAATAATAATAAGGTTATAACTTCTCCTCTTGCCCATCCTTCTGTTCTGCTCCCCAGGGGCAGCTGACTTCTGTCCCTTTCACTGAATATTTTGGTAACTTAGACAAAAACAAGGTCAGGTTTTCAGAGTTGATGGACAAGAATGAGGGTGTGAGGGTGGGTCATTTTCACTTTAGAAAGATAAGTCTGGCTGCAGTTTGCTGTAAGGAGACTGTTGAAACAGCAAGTGGAATGAGAATTGATGATGCTTAATCAGACCAGTGGGAGCGAGGGGAGGGAATGAAGTTTATAGTAGGAAACACAGAAACTGGATTCAGAGTTGGAGGTGAGAAAGGCAGGGTAGATCTGGATACTTCCATAAACCTGGCTACACAAAAGTGCCGTTTCCTGAGCGGGAACCCAGAGCTCTGTTCTGGGCCTGCGGTGGTCTGGGAGGTGGATCGGTGGCTCAGGAAAGGAATCTGGGCTGGGCAGGGTGCCAAGAGCCTCTTCAGGAGTGAGCAGTTGGGAGCAGATGGGACTTCCCCGGGGAAATGGGGTAAAGCCACGAGTGGAGGAGACCTGCAGACACGGTGTGTTTGGCTTCCAAATTCTCAAAACATGAACGTTGATGATTTATTTCTGCGTGGAAAGTTTTCATACACAAATCCAGATTTCTAGCTTTTCTGGAAAAATCAGACTCTCTAGCAGGCCTGGTAGCCGTCAGTGGAGCCGATGGCTGTGACCTCCCCCAGCCATGCCTCTCTCCTCCATTCACCTGGGGCCTCATCAGCCACTTTTACATTCCTGCCTGGTTTGAGAGCATCTGCACTGACTGGCCCTTTCCTGGGGAGACTTAGGCATAGGAGGTCCAGGATTGTGCAAGGGAATACCCAGTAGAACTGGGAAAAGAGAACCAGAAAGCCAGGCGGGTGTAGGTCATATCCTGGGGACTTGAGAGGAGGGCTGCTGCTGGCAAGACCAGAAGAGGAAGTCCATACATAGAGCTCACCGTTAGGAAATGACGGGGTGTGGACTGAACTGACTGGAGGGAGAGGGAGAATGGGGTGGCTGATGGAGGTTTTTTCAGGTGGGAGAGGCTCAACCATGCTAAATGTTAAGCAGAGAGATGTGATGGAAAGCAGGGGAGAAGGGGTGAGGGCAGTGTGTCCTGAAACTGCCAGAGGACTTAGAGTCCAGGGGACCCATCTTAGGCCCTTTGTGGCCTGGGAGACCTTGGGTGAGTCTGAGAGAGAAGCTCTGGTGTCTGGGTTGGCCACCTTCAGTCCAGGTCTCCAGGCCGGCTGGCCAGAGAGTCCCTTAAGCTCATGCTGGCCTTCGCCCTGGCATTGCTGGTCACCCCTCTCTTTACCACCCCTCCCTTGCCTGCTTAGCGCCCCACACTAGGGTGGCCCCCAAGTCCATCTAGTTTTCCTTGCAGAGCAGCTTCCCTCCATTTTTCCCTTGAAACCTTTGCTCAGATATCACCTTGTCACCGGGGCCTTGTCTGACACCCTCTTTAAACTTTAAAAATCACACACTCAGACATATTCCTGTTTGTTTTGGCCACACTGTGAGACATGTGTGATCTTAGTTCATCGACTGAGGATCAAACCTGTGCCCCCTGCATAAGAAGTGCAGTCTTAACCACTGGATGGTCAGGGAAGTCCCTAGATATATTCTTTTTTTTTTTTTTTTAATTTGGACCATTTTCAAAGTTTTTATTAAACTGTTACAATGTTGCTTCTGTTTTATTTTTTGTTTATGTTTTATTTTGGGGGGGCAAGGCATGTGGGATCTTAGCTCCCCCACCAGGCATCAAATCCACACCCCCCTACACTGGAAGGCGAAGTCCCAACCGCTGGACCGCCAGGGAGGAGCCCCCAGACATACTCTTAATCAGCCTTCTTTTCCTCCATAGCACTTTTTCCCACCTGAGATGTGACTTACCTATTGTTGTCTGTCTCCCTTCACTGGAATACAGGCTCCTTGGGGGTGGGAATTTGGTGCCTTGCAAAATCTCTGGCACCTAAACTATGCAGGGCATCAGTATCTCTGTGTGGACTGAACCAGAGATTAAACTGACATTATCATTCAATGAGGGAGGTGTGGCTGGGAGGGTCAGGGCTCTGCTCTCTTTGTGTGGTCTTCATTCTTTCTGGTTCATAGACAGCAGAAAGGAATTTCCCCCAGTCCGATAGCAGGTCAAGATGAAGGGGCTTAGAACAACTTTCTAGTCATAAAGGTGTCCTTGTAATTTTGATGGCACAGACAGTGTCACTTAGCTCTGACTTGCCAGGTGCGCTGCTAAACTTTATGAATCCTCAGACAACAGCAGCAAACGCTAAGTAGGGGTACCCTGGTGTGTGTGTGTATGTATGTCTGTGTGGGTGTTAGTCGCTCAGTCATGTCTGACTCTTTGTGACCCCATGGACTGTAGCCTGCTAGGTTCCTCTGTCCATGGAACTTTCCAGGCAAGAATGCTAGAGTGGGTAGCCATTCCCTTCTCCAGGGGATCTTCCAGACCCAGGGATTGATTGGGTCTCCTGTATTGCAGGCAGATTCTTTACCATCTGAGCCACCAGGGAAGCCCTAATGGTATCCTTACTATCCCTATGTTAGCCGTTAGTAATGGGGCGACGGAGGACTCTGGAATTTCCCTTGCCCCAGATCCCATGACTGGGCAGCACGGGGACTGGGAGTCAGATGCATAGCTGTTCCAAGTCCACAGTCATGGTGCTAACTGCTACTCTCTCCTGCCTCTTCATCCATAGGTATTTGCATCAAGTGTGGGCTTGGCATCTATGGAGCAAGGCAGGCATGCCAGGCGATGGGGAGCCTATATCATACTGATTGCTTCACCTGCAACTCCTGTGGTAGGTAACATTCTCCCCTTCCATCCCTCTTGCACTGTGAACCCCCTTGTGCCAAAGTTCCAGGCAGATGGATCACCCAGCTCTGGCCCAGGCTGGAGTGTGGAGGAGGCTGAGTCATGATGCCTTTCTTTCTGGCTTGGCCTATTTGAGGGCCCTAGGCTCCTGAGAGATCTGCTGGACCCTGGGGATGTGGATATGTGGGGACAGGGAAGAGCCTTTTGCTGGTCATAGGGAAAAGCTGCCCCTCTAACCCTTGTTTTTGTCTTTTTTTTTAAACGATTTATTTTTGGCTGCTTCAGTTCTCGGTTGTAGCATGTGGGGTCTTTGTTGTGGTGGGTGGGCTCTTCGTTGAGGTGCATGTGGTGCATGCGCTTCTCTTTGGTTGCGGCTTGCGGGCTTCAGAGCAGCAGGCTCAGTAGTTGTTGCAGTACATGGGTTTACTTGCCCCGAGCCATGTGGGATCTTAGTTCCCAGACCAGGGATCGAACTCGAATCCTCTGCATTGGAAGGCAGATTCTTAACCACTGGGCCCCCAGCAACAACCTAAGATTTTTTTTTTTTGATGTGGACAGTTTTTAAACCCTTTATTGAATCTGTTAGAATATTGCTTCTGTTTTATGTTTTGGTTTTTTTGGCCTGGATGCATGTGAGATCTTAGCTCCCCAACCAGGGACTGAACCCACATCTCCTGTGATGGAAGGGGAAGTCTTAACCACTGGACCAGGGAAGTCCCTGAGCCTTGTCTTTGGAACCTCTGTCCTTTAGCAGGGTACTGATATCTCCTGGCTGCCTGGGTGGGGCTTGTGGAGCCAGTGATGTGCCTTCTGCCTGCCTATATACGGGCTAGTATTTTTTTCCCCCGCAGTTTATTTTTCGTCCTGATTTTACACATGGGATAAAATATAAACATCATTTAACTTAAAGTTATAAAAAGTAACTATAATTCAACCAACCTAATAAATCTACATTCTTGATGTTCTTATTGTTCTTTCATACTTTGCCCCTGAACAGACATCTTTTATTTATTTACACAAAACATTTTAGTATTTTATATTATAAAAGTGTAATATGTGCCTAGTATTATGTCAAATAGTCCTGAGAAGCAATTTTTGCAATAGCAAAAAAGCACTTGTCTTCCTACCCCTGGTATCTCTCACTTGGTATTTTTTAGCAACTTCTTCTAGTAAACATCTCCATGTTCTAACAGTGCACACGGCTGTTTCTTGATGCATCAGTTTTAGAAATGATTTACTTGAGTTTTTTAACCATGTTTTACTTGAGTTTGCTGTGGTAAGTGAGGAATAGATTCTTTTTTTATAATTTTATTTCTTTATTTTTGGCTGTGCTTTGTTTGGGTCTTTGTTGCTGCATGGGCTTATCTCTAGTTGAGGCAAGCAGGGGCTACTCTCTAGTTGCAGTGTGCGGACTTCTCATTGCGATGACTTCTCTTGTGGAGCTTGAGCTCTAGGGCGTGTGCGCTTCGATAGTAGCAACTCCCAGGCTCTAGAGCACAGACTTAGTTGCTCTGTGGCATGTGGAGTCTTTCTGGATCAGAGCTCGAACCTGTGTCTCCTGCATTGACAGGTGGACTCTTTACCACTGAGCCACCAGGGAAGCCCTCAGAATAGGGGCTGTTCTTATACTGACTGTTCTCCCTTCTCTCCTTCCATCTTCTCAGTATAGTCATCTTAAGTTGTGATTATATCAATAAACCAGGTTTATATTACTACATTATGTGACTTTATAAATGTTATTTACTGCAGAGCTAAGAATTACACTGTGATTATATCTTCTTTTTTCTGTAGTCATTTACTTTTCCTGGAGTTTTTTCTTCTTTAAACTTTTTTTTTCTCCTTGCATTCTCTTGACTTTTATCTTTAGTTCTTTCCCCCCCAAGATGTTCCATTGTTGCAGGCATTCTTTTGAGTTCCCCTCTTGGGAGTCCCTGGCCTCTCTGTAGTCTGAGCCAGCTGTCCTCTGAACCCCTGTGGAGTGTTCATTCTGTACCTTCACGTGTATATTCTTTGGATTGAATCCATAGTCTCCACAAAGCTTTCAGCTGCAGGTAACAGGAAGACTGCTGAGGAGGCTTGAACTGTTAAGAATATTTCTTAACTCAGTGAACTGGGAGCCCAGAGATAGGACTGGCTTTAGGCTGGGAATGATCTAGTGGCCTAGGCCCTTTTGGCTTAGGCCAAAAGCTTGGCTGGGTTTCCCTCATGTTTGGCTTTATCCTCAGGGCAACTTCTCTTATGAAATGTCTGAGGCAGCTTGAGACTTCCATTGCCACATCACTGGTCTGAAGAAAGAGTGGGCATTTCTTCTGGTCATGTTTTTGGGGTGGAGACACTTCTTTTCCAGAAAACACCTAGCAACAATCTTCTTGCATGTCATTGGCCAGATCATCTCACATGGATTCCTGAACCAACCCCTGTGGCTGGGGGGAGTGCTGTGATTTGATTGACTTTACTTGCCTGAGTATCTGAACCAATATAAGGGAAGAATTTGCTTTATACTGATCAGGCCCACCCATGGATAAGGGGGGTGAATTCAAGTTTCCCTTAAACACAGCAAGCTGTCTGAGGTAAGGCTGGATACTGAACACAACTTGGATAAGTAGGGAAGACTCGAAGCTGTGAAACCACCCAAAGAGTGTCCAGCGTTTTGCTTCAGTTATCTAAAGAAGGGCATGTGGGAGGTACATTTTCTGAATTCTGGTGTGTCTAAAATGCCTTTATTCTACCCTCACAATTTATAGTTGACTGAGAATAGACTTCCAAATTGGAAATAATTTTCTCTAAGCATTTTGTTTAGCATGTTTTTTTTTTTTTTGTCCTTTTGGCTGCACCACACGACATGTGGGATCTTAATTCCTCCACCAGGGGTGGAGTCCATGGCCCCCTGCAGGGGAAGTGTGGGGTCTTCACCACTGGACCACCATGGAAGTCCCGCACTAAGCATTTTGAAGTTGTAGATTTATTTTCCAGAAGCCATGGCTCCTGCTAAATTTTGATGCCATTCTGAGTCTCATTTTTGTGTGTGTGACCTGTTTTTTCCTTTTGAGAGTCTCAGGAAGACGGCTGTCATTGCTCTGGCTCTAATAGCCGCTGGAAAGGGCTGTGAACTGCACAGTTCCAGGGAGTGCCATTTACGTAGATGCAGCAGGAATGGTGCTCTTGAAGTCAGGCAGTGCAGCAGCTGAGCTCAGGGTACTTTATTTATGTTTGCTCTCGGCTTTGTGCCATTGGTTGTGCTGGGCGCACACACAGAGTCCCGTCAGACTGGAGACTTGCCCTTCGGTTCTGGGAATTTTTTCTTGTACTATTTATTTTATTTACTCCTTTTTTTTCCCCTCTTGAATTAAATTCAGCAGTGTATGAATCAAGATAATATATTATAACCAAGTTGAGCCTATCTGAGGAATACTTGAGTATTCTTACACAGTATACAGTAGGAAACTCATTAATGTAACTCACCTCATTAACGAAGAAGAAAAACTTTATGATCGTCTCAGTAGGAGTAGAACAAGAGGTCAATACAATCTGACCTTCACGTTTTTAAAAATAACTTTTGTTTGTTTATTTTTGGCTGTGCTGGGTTTCATTGCTCGTGGTTGCTCTCATTATTCTCGGCAAGTGGGGGCTACTCTCTGGTTGCAGCGTGGGCTTCTCATTGCAGATGCTTCTCTTACTGTGGAGCACAGGCTCTAGGGCACATGGGCTTCAGTAGTTGTGGCTCCTGGGCTCTAGGGCACAGGCTTAATAGTTGTGGCACCGGGGCTTAATTGCTTCTTGGCATGTGGGATCTTCCTGGATCAGGGATAGAACCCATGTCTCCTGCACTGGATTCTTTACCACTGAGCCACGTGGGAAGCCCTGACATTCAGTTTTTTTTTTTTTTAAAGTTTGTATATTTGTTTTATTTTGACTACATCAGGTTTCAGTTGCCGCAGGCATGATGTTTCGTTGTGGTGCATGGACTATCTAGTTGTGGTTCGAGGGCTTAAGTTGCTCTGTGGCATGTGAGATCTTAGTTACCCTATCAGGGATTGAACCCATGTTCCCTGGGTTGCAAGGCAGATTCTTAACCACTGGATCACCAGGGAAATTCCTGACATTCAGATTTTAGCAAGTTAGAAATAAAAAGGAACTTTCTCAACCTGGTGAAAGTTGGTTACTAAAAATCTATGCAAACGTCACAGTGGTGAAATATAAGAAAAATGGACCTTTAAAAGAGGAAAGGACAAAGCCTGCAATCATATCTTCTATTCAGCATTGTACTGGAAGTCCTAGTCGTTGAACTAAGATAAGAAAAATAAATATACCATATTCATGTAAATACTTATGAATATATCCATATTCATGTACCATTGAACATGGGTATATTCAATAGTGTTGAGATGCCAGTTTTTTCAAATTGATCTATAATGCATTGTAATTCCACTTAAGCAGGTTTTCATGAATTTGCCAGGCTAATTCTATAATTTAAATGCAAGAGCAAAAGGCTAAGAATACTAAGATGATCTTGACAAAGAGTAAGTTGGGAAGCTTCTACTACCAGGTGTCAATATATACTGTATAGTTGTATTAGTAATTTCATGTGGTATTGGGGCAAGGATGGACAAATAGACCACTGGAACAGAGTGGAGAGTTTAGAAACAGACCCATGTCTGTGTGAAAACTTAATTGATGATAGAGATGGCATTGCAGGTGGTTCTGGGAAAAGTGGTTATCCCTATAAAATAATGAAATTAAATCCAAGTGGATCAAATACCAAAATGTGTAAAGAAAAACATGATAATTTTAGAAATAAGTATAGAAAATTACCTCTATCAATCTTTTGGTTAAGAAAGTTTTTTTTCCCACTCACAAAAATCACCACACTTAAGAAGAAGGGATTGACAAATTTGGCTACATTAGAGTTAAAAAACTGGATTTGTTAAAGAGACTGATCGTGCAGCATGTGGGGAAACAAACTATATACTGCCACAATCATAACTTCCAAGGATCATTTTCCAGGGTATTTAAAATATTTCACATATCAATTAGGAAAAAAGTACAGATGATTTAAAGTGTTCTTTTATAGCTTGATGGGTGTAGGTATGAGTTTTATTTGTCCAGGATTCATTTTGACTCCTGAATCTGAAAACTGTCAATATGAGAACAATCTTAGCTATTTTATTTTCAAAAATTTCCTTCTTTCCCATTGTTTCTATTATTTACTTATAAAATTCAAATTAGAAATATTAGTCTTTGTCATTCTATTCTACTTTTTTCTTAGCCACTCCTTCATATTATCCATATCTCCTCTCCCTTTGTTGCACTGTTTCACTTCTTCAGATCTGTCTTCCAGAATCAGGAGTCTAGATCAGTGAACTTTCTTGTCAGCTGTGTGTAGCTTTAGTAGGTGCTGGTGGTTACCATAGGAGACAAACCCAATTTATAATCCCACTGGCAGTGTATGAGAATTCCAGTTTTTCCTTATTCCTGCAAACACTTGGCATTGTCTTTTTAGCCATTCTGGTAGAGGTAGAGTGATATCTTTCTCTTTTTTAATAAATTTTTTACTTGGAGGAAGATTGATTTTCAAAGTTGTGTTGGTTTCTGCCATACTGGAGTGATACGTTAGTGATTTTACTTTGAATTTCTCTGATGAATACTGATGATTCATACACTTTTTCATGTATTTGTTGGTCATTTGAATGCCTTTGTGTGTGAAGTACCTGTTGAGTCTTTTACCCATTTTATAAAAAATCAATTAATTAATTTTTGGCCATACTGGGTTTTCATTGCTGCATGGGCTTCTCATTGCAGTGGCTTCTCTCGTTGTGGAGCACAGGCTCTAGGGCACTTGGGTTCAGTACTTGCGGCTCTGGGGCTCTAGAGCACAGGCTCAGTAGCTGTGGTGCCCAGGCTTAATTGCTCCATGGGGTGTTGGATTTTCCCGGACCAGGGGTCAGACCCGTGTCTCCGGCATTGGCAAGTGGATTCTTTACCACTAATCAACCAAGGAAGCCCCTTTTTGCCCATTTTTAAATTGGGTTGTTTGACTTTTTCTTCATGATTTCTAGGAATTCTTCATGCATCTTGGATAAAAGTTCTTTTGTTGGTTATATGTGTTGTAAATTCTTTTCCTCACCTATTCTTGCTTCATTACTTTCTTCTTTTTTGGCTGCGCCTCTCAGCTTTTGGGATCTTAGTTCCCCAGCCAGGGACAGAACTTGGGCCCTAGGTAGTGAGTGCAGTTTTAACCACTGGACCACCAGGGTTTTCTAGTTTGTGATTGTGGAAGTCTGTCTGGGAATTCATTGAGGTGTGTCGTTGAAGGTGCATTCTCCTAGGGAATTTTTTTTTTTCCCACTTAACAATAGGACAGATTTTATTAGGGAATAATTCTCCAATAAAGTTGATACAGTTCTAAATTATGTTTTCCAGAAAACTTAAGGAATGTTTTAAATGTATGAGCAGGGGCAAATATATATTTTCTGAGAATTCTTATTACTTATGGATTTGTATTCATGTAATGTGTTGCAGTACCATCATTATTCTTTTGATGCACAAATTGTCTCAAATTTGGCCAGAGAAGTCCCTTCCCACTGGCTCCTATGCTCTTTTGACATGTACCCACTTTGTTCTTTGAAGACTTCTTTACTCTGGCACAGGATATACTCGGTTTATCTTTGTTTTTGTTTTTAATTGAGTAAAATTTACATACTCCTTAGCAAACAGATCTTAAGTATATAGTTCAGAGATTTAGCATAAGTATGTACATTTATACAACTTACACCCCTAACAAAGATATAGGAAAAAAACTGCAAGAAACTTCTGTCTTGTCCTTTCTCCAGTTGATCTCCATATGATTCCCCCATCATATCCTTTCAACCAGTGTTCCAATTTCTTTTTTTTTTTTTAATTTATTTTATTTTTTTCCAGTGTTCCAATTTCTGCCACCATACATTAGTTTTGTCTGTTCTAGAACTTCATTTAAATGCAATTAATATGTACTATTTTCTTTCTTTTTTTAAAGTTGTTTCCCCCCCCCCCCCCTTTTTTTTTGCTAAGCATTTTTGTTTTAAATCCATGTTGTTACATGTATCAGTAGTTCCCTCCTTTGTATTACTGAGTAAGATTCTGTTGTATGAATATATACCACACTTTGTTTTTCCATTTAACTGTTGGTGGATACTAGGTTGTGCTATGAACATTCTAGTACAGGTCATTTGTGGACAAATGTTTTCATTTCTCTTGGGTAAATTCCAGGGAATGGAATTTCTGGGTCGTAGGCTAAGTGTATGTTTAATTTCATAAGAGAATGTCAAACTGTTTTCCAAAGGGGCTGTATCATTTTAAACTCCTACTCAAAATGTAAGAGAGTTGGGTCATTCTACATATTAGCCGACAGCTGGTATTTTAGTCTGTTTAATTTTAGCCATTCTAATGGGTGTGAAGTGGTAGTTCACTGTGGTTTTAATATATATTTCCCTGAGAACTAATGAGGTTTAGGCATCTTTTTTCTTTTGTTTCTTGGCCATTTTTTTCTTCTTTTGTGAAGTCTATTCAAGTCTTTTGCCCTGTTGTTTTTTTTTTTTTTTAAATAATTTTTAATTTTGTTTTTACTCCCTTTTTATTTTGTTTTTAAAAATTTTTTGGCCTTGCCATGTACCATATAGGATCTTAGTTCCCCACCCAGGGATTGAATCTGCAGCT
This sequence comes from Dama dama, assembly GCF_033118175.1. Taxonomy (NCBI): domain Eukaryota; kingdom Metazoa; phylum Chordata; class Mammalia; order Artiodactyla; family Cervidae; genus Dama; species Dama dama. The sequence continues at coordinate 49,689,036 of NC_083684.1, forward strand.
CCTTCACTGGAAGCTTGAAGTCTCAACCACTGGACTGCCAGGGAAGTTCCTCTTTTGCTCAGTTTTTAAATTGGGAGTTGTCTTTTATTGTTTAGTTCTAGGAATATATATGGTAAAATTTCTTTTTAGATGTTTTGTGAATATTTTCTTCAGGGTTTTTTTGTTTGTTTGTTTTATGGTTATTATTTTTGTGACATAAAATTTTCTGTCTCCCTTTAAGTCATGAAGATAGTCTCCTTTGTTTTTTTCTAGAAGTTTTAGGTCTCTCATTTTTATGTTTAGGTTGATGACTATTTCATCTTCTGTATAGTATGAGGAATTGAGTCTTTTTTTTTTTTTTTCCATATGACTGTCTGGTTGTTTCAGCACCATGTACTGGAAGGACTTTTGCTTTCCCACTTGCATGTTTCTTGAAGTATTTATGGGTCTGTTTTTGGACTTCATTCTGTTCCACTGATCTTTTTGTCTCTCCTTACCAGAATATTATACTGTCTTGACTTCTGTAAATCTTAAAATAGATAATGTTAGTCTTCTTGTTTTGTTGATCTTTTCCAAGATTATTTTGGCTATTCTAGGTTCTCTGTGTTTCTATATAAATTAAAACATTGGAACATCAACTTCCACAAAAGAAAGAGTGCTGGGAACTTGACTGGGTGGCACTGAATGTGCAGATCAATTGGGGCAGAATCAGTATGAGAACATTTGAAGCATGAAGATGGTTGTCAGGAACTGTGCAAGGTCTGAGATTTTTCTTTAGCCTGCCAGTGTTTCATGGGTGCTGGCTGAAGACACGACCCTCCTGGGGCAGATACTCACAGTACTGCAAGCAGCGTGAGCTTCACGTTTGCACTGGTTCTGTGTTTCCTCCTTAGTCCCACAGTGGTGATGTGGATACCAGGTGAGCGCTGCTTGTGCAGTGGGTCTGTTATGTCATGGCTGAGGAACCCTGAGCTTAGGGAACCCCAGGATTTTATAATGGGCTGCCAGCAAAGCTGTCAGATTCTTCTCCCAGAGAAGCCCATTATCTTTATTAGATTGAACAGCAAACAGACTTGCCCTCTGCCGCAGAGGGAGATGCTGTCTCTGTCTTCTAAGCAGTTTGCTCCACAGATGTCCTGGATAATCTGGATATATTATCCTGGATATCCTTCCTGGATATCCTGAAAGATAATCTGGAATGAAAGCTACCAGCCCTGTGTTTGAAAGATGTGTTAAGAATGGAAGCAGTCCAATGGAGAACTGTCTTCCAACAGTGGTCTCTCTCTCTATTTATTAGCTCTTTTACAGTTTTTTCCAGCAAGCTTTGGTTTTACTGAGTCAAATCAGACACATCTTTCATTAAACTTATTCCTTAGTATTTCATGGTTTTTCTTCAGATGCTATTATAAATGTATTTATAAAATTGTAAGTTTATTTTCTAATCACTTGCTGCTAGATTATAAAAATATTTTTGGTTTTCATATACTGACCACCTTTACTACAACTTTGCTAAACACACTGATTAGTTTTAGTAGTTTTTTTTTGTATATTTCTTATGATTTTTCTATATAACAAAATTGTCATCTGTGTTTAAAGACAGTTTTTGCCTTTCCACTTTTTTTTTAAGCAATAATTTTCAGTTCACTAGATGAAACACTTGCAACATCATCTGCAGGAATGCAAAATAAGCTACCTATAGCAAATGATAAGGATAATGGGCAAAAAGGAAAAAGCATACATTGGAATAGAAGCTTCTCTTGAAATAAAAAATCAAACCATTATTATAAAGGAATTTACCAAGATCTGCTATATTTCCCCCATCCCGTTTGCTGGAAGTCAACAAGAGCATCTAGCACTCTGTGTGCCTGTCAGAATCAGATCAGAGCATCCTAATGCAAAAACAAAAAAGAAAATCCCTAACCCCTCCCCCAAACCATAGAACTATAACTCCAGAGTTCAAATTCAAAAAGGAGAGTGCACTGTCTAGCACTTCTAGTATACTGTTGAATCCTAAGGGTAAAAGTGAAAAAAATATTTAACTATTACGTCTGATGTTAGCTGTGGGTCTTTTGTAGATGTGCTTCATCAGGTGGAGGAGGTTCCCTCTTGTTCCTGGGTAGGGATTGTCATCTCCTGACTAATGGGAATGCCTCTCATAGCTGCTGGCAGGTCTGCTGGGGCTGTGGTTTGGATTTGACAAGTGTGCCTTTTTCTTTTAAAGTTTTTTTTTTTTTCCCAATTTATTTAAACTAAAAAAATATCACATCACTCATTTTTCTTATCCCCAACCCCCTGTGTCTTGAAACAGCCAAACTTTTCTCTGTATAGATGTTCTTGTGGTTTTTTTTTTTTTTTTTTTTTTAAAGATTCCCTGTATAAGAGTGGTCATAGTGTATTTCTGTTTCTTTGTCTGAGTTCGTTTCACTTAGGATATAATACCTTCCAGGTGCATACATGTTGTTGCAAATGACAAGATTTCATTTTCATTCTTTGTCATGGCTGAATTTAATAATAATATTCTAATGTGTGTGTGTGTGACAGTTTCTTTATCCGTTGCATCCATCAATGGATACTTAGGTTGTGTTCATATCTTTGTTATTGTAAATAATGCTATAGTGAACATAGAGATGCAGATAACATTTTGAATTAGTGTTTTCATTTTCTTTAGATAAATTCCCAGAAGGGGAATTGCTAGATCATATGTTAGTTCTATTTTTAATTTTTTGAGGAGCCTCCATATTGTTTCCCACAGTGGTTGTCCCAATTGACATTACATTCCCACCAACAGTGTATAAGAGTTCCCTTTTTTCTACATATTAACCAGTGCTTGTTATTTCTTGTCTTATTGGTAATAGCCATTCTAAAGGGTGTGAGGTCCTTTGTTGTAAATTGATCCACTATATATGTGTGTGTTTATTTCTGGGCTTGCTGTTCTGATTCATTGATCACTGTGTCTGCTTTTATGCCAATAGCATACTTTTTAATTACCATAGCTTTGTGATACAGTTTGAAATCAGGGAGCGTGGTACCCCTAGCTCTGTTCTTTTTTCTCAAGGTTGCTGTGGCTGTTTGGGATCTTTTGTGTTTACATATAAGTTTTAGGATTATTTGTTCTATTTCTGTGAAAAATACCATTGGAATTTTGATAGGGATTGCACTGAATTGATAGATTGCTTTTGGTAGTTTGGACATTTTAATAATACTGATCTTGCAGTCCATGAGCATAGAACATTTTTCCATTTGTGTCTTCTTCAGTTTCTTTTATTAATATCTTAGAGTTTTCAATATACAGGTCTTTTACCTCCTTGGTTAAGTTTATTCCTAGATATTTTGTTCTTTTTGATACAATTATAAGTGGACTGTTTTCTTATTTTCTCTTCCTGATAGTTCATTATTAGTTAAAGCAACACAACACGTTGTTGTGTGTTGATTTTGTATTCTGCAACTTTACTGAATTCATTTATTCTAACAGTTTTTGATGGAGTCTTTTGGATTTTCTGTATATTTCATCTGCAGATATGGATAGTTTTACTTCGTCCTTTCCAATCTGGATGCCTTTTATTTCTCTTTCTTGCCTAATTGCCCGGGCTAGGACTTCCAATAATACTGTGTTGAATAAAAGTGGTAAAAGTGGACATCCTTGTCTTGTTCCTGATCCTAGAGAAAAAACTTTTTAACTTTTCATCATTGTATATGACATTAGCATGGGTTTCTTATATATGTCCTTTATTATGTTGAGGTATGTTCCCTCTGTACCCATTTTATTGAGAGTTCTTGTTATGAAAGGATATTAAATTTCATCAGATGCTTTTTCTGTATCTATAGAGATGATCACAGGATTTTTATCCTTTATTTTGTTAATATGATGTATCACACTGACTGATTTGTGAATGTTGAACTATCCTGGCATCCTTGCAATAAAGGATACCTTTTTTTAATATATTGGGCTTCTTTATCTGGTGAGAGTTGTACTTCTAATGTTTTTAGCTTAAGAAATTTATTCTGCGAAGTCTGCTCTTAAAGCAAATGTTTTTTTTAAAATTATCAGAACTTCAATTTACATTTGATAAACAGGTCTTCACATATTTGTTATGACAACTTCTTATGACAATTTTGTCAACAACATATTCTTAATTTTTAAAAACTATTAATTAGTGTAATGATAGTAACATAACATTAGAGGGAAATTTAAAAATTTGTCTGCAGTCCATTTCTCATCTGTTGGAGGAGGGTGCTGAGAAATGGCGGCAGAGACATCATCCCTGGTTCCAGTGGCCCAGGGACCCCCTTCTCTACCCTCATCCTTGCAGGGAGACGACTTCGTGGGAAGGCATTCTACAACGTGGGTGAGAAAGTGTACTGCCAGGAGGACTTCCTGGTGAGTCACAGCTGTGCCCTGGCTGGTGCCTTGGGTGGGAGCAGGGGCAGGGACCCTCCTGAGTCTCATGGAGACCCGAGGCCAGGAAGTGGATGCTGGCTGGGCAGCGAGTGCTCCTTTGTCACATAACATCCTGGATCCTGTGTTCCCCTCCCAGTACTCCGGGTTCCAGCAAACGGCTGACAAGTGTAGCGTGTGTGGACACCTCATCATGGAGATGGTGAGAACCTCCCCCAGGCTCCTGGAGCCCCTCTGACATGCGCGGAGTCTGAGGACCCCACCCTTTCACCTGTTGGAGACCTGCCAGGGGCTCAGAGCCAGCGTGTCTTCTGGGGGCTGTGCTGAGCCTTCACCTGCACTGACCCTTCAGTGCCTCCTGCCCCCAGATCCTGCAGGCCCTCGGGAAGTCCTACCACCCAGGCTGCTTCCGATGCTCGGTATGCAATGAGTGCCTGGACGGGGTGCCCTTCACTGTGGACGTGGAGAACAACATCTACTGTGTCAGAGATTATCACACGTGAGTAGCCGGCGCTGTGGAGCAGTGTGACTCCCGTGGTTCCTCTGACTCCCCTGGGAGCATTTTTCCAGCCTGCTTGTCTGTGTTCTCCATTCTTGGCCTGTTCACTTCCTGCCTCCACTGTGTGCTCAGTGGTTGAGCATGGATCTCTGCCTGGAGCCATCTGTCTCGGTCCTCTCTTCCCCTTGCCTTTGCCTACAGCCCCTTGCTCCTAGGGGTTTGAACTCTCAGATGCCCCACCTCGTGTGTCTCTGCTCCAGTGGCCAGGCTGGGACTTTTCTGCCTGGAATGGGAACTTGGGGTCTCTGCAGAGTCTTTTTCCTGCCTGTCTGGTACCCATGTGACTGGGCAATCCATTCTTCCTTGCTGTGGCTCCAGGCTCCGCTCTCAGACCTCTGGTCCTGTGCTGCTGCCTTGCATGGGGGTGGTGCTAGGCATTGGTTCCTGGTACTTGATGTGGAGCCAGGCTTTGCAGGTCTCAGCTAGGAGAGGCCCAAACCTGGACATTAAGGGGCAAAGACTCAGGAAGCATGAGGGAGAGGCCAGGGCAGAAGCCATCTGGAGGCGGTGATGGGCTGGAGGTGAATTGGGGAGCCACAGAAAAGGCCAGTGCTGAGAAAGCATGGCAGAGGATGCTCCTGCCTCACTCTGTCCACACAAGGAGAGGGGGCCTGTTGTTTGGGCCACATCATGGGCTACTATGGGTGGACCTGTCCTCGTGCCCTTGACCTCCAGTCATTCAGCTGGTCACTTCTGGTTTCCTTTATTCCTCCAGGGTGTTTGCACCAAAATGTGCCTCCTGTGCCCGTCCTATCCTCCCTGCACAGGTAGGAACCACTCACCTGGAGATGATCAGGTGCCTGGCCCTGCTGGTCCTGCTCGGGTGGGCCCCAGGTCTTGAGCCCCGGTGGGAGGGACGAGCAGGTGCTCCTGCCCCATCGCCCTGTGGGCAGAAGGATGTGTATAGGAGGGGGACCACCCAGGGCGCACAGGGTGCAAGTGTTCCCGCATGAGTTAGAGGGACATGGTGGCCCCTGCTTCTTAGCTGGCCCCCTGCCCCCTCAATGCCATTGCCCATCCATGTCAGGACTGTCCCCCAAATCCGTGAGCTCACAGCGGAGTTGGTGGGAGGAGCAGATGAAGAGAAGGGTGCAGTCTGTGCAGGAAATGACCTTTGGGGGTGCGGCTCTCGGCACTGGGTTTCCTCACCTGCTGGCTCTGTCCCAGCCTACCGTGTCTAGGGAAGCAGGACTGGCAGTGGTCTTTCCTGACTCCAAAGAACCGATGCCCATGTGGTGGCTCTCATCAGCAAGTGTGCATGCTGTCAGCTGCAGGTGTGGGAGGAAGCCTATGGCACACACACATCCATCGGTGTGCACCCACCAATGCCTGTTCCGGCCCCATGGAAGCACCCGTGTCAGTGCTCACACGGGTGTGAAAGCACAGCCCCCATGACAGGAGCACGTGTAGATGTGTGCCCACCATATAGTTTGCTTCACACCCTATTTCTTCTTCCAGGGCTGTGAGACAACCATCCGTGTGGTGTCCATGGACAGAGATTACCACGTGGAGTGCTACCACTGTGAGGTGAGCCCGGGTCCCCCAGAGGGCTGGTGGCTGGGGCAGCCACCCTCCTACACACACCTCGTCCTCCCTAGGTGTTCTGCGGGCCTACCTCTTTTTAATATTTCTTTGGCTGCCCTGGGTCTTAGTTGCAGCAATGTCTAGTTCTCTGAACAAGGATCAGGCCCCCTGCATTGGTACCACTGTCTTAGAGTCTTAGCCACTGGACCACCAGGGAAGTCCCCCACTTCCTCTTTTATGGTTTTACCGCATGATGCCTATCCTCCCCTCAGTGAGCTCTCTCCCTCTGCCCCACGCCCCCCCCACGCCCCCCCCCCCCCCCCCCAGGATATAGTCTCTCTCAGCCCATTTCTCATTCAATCAAATTATTTCCTCAGGATGTACAGTGTCGGGGTGTTGTGGATATAGAGAATAAAGACAGTCTGTACCCTCCAGAGAGACAAGTACTCAGGCAGTATTTAACAGGGTCATCACTGCTATCAAGGGGAGTTTTCAGAGCACCTAGGATGCCTTGGAAAATCAAGGAAGACTTTCTGGGGGAGGTGAAACTCAAGCTAAGACTTGAAAGATGAATCAGAGCTAGCCAAGGAGGCAGGGAGAAGGGCATTTCCAGGAAACGGAAGCAGAATTGCTAAGGTGTGAAGATGTGTTGTTTTGTGTCACTGGAGAAGTTGGCAGGATGATGAAAGGCCACTTGAGCTGAGGAGCCTGCAGTTATCCTGAGGACTAGAGAAGGATTGAAAAAGGATGACATGATGTCATTGCGATTTTAGAAAGGGCATTCACCTTGCCATGCAGAGAATGAATGGAGAAGGACGGGGAAGGGGCTGGGGTTCCCTGAGGACACTGGTGGAGTGAAGGTTGTGACCCTGGGTTCCGGGAAGTAGACGGAGTGTTGGTTAGATAGTACAAGGGACTGGATTTGGTCAATGACTGGATGTGTGAATTTAGGGGTTGGGAGGTGAGAGTGAGGACCCCAGGAGAATGAGTGAAGGTAAGAAGAGGAAGGCATAAAATGTTCTCACTTTTGGTAGCTAGAGACATCTGAACGGAGATATCCAGGAAGGAGGCCGATGTACTGGAGTATGAAGACTCTGGTACAGGGGTAGGAGTTTGGGAGTCATTGGCATATATAGCTCTTTCCTCTCTGATACTCTGTCCTGTGGTTTCTAGTTGCATTTACCTCCCCAAATTCTCAATTAAAGGAGGCCAATAGGCTCTCTTTGAGTAGTCTGGAAAATCTTTACAAGTAGTACAGTAACTTGGGGCAATTGTGGGACTTACTTTATTAGTTTCCCTTCCATCACTGGCCTGCCTTGCTAGGAGTTCTGAGTGTGAGAATCACTGTTTCGTATTTTTTTGCCCAGCCTTTTTCATTGTTAAAGGCAGAATGGGAATTCTAGTGCTTGCTACTGTCCGGGCCGGAAGCAAGACTCCCATCATGGTCAGGTACAAGGCTGCTGAAGCCAGGGGAGTAAATGGTCTTCCAGAGAGAACTGTAGAGGAAGGAGTTGGGGCTCAGGATAGCCCCGGGAGCTCCCAACATTCCAGGGATGCATACAGCCACACAGGAGGCCTAGAATGAGTGGCCTGATCTGACTGGAGAGGTAAGAGAAAAACCAAGGGTTTCAGAGTCCCAGGGAAGAGCAGGTGTGTCAGTGAGAAATCTTCTGTATGAATCTAGGGTCCATTTGGAACCAGGTTGTGTTGGTGGGGCCAAGTGACCCAAAGGGAATAGGAATCCTGTTGGGAGGATCAGGGAAGGTGGACTGGGAGCAGGCGTGACCTGCGGAGGGCCCCTGGTCCTCTAGTAACAGCAGGAGGGCATCCTGCTCTGCTGTCTGGGGACTTGCCGGGTCCCCTTGGCATCACTAAGGACAGTCCTTAGGAGAAGCCTCATAATGAGAGTCCAGGAGCAGGTTAAGCTGTGGGCAGATCACAGCCAGTGCCTCAGGGCTGGGAGATGTGGTGCCGCTGTCTCTCCGGGGAGACCCCTGGACAGGAACTGGGGTCTCCAGGCCCCCTTCTCGTCCCCTCTCCCTGGTGTGTGGTGGTTAGTAGCAGGCCCAGTCAGGGGGCTGTGGCCAGACAGGACATCTGGGATCTGGGCTGTTTGGGACATGAGGCTCCTTGGCAGCAGTCCAGCTTTGTAATCTGGTGGGGGCAGGGCAAATATTAGTCTCAGGGCCTTTGGGTAACAAGTGTCAAACCTGCCAGGCTGGAGTTCAGCCCTGAGTGCAGTGAGTGTGACCAAAGGGGCCTCTTTGGGATAGGTGACAAAAGGAAGGAAAAAATTGTTCACCTGGTGCCTCACTGTAGCTCACAGCACACTATCTTCCATATCTGACCTTCACATTTCCTGTCATTTATTTAAACACGAATCACGTAGCTTGTTAAACAAGAGAAAATTAGCCCATAATATATCCTGCAGTGGTAAAATGGTAAGATAAGGGACATAAAACAAAACTCCTTGTTTATTTGATGTTTTCAGTTCTTCTGTTCCATTATCTCTTAAGGCCACTCAAGTCAGCCATTTGACCTTCTCCGTTTCCCAAGGTCACCAGTGACCCTCATGTGGGGATCCAGGAGACGATTCTCAGTTGTCACTGCCCTAAGCTTGCAGTAACTGTCCTAGACTCTTCTCCTCTCTTAGTCGCCCTCTTCACTGTGCCCTTAGGACAGGTTGTTTTTGCTTTGCCTCTTCTATTTTCTCCTGAAATCTGGGCTCTGGTTCTCTTCTTTCCTCTCATAAAGTTGGAGCTTCCACAGCTCAGCTGTTCTCTTCCCTTTCCTAGTTAACTGCACTCCCTGTGAGAAACTCCTGTGGCTTAGTAAGAACTGTCACATTTTTATGCTGATGCCCCCATTTACTGCCCAGCCCTGACTCCCAGACTCCAGGCTAGTGTCCAACTATCTCCGTCCTGACTGGCTCCTTTGGTTGTGTAGGAGGTTCTCCAAGTCGGGGTGTCCCAACACTGGGCTCCTGAGCCCCTCTCCCACAAAGAGTAAAGGCCAAAGTCCTCTGGAGGGTGGGCAGGGTCCTAACAGATTGCTGATGCGCCTCTCCCTTGCTTACCATGGAGTCGGGGCTGTGTTCTTCCCTAGGACTGCGGGCTGCAGCTGAGCGGGGAGGATGGACGCCGCTGCTACCCCCTGGAGGGCCACCTGCTGTGTCGCCGATGCCACCTGCGGCGGCTCCGGCCCGGGCCACTTCCCTCACCTGCTGTGCATGTCACGGAGCTCTGAGCCCGGGCTGAGAGCCCGACCCTGGGGTTGTGTTTGTGCTTGCACGAGCCTGCGGTTTTGTGTGCGTCCCCATGCGTGCGTGGTTTTACGTAGAAGCGCGCATGTTTTTCTGCGCAGGCGCGTGTTTTCTGCGTTCGCGCGTGTTTTTCTGTGTAGGCACATTTTTGCGTGCACGCTAGCGACGCGCGACCCAGGTCAGTGCCAGAGCTTTGTGTCAGGGTGGGCGCGGCGGCGGGCTCCCACCCCACCCCTATACCCACCAGCCACCGAGCTGCTGTCCGAGGGGCCGGCCCCGCGGCGAAGCTATTAATATTTATTCACCGTCTGTGCCTCCTCAAGCCGCTTTTTTTCTTCCGGGCCCTGCCTGCTTCCCGCCCTTCCCCCCCAGCGGCTTTCCCTTTCGGGACCCCCTGTGCCCGGTAGCCTCGTGGGGCGGGGGGGGGGGGGAGAGTAGGCTCCCAGACCGGTTCTGGGTCGCATAGCTGAAGATGGCCGTTACCACGTGCAGGGGTGCGGGATACACGGCCGCCGTCCTCCGACTGGCCTTGGGGCAGGAGCCAGTTTCCCTGAAGCGAAGGGGTCTGGGATCCCCTTCTAGAACGCCCGGGGGTTGGGTGTGGTTTGGCAGGTGGGGGTTTGGGGAAGGGCACGCGTATTTGTTTCCTAAGCGCCTTGCCTGCTGGTTGGGTGGGAAGGGTTCGTTGTTTGGGTGGGGTCGCTGGAGGGGGTGAGGAATGACCCTCCTCAGGGAGTAGGGCCTGTGAAGGACCCCAACCTTTGGCCTTTGGTCACTGCGGGTTTTGGTCACCCGGATTCCGATGGGTGTTTTCAGCCGTCATCTCGCCCTGGGCTCCTTTCCAAGCCCTCCCTTCCTCAGCCTCGCGAAAAGAACGCCTTCTCACGCAGAATTCCAGTCACAGGTCTCGGTCAAGAGAGACCGCGAGGGGGCGCCCTGCCCACTTGTTGCAGGAAAGCACTGTGTATTAGGCTCCACGACAAAAAGCATATAAGTTGACTTAAATTAAGTTTTTCCTTTGAGAATATTTTCATTTTCTTTAAAAGAATATAGTTTTCTTTTAAAACCTTGGTCCACGGTTGTTATTTCTTAGGAGAATCACAAGCTCAAAAATGTCTAATTTGTATATCATACAGCTAGTGTTCAAGTGGTAAAAAAAAAAAAAAATTGTAGTTTGACTATGTTTTTGTATAAATTCCTCTGAAATCTCAGGCTTTTGACTAGCGTGGGGTTTTGTTTGTGTCAGTGTCTTGAGAGCGGTGACTGAAATGTGGTATGTGAAAATGTAGATTTTTCTTTTTTTTAATCTTCTGAAAGACACATCAGCATTGGGAAGCTTGGACTTCTCATTCATTCCTCATGTTGGATTTGCACTGGTGGGTAGCCAGGGCAGGCCCCTGCGGCTGAGAGACCCCCTAATCAGGATAACCATCACAGTGATTTTCATGGAATACTTTAAGTCCACTTGTTCCTATGAGAACTGAACCACCTCCTCTTGACTACTGTTCTTATCCAGGTGTGAGATGTAGGATCTCTGTTGTAGGATTATTCATCTGGGAGAGCCCGGCTGTAGGAAGTGAAGGTTGTCAGGAGTGCCCATGGGGATAGGTAGGAGGGGAAGTGGCGGCCATCAGGGTCCAGCTAGTCTGAGAACTGGAGCCGGGAGGCCCCCTAGTGGGCGGAGGGCGCAAGTACATGGTGAGTTTGGGGATTGTTATTTTAACACAGAGGTGTGTCTCCTGAGGAAGGGGCTTCAGAAGGATCAAAGTGGCTTCTTGGAGGAGCCGATCTCAGTGGGGCAGGTGAGAGTAAATTCCTGGGATGGGTGGCTGTTTTCTGGGTTTCTCTTCCTTCTGAGCTGGGCTGCTTTTGCTTTCTAGCCCATTATTGCAAAGCTTTTCTGACTGCTTCCAGTGTCAAAGCTGCTTTGCCCTGGGTTTCTCCTTATTGCAAGTGCAGCTTGTGTCTTTTCTCTTCTTTTGTATCTGCTGTGGAGGTGATCCCCATCATTGCTTTCCACACCTGCTCTGTTTTGGTTACTACGCTCCCCCACACAGATGAACCAAGTCATCACAGCATGGAGCCCCCTTCGGGTTCATGTGCCAGACTTTATCAAAAGTCAGAGCCAAGAGAATGCATCTCTAACTGCTCTTTCTCTTTGGGCTCCAAATACAGAAGCCCTGTATTGGCTTCTCCCATGGCTGGTGACTGCTACCATCCCTTTAGCCCCAGAGCCTTTGCACACGAAGGTCACTCTGCCTGGATCCACTCCCTGCCCAGTACTTTAATTCCTGATCAGAACCTGCCAATCTCAGCTACACAATTAAGCCAGGCTCCCAGGTATTAACATTTCACCAGACACCCAGAATTTAGGGCCCTGGTCTGTAAGCTCTTTTCTGGGAGAAGCATCTTCTAGTTCATTGTCAGGAGTTATGCTGACCTGATGGCTGTGGAACTGAGGAAGCAGTATGAGAGTTAGACTCTGAGGTAGGTAGATCACCCGTGATCTTATAAGGCAGGGTGCCAAACCTACCTGCCCTTAGAATGTCTCCCCTGATGTTGACACCTGGTGACACCTCTAACTGTACTTTTGTTAACTGCTGAACTTTCATGTACAGAGAGAATAAGAATTCTCTTGATGTACATCTCCTCACTAGAGGGTGGAGACACTCTCCAGGCCAGAGTCTGTCTGAGTTGTTCACTCTTATCTTCACAGTGCCTGGCCTGTGGTTGTTACTGCAGCTTGAGCCAGACCCAGTCCTGACCTTTAGAGTCTCAATTGAGGACCTTTCCCTCACTGATTTGCACCAAGTACAACCTGAGTTGCCAAATGAAGGAGTCACAGGTGGGATAAAAGCACAAAAACAGGTTTCCACCAATACTATACATGCTGCACATCAAGTGTGTGTCCCAGGAAGTACACACACAGATGTGCCTTTGTGGCTGGAGACTCTTGAGTGCTGGGTCCACTGCTTGTGTGTGTGTGTGTGTGTGTGTGTGAAAGAGAGAGAGGTAGGGAGGTTGGTTGAGGTGAGTGAGAAGGGGAGGAAGGGAGAGGAGAGGACGACATGAAGACTGGGAGGGAGATGAGAGAGGGGGTGTGAGATTGTGAGAGACACTGAGAGAACTAGATACTGTGAGGGATAGAGATGTTGAGAATACATTGTGAAAGAGATTGAATGAGAGTGACAGAGAGATGGTGAGAGAGGAACATTGTGAGAGAGTTTGAGAGGGAGGTTCACTGTCTTGAGAGGATGAGAGAATGGTGGAGAGAAAGATTGAGAAAGACATTGAGAGATAGAGTGAGCTAGAGGGGGAGAGAGAGTGATTTAACTGAGGTGAACAGAACCTAGGGTCTTTTTCCCATAAGGCAGGGGGCCCTCAGGGCCTGGTGATTTGGAAATATTTGGATGACTTGGCCCACAAATAGATTCACCTTCTCTAAGTGACAAAGGCTGTGGTGTGTGTGTACGTGATGTTGGGCTGGGCTGGTCTCTTGGAGGTGGGTCTTGACCATGGTGTGCCTACATGGCAGAGTAGGAGGAAATGGTGCTCACTTCTCCTGGTCAGTGCTCCCTGCCTCTCTTTGGCCAGGAAACAAAGATGAGAGCTTGCTGAACTGTAGATAAACTTTTGAGTGCCTCCTGTAGGCTTGTTCTGGAGGGGCCTAGAAGGGAATAATGGGCAGTTGGGGTAATTGTTTATGGGACCTGGGAGGGTCTGGCATAGGAATCCACAGTGGCAGAAGTCTGGAGAGCAAGATGGGAGGAGGAATGATTTGGAGTCAGTGGGCTGATCCTGGGGTGGGGGTCATCAGCAGTTGAGTGGGGTGATGAGTGAGGCTGTGCTCAACCACCGTCTCCTACCGCCTCAGTTCCCATCCCTAAGGCTGGTCTTCTTATAGCCAATACCCCCCTGGGAGGAGGGCAAAAAGGTGAGAGTAGGCTCAGTCTTGGGGGGCTTCAGGAGGGCCTTGGGTTGGGATCTGAGGACAGGTCTTGGGGTGGGGGCAGCACCCATGTTGTTGATGACCTTCCAGCCAGCAGCTCTGGAGGACCTGCCCCTGTGTGGTGCATGGACTTCAGGCCTGCATGTGCCTGGAGTGGGTGTGTGGGTGCCTGGCTGGGAGAGGGGTGCGCATGCTCTGGGGACTCTGACTGCTGGGAGCAGGCCTGGGTTGGGGGTTATGAAATGGAAGGGCGCACATGACCTGGGGTGGACAGGAGGAGGCTCTTCCTCAGCTATCCCAGGAGTAATTCTGTGCGGCACCATGTCCTGGAGTAGCAGACTGGTCTGAAGCTAGAAGTGCTTATGAAGTTCCTGGAGACAGAGCCCATGAAGAGTCTTAGAACTTGGAGAACTGGGGGAACATATCTGGAGTGGCAGATGCTTCCCCCTCCCATCTTCCTGCTCCGGCCCTGAGGACGCAGCTGGGCTGCCTTCTCTAACCCTGGGGGAGTGTGTCACAGGTGGGCCCTTTGCTATCCTGCAAGGAGGGTCACCACAGAGGGCAGAGCAGGCCTGGGTGTCTCCCCAGGGACACCAGGGCCCTCAGGTCTCCCTGGGCTGCAGGGACTATGGCCCTGAAACATCTCGCACTTAGATGGGAATCACTCAGCACCGGTGTTGTTGTGCCTGTCACATACACATTTGTCCATCACTGTCTGCTCACCTGTTGCTCCCAACGTCCTACACTAGTGCACACCCTCCTCCACCTGTGCTGTGCAGGTATACCTGCTCATGTCTCACACACACCTGTGCTGCCCACTGGTTACAGGACGGTCCCACAAACTCCACCTTACCTTCCTGAAGTTACCTGCCACACACTTGTCACTGGCACCCGTGTGACCCAGCTGACTCACTCCTCTATGATAGTGTCTGGGCCATCAGTGCTTCATCCATGGTTGGCCTTGCGGACACCGAGGGTGGGACTCAAACCCAGGAAGAGGCATTTCACTGGCCCGATGTTTACTCACCCTCCTTCAACCCCAGATTGCTTTGGGAACTTCCTCTTCCATCTGAGCAATAGTACTAGAGGATTGCCAGGCCTCTTCAGTTGGGCTCTGCCTGGCCTGTGGTCTGGTGTGGCCATGTTCCTGAGCTGTGTGTGTCTCAGCCAGGGGCTGCTATCCTTGCAGACATGTGGGGCCTTTTGAGGCTTGACCTATCCCCAAGCCACCCCTCCTTGTCTCCCTGCCCAGCTTGGCTCAGCTCTCTCCTTTCACATATGCGCATTCTGGTCACCTGCCACACCTGAGTCACTTCTGGCCCTGGAAATGGGGGAATCACTGACCCTGGTGAGAAGGTCTTCCTCCAGCATGGGAATAAGCTTTCATGGGGATGAAGGGAGTCCTATTGCCAGACGGTGGGGAGTCTTCAAAGAGGCAGAGGGCTGTGTCCATGATGGAGGAGATCAAACTGACGAGGCCTGTACCATGCAGACTGGGACCCTGTTTCTTGCGGGGTTAGGAGCCTCTCATGTGGGTGAGGAAAGTCCTAAGGGAAGATCATGGAGCCCTGGGTGGGAGTCAAGGTATCTCACTGCAACATGTCAGTGGGAAGATTGCATTTAGCTCTGATGTGGACTGACCCACCCTCCCTTCATCTCCTTTCTTCCTCCCTTCTTTTTAAAAAATATTTAAATACTTGATTATATTTCATATGACTGGAGAAAAAATACCTTGTTGGCTTTGGGACTGAGCAACTGGGTGTATGTTTTCCATTTTCCTGAAGGTTAGGACAGGCTCGTGTGGGAGCGTAAAGAGAAAATTCTGTTTTACTTTTTAGAGATGTCTGCTGTGTGGAGCAAGCTGGTGGAGTTTGGAGCTCAGGGAAGATGAAGTCAGGGCAGGAGATACACATTTTGTAACTGCATTTATAAAGATATTTGAAGTTGTGGATGAGACCATGTGGAAGGATGCTGAGATCAGAAAGGAGAGGAGGACCAAATCTGAGCTCTGGGCTCATTTTTCCCTCAGCAAAGGGGATGGAGCAGGGGGTGCTAGTGATGTGGGTGGGCATGGGGAGGGGGTGGTTGAAGGTGGCATCAGAGAAGCCATGGGGGAAGAGGGCAGAGAGAGGAGAACAGGAGGCTGCTGAAGGAGTTCAGACCTTGAACAAGCTGTTTCAGAGCTGCAGTGGGAGAGACATAGATCTGAGCTCCTAGAGATGAAGAAAGGGAAGGAAAAGGAGGCAGCCAGCTCCCTCAGGTATATGGGCTGGAGGTGCAGCAGCGGTAGGATTTGGGTCAGGGCGAGTCCTTATAGGATGCTGAGGCCTGTTTGAGGCTCCCTGCCCACATCTCTCAAGAGCATGTACACTCCATGTGGGCATTCCCTGGGTTGTCTTTCCCACCGGACCCTGGTCCACATGGGGGCAGGGTCTGTGACTACAGTGGTCACAGCTGTGTCAACTAGGAGCCCAGCATCCAGCTCCTAACGTGCTGGTGAATGTTGGTTAAGGGCCAATACTTGTAAAGCACTCAGGATGCTAACAGGTGAGTAATAAATAGTAAAAGGGCATAACTGTTGGCTGCCGACCAGGAAGTAGCTGAAGACAGAGTGGTTCTGGAGGTCTTGCTCCAGATCCTGATGGATGGAGCAGCACCATGCAGGCCAGCTTTATGTGCCGGCACTGCAGCCAGCCCCTAAAACTGGACTGTGTCACCACCCAGGAATCCACTGCTCCGTTACTGCCCCCAGCCCAGGTCAAACCGGGAGGGAAGTAGGAAGGGACTAACTCAGGAGAGGGGCCATTTATCAACCCCCGTCGGAATGTGTCTCACACATTCATCCCCCAGCCTGGTTGATGTCTGTGGAAAGTGCCAACAGCTTCACTCTGATTGGGAGGTGTCTGACACAGCCCCAGGGAGAACATTAGCTAAAAAGTAAAATCACTGGAGGCTTTCTGACTTCCTGTCGGGGCAAAAAGGTGTGGGTCACCACTGGGTGAGGGAGGCACAGACTCTGTTTTGGGCCAGCTGGACACTCAGCTCAACCTCCCTGAAGACAAGTGATAGAGCTGCAAATGCTGTTTGGAGATCTCAGAGCAAACGAATGAAGATGATGGTTAACAGCTACACATGGAGCTAAAGGCACTGGCCTTGGGGGAGGAGAGGCTGATTAAGAGCTGAAAGAAAAGAACTTCAAGATAGTGGCAGGATATCTTGAGTGTGTCCAGGCTGAGGCTGAGACTAGACCAGGGGAAGCTCAGTATCGAAACACACTGAACTTAAACAGTGACAGCTGGAAGGCGATGATGAGCTGAAGGGTGTAGAAAACCAGATGCCTTATGTTTCTGGAGAATGAAACAAGCTGAATGCTGCTGGGAGCTGGACGGTGTTGCTACCAGTGCCCTGGCCAATAGGATGGGTTTGAAGTTTTAGAGGTTTTAGTGTGTTCCCTGTGGAGTCTGAAGTCTCAGACAGATGTAAGGAGCTGCTGATACACTGGTCTGGGGTCTGTGTTTTATCTGGAACGGCAGGTTTCCTGGGCTGTGTGCAGCAGTTCGCAGAAGAGGCTGAGAAAGAGGACTTCCTTACAGGTTGGATGTGAGAGGGCAAGATGGAAGACAGAGGAGACAGTGGTGGCTCCAATTCTGTCACACCCAGTTCAGCTCTGAGGAACAGTGGATGGAAACTCTGATACTGTTGAATGTTAAGTAGGGCCTTGCTTGGGTAGCTTCAAAGTTTCATAATAAATGAACTCCTTTTTTTCCTCATGAAGATACTTGCCTTAAAGACGTAAGTTTTTTGTTTTGTTTGCAAAAAAAGTTCTAAATTAAATTCAGGTCATGTCAAACAGCACATGTTTACAGTACCAAAAAAAAAAAAAAAAAAACAAAAAACCCAGGAAAAGCCACTGTATTTTAAAATATCCATTGATAGTTTCCAGAACTAGAACAGGCCATGTATAGTGATTTTGACTCGTAACCCCATGCCTTCCTTTTCAAACTCTTATCTTCAAAGTGTCCAGCTTAAGTGTGCTTGTATTTTTTTTTTTTAAGCCTCAGTTGAATTGAGATTGGTGTGTTTTCACTGGATTTTATCTCTCTCAACTTCCTGTACTCAAAATATGAAATAGAAATTTTTATCTCCACTGAGATGATTAAATGTGTAAGCTACACAGTTGGATAATGTGAGAAAATGACAACATATAAGCTGTGTCTGGTCACCATATGATGTGATTGAAAGTTTGTACTGTAACACATCTCTCTTGGTACTAGGTTCTAATACCGAATAGCCACTCGCTGTGTGTTAGAGATATGAAATGGTGTTGGATACCGTTTCCCACCCTGAGTCACGTGGTCATTTTGAGTCTTTTCCCTGTCCTTCTGCTGCTGGGCCTCATATTGCCCCACAGTGCTGCTCTGAACCTCCTTGCCTATTCCAGTTGTCTCCCTTCCCACTCTGCTCAGGGCTGGGTATGACCGTCCCCCACCCTTCATCAAGAGGAAGAGTGGGCTCAGTTCCTCCTCCTCCAAAGGGAACTCATTGGCTTGCAGCAGCCCTGGCCACCTCCCTGCCAGGGTCGTAGGGAGCATGGCTTGAAAGCTTATTCATGCTGTCCCCACTCTAAAGATGCTCCCTAGACCTATAACTCTTTCCTTTTCTTCTTGTCCTTTTAAAAATTTTATATCAAGACATATATTTACAGTGAAGCTAGAAAACATGTTCAATTTGAAGGAAAGAACATGTGGCAGCCGATCTGTTTCCTAGTGAAAGATTGCTGCTGTGAGCCGTGAGTTTTGTCAGGATTCGTGACCTCTGGAGGAGAGAATTTTGTCCTAGGGTCAGAGACAAGGCTTGACTACTTGGAGCTTTTTGTGTAGCAAAGTTTTATTAAAATATAGAGATAGGGAAAGCTTCTGACATAGACATCAGAAGGGGACAGAAAGAGTGCCTCCTTGCTAGTTTTTAGCAAGGTGTTTTATGTCTGTTCAGTTCAGTTCAGTTGCTCAGTCGTGTCCAACTCTTTGTGACCCCATGAATTGCAGCACGCCAGGCCTCCCTGTCTATCACCAACTCCCGGAGTTTACTCAAACTCATGCCCTTTGAGTCAGTGATGCCATCCAGCCATCTCATCCTCTGTCGTCCCCTTCTCCTCCTGCCCCCGATCCCTCCCAGCATCAGGGTCTTTTCCAATGAGTCAAGTCTTTGCATGAGCTGGCCAAAGTATTGGAGTTTCAGCTTCAGCATCAGTCCTTCCAATGAACACCCAGGACTGACCTCCTTTAGGATGGACTGGTTGGATCTCCTTGCAGTCCAAGGAACTCTCAAGAGTCTTCTCCAACACCATAGTTCAAAAGCATCAATTTTTCGGTGCTCAGCTTTCCTCACAGTCCAACTCGCACATCAATACATGACCACTGGAAAAAAGGTAATGAGAGACACCTCAAGGCTGAGGGAGTTTCACCAGGCCTCTCTTTCACAATATGCATTTTTGAGATGGGATGGCACAAGGTATGTCATCCCCTGGCCATAAAGCAATTGACAGAATACTGGTTTGTTGAGCCATTATCAGCCTAAGGTTTGAGGAAAGAAAAAGTCTCAGGTGGAACCATTTTGAAGAAAGGCCGATTCCAAAGTAAATACATAGTTTCATCAGCATAGCTTAGGAAAAGCATTTCCATAAGAAAAACACATTGGTTAGCTCAAGGCAGAACCAGGCATAAGCCTCTTTTAATTTTGTGTAGAGAAGGAAAAAAAACACTTGCCACTTGCAGTTTATTTCCTCCTGCCGCTTGGGGACCCCTGGCCTTCCTGCCTGTTACCCTCTCATTCCCCCCTGTTCTTTTAGGAGAATTATGTTGCTTAGGGAAAGGGGCGACATTCTCATTCCATAACTGCTGAGCTGACAAGGGGCGTTGTTCCTAAATTTGTGAGGCAGCATATTGTCCTAACCCTCCTATTAAGGATCTCTGATCCAGAGGCCCCAAGTAGTAGTTGGAGGAAGCTGTGGCACTCATAGGAGTTTGGACAAACGTTTGTAACTTAAAAGCCTTCATGTGGTGGCTAGAAACAAATCCAGTTACACAGTTACAGATGCAGGGAGCAAACAGCAAAAACAGAACAATCAGAATTACTACAATTAAGATAGTTTTCCACCATGGGCAACTAGTTAACATCTCCCAAAGTGAAGCAACTGAGGCTTCAGAGTACCCATAGCCTGAATCATCTTGTTCATGTATTTAGTAAAGTGAGTGACATTAGTGCTTATTGTAAATAATGGCACAAGTTCCTCCTTGTGTGACTATTAGAATATCTAAGGCCAATCTGTTGTTCAGCATTAAGGGCTGAAATAGCTTTTTGAGAATCTTGTAAGGCTTGTTGAGTAAAGTTAGAGCATCAACTCATAGCATAATGTCTGTAGTTCCCTTAGCGGGAAGGAATATTGCAGCCAAATAACCATACCAATGAAATACAGACCTTGTCCAACGAGTTCTGAGGTGTGGCAAATTAGCAGGCTTCTCTGGAAGCTCTGAAAATATGAAAGTGAAAGTGAAGTCACTCAGTCCTGTCTGGCTCTTTCCGAGCCCATGGACTGTAGCCCACCAGCCTCCTCCATACATGGAATTTTCTAGGCAAGAGTACTGGAGTGAGTTGCCATTTCCTTCTCCAGGGGATCTTCCCAACCCGGGGATTGAACCCGGGTCTCCTGCATTGTAGGCAGACGCTTTACCGTCTGAGCCACCAGGGAATCCCCTGAAAATAGGAAGCCATGAGTAAAAACTAGACCTAGGGTTCTTATCCCTATCCAGCCTGGGGGAAGCCACGCCCACAGGTAGGAGCCACATATCCATTAGGTCCCACTTGGAGCAAGCCAGTGTGGCTGAGGGGTCGATCAGTGCCTGGCCAGGCAGAAGGAGGACCTGTACTGGGGTTGGAAAACACAGGAATGACTACATGCATATTTCCTGAGGCAAAACCCCCTATTGTTTCTAGTCATTATAGTTGTTGGCTAACTTCTGGGGATGGCTCTATTTGTTCCCAGTATATGGGAGCACTGGACATTAGGTGTCCCTTTTCAGGAGTTAGCCATATGACCTCATCCCATATTTTATAAATATCAGGTAAAAATCCATCAGATCTAGACTGATTTGTTGTCTTATGTGCAGCAAAATCATAATTAAACTAAGTTGAAACAATCCAAATTAAAAGTCACATTATGTCCGTAGTTAAGGTGCAAAGTATTAACACCAGTCCATTTTAGGATTGTAAGATGTCATCATATTAAGAAGAGGCATCGCACATGACTGTTGTTGTTGAAGGTAGTCACAGACTAGGAGAAAGTCCTTTCTTTGAAGTGGAGACGCCCACCACAGGAAGTCTTCCATTGATGAGGAGGGGCGCACTCTGCAGATCCAGCAATTAGACTGATTGTAGAATGTGGCTTAGGGATGAGCCCAGGACAGGAAGGCATTATCTGGAGAGTTAAACAGCAGGATTTTGGAGTCAGCAGAAGCAGACCCATATATAGATTATCAGGCCCATTTGAAAAGTGAAAAAGTAAAAGCATAGAGAATAAAGATAGAATGACTGGCTTAGCCTGAAGGGTCAGGATGCCACTTTTTAACTCGTGTGATGCACCCACGAATCAGTTCCTGGCACCTTGACAGTTGTGGGAGAAGAAAGAATAACCTGGTAAGGGCCTTCCCAGAGGGCCTCAAGAGATGGCCCCCCAGGTCCCAAAGTCTTTATCAGGACCTTGGTTCCTGGCTTAAACCATGGCTTGTTTGACTCAAAGCCTGGGTTATGCATCACCTCCCAGAATTCTTGTGATGCCTGTTGAAAAGCTGAAATCTGCCACCAACTTTAAACTTAGTTATTGGTTCTTCTAACAACAATGACTGACAGACAAACTCTGACCCTGTGGATAAGCTCAAAACAGGAGCTTGCAGGAGAGCAGTTTGTAGAGCCTTAAAAGCCTTCTGAGTATCTGGAGACCAATCCAGTTTGTCAGTTTGGTCTTGTTGAGTTTCACTTATAAGTTTATATAAAGTCCAGGTAAGTTCCCCATAACCTGGAATCCAAATGCGGCAGTAGCCTGTGATGCCCCCAAATCCTCTCACATGTCTTAAAGCCATAGGTAGGGGATGATTTAGTATAGGCTTAATTCTATCAGGGCCTATGGCCCTCATTCCTTTGGATATGATTAGGCCCAGATATTTAACAGATTGTTGACAAAGCTGAGCCTTTTCCCTTGAAGCCTTATAGCCACAGCCAGCCAAAAGGTTTAGGAAGCCTTCTGAGGCTTGTGAGCAAGCTTCCTCTGTCTCAGAACAGAGCAGAATATCATCTACATATTGTAACACCAGTAGCCCCACTGCCTTGGGGCTATTAAAGTTTTGTAGGTTCTGTGACAAACTCTGTCCGAATAAATGAGGGCTGTCATGAAACCCCTGGGGCAAAACTGTCCAGGTTAACTGAGAAGCTGGCTGGGTAGGGTCTTCAAAGGCAAATAAAAATTGACTTTCCTCTGCTAATGGTATAGAATTGAAAGCATCTTTTGAATCAATTACTGAAAAATATTTGGTTCTTCAGGAATTTCAGACAATAGAGTACAAGGATTAGGCACCATGGGGTGTAAAGGATCCACAGCCTCATTTATTATTCATAAATCTTGAACTAGTCACCATTTATCATTCGACTTTTTCATACCCAAAGTAGGAGTGTTGCGTGGACTGTTACAGGGAATTAATAGCCCCTGCTCCTTTAAATTTTCAATGATATGTTTTAACCCTTCCTTAACCTCAGGTTTTAGAGGATACTGCTTTTGATGTGGAAAAAAGTGCAGGTCTTTGAGCTTGACAGTGACAGGAACAGCATTTTGCGCTCGACCCACAGTTTTTCCATCAGCCACACTCTAGGATTTATATTTTGTTCAATTAATGGGGGAGAAAAAGAGGGCTCCATATTCATGAAAACAGAGGCATGGAGCTTGCTCAGTATGCTGCTGCTGCTGCTGCTAAGTCACTTCAGTCGTGTCTGACTCTGTGCGACCCCATAGACGGAAGCCCACCAGGCTCCCCTGGGATTCTCCAGGCAAGAACACTGGAGTGGGTTGCCATTTCTTTCTCCAATGCATGAAGGTGAAAAGTGAAGTGAAGTCACTCAGTTGTGTCCGACTCTTAGCGACCCCATGGACTGCAGCCTACCAGGCTCCTCCATCCATGGGATTTTCTAGGCAAGAGTACTGGAGTGGGGTGCCATTGCCTTCTCCGGGCACAATCAGAAACTCATGTGAAAACAGCACAGAATCCTAGTTGCAGCTTAGAGGACAACTGAAATAATAGCGTTTGGCTTGTCCAGACATTGCAGTTACAGTAGTGGATTGGGAGAAAGTGGGCCAGGGGCTTCAGTAAGCACAGAGTAAGTTGCCCTCGTGTCCAAAAGAAAATCGACTGATTGGCCCCCCACAGTTATTAATACCTGGGGTTTCTCAGGTGTAATTAGGATGGGAGCTTTTGTGGGGACCCCTGGGCACCTTTAGTCCTGATTGTCTTGAGAGTCCAACCCCTGGGTCCTATGCCTCTGGGGGCAGTCTCTCCTCCAGTGTGGTCCTTTGCAGATTGGACATGGACCTGAGGGCAACTTAGAAGCCTGAGGGCAATCCTACTTGAGGTGCCCCTCCTTTTTACAGTAATCACAAATCTGTCCCTTTCCACCTGGGTCCCTCTGCGCACTTTTCTCAGGCTGTCTCAGAATGGTTCTGACCACCATTATTAGGGCTTCAGTCTGTTCCTTGGTCTTTTTCTGCCTTTCCTTCCTCTCCTCATATTCCTTGCCA
Source organism: Dama dama (assembly GCF_033118175.1). Lineage (NCBI taxonomy): Eukaryota > Metazoa > Chordata > Mammalia > Artiodactyla > Cervidae > Dama > Dama dama. The sequence goes on from NC_083684.1 coordinate 49,712,543, forward strand.
TAATAAACTGTCTAAGCCAGTTGTAACAGATTATCTAAAGACTGATTTGGTCCATACGCCTGTTTTAGTAGCTTATAGTGGATATTAGGAGCTGACTGAGTGAGAAATCTATCCTTTAAGATCATTCTTCACTCTTCACTTTTGGGATCAATCTCAGTGAATCTGTGAAGGGCGTCTCACACTAGGAATTTACTGGGTGCTTCCTTCTTTTCCTGTTCTGTGTTTGCCAGTTTGGCATAGTTTAAAGTCTTAGCCTATACTCACCTGAGTCCTTCAAGAATACATCTGACAAAATGACTCTGATTCCATCTTCCTTTAGCCGTGTTATAGTCCCAGTCTGGTTCTTTAGTTGAGACCACCGGATTCCCAGTAGGGAGGGCAGCTATCTTGTCCTCCCTCTTTCCTGGTGATTCATTACCAAGTCATTCATCTCTATAGGCAATAGCTTTCTCCAAAACTGGAGTTTTTGAGTCAGGAGTTAGCATTTGCCCCAGGATATGACTGTGTGGATCACAATAAACTGTGGGAAATTCTGAAAGAGATGGGAATACCAGACTTCCTGACCTGCCTCTTGAGAAATCTGTATGCAGGTCAGGAAGCAACAGTTAGACCTGGACATGGAACAACAGACTGGTTCCAAATAGGAAAAGGAGTACGTCAAAGCTGTAAATTGTCACCTTGCTTATTTAACTTATATGCAGAGTTCAGTTCAGTTCAGTTCAGTTCAGTTGCTCAGTCGTGTCTAACTCTTTGCGACCCCGAGAACTGCAGCACGCCAGGCCTCCCTGTCCATCACCAATTCCCAGAGTCCACCCAAACTCATGTCCGTTGTGTTGGTGATGCCATCCAACCATATCATCCTCTGTTGTCCCTTTCTCCTCCTGCCCTCAATCTTCCCCAGCATCAGGGTCTTTTCCAATGAGTCACTCTTCACATCAGGTAGCCAAAGTATTGGAGTTTCAGCTTCAACATCAGTCCCTCCAATGAACACCCAGGACTGATCTCCTTTAGGATGGACTGGTTGGATCTCCTTGCAGTCCAAGGGACTCTCAAGAGTCTTCTCCAACACCACAGTTCAAAAGCACCACTTCTTTGGTGCTCAGCTTTCTTTATAGTCCAACTCTCACATCCATACATGATTACTGGAAAAACCATAGCCTTGACTAGACTGACCTTTGTTAACAAAGTAATGTCTCTGCTTTTTAATATGCTGTCTAGGTTGGTCATAACTTTCCTTCCAAGGAGTAAGCGTCTTTTAATTTCATGGCTGCAGTCACCATCTGCAGTGATTTTGGAGCCCAGAAAAATAAACTCTGACACTATTTCCACTGTTTCCCCATCTATTTGCCATGAAGTGATGGGACCAGATGCCATTATCTTAGTTTTCTGAATGTTGAGCTTTAAGCCAACTTTTCCACTCTCCTCTTTCACTTTCATCAAGAGGCTCTTTAGTTCCTCTTCACTTTCTGCCGTAAGAGTGGTGTCATCTGCATATCTGAGGTTACTTGTATTTCTCCTGGCAATCTTGATTCCAGCTTGTGCTTCCTCCAGCCCAGCATTTCTCATGATGTACTCTGCATATAAATTAAATAAGCAGGGTGACAATATACAGCCTTGACGTACTCCTTTTCCTATTTGGAACCAGTCTGTTGTTCCATGTCCAGGTCTAACTGTTGCTTCCTGACATCATGAGAAACACTGGGCTGGATGAAGAACAAGCTGGAATCAAGATTGCCAGGAGAAATATCAATTACCTCAGAATGCAGATGACACCAGCCTTATGGCAGAAAGTGAAGAAGAACTAAAGAGCCTCTTGATGAAAGTGAAAGAGGAGAGTGAAAAAGTTAGCTTAAAGCTCAACATTCAGAAAACTAAGATCATGGCATCTGGTCCCATCACTTCATGGCAAATAGATGGGGAAACAGTGGCTGATTTTATTTTTCTGGGCTCCAAAATCACTGCAGATGGTGACTGCAGCCATGAACTTAAAAGATGCTTACTCCTTGGAAGGAAAGTTATGACCAACCTAGACAGCATATTAAAAAGCAGAGACATTACTTTGCCAACAAAGGTCCGTCTGGTTAAGGCTGTGATTTTTCCAGTAGTCATGTATGGATGCTGAGCACCAAAGAATTGATGCTTTTGAACTGTGGTGTTGGAGAAGACTCTTGAGAGTCCCTTGGACTGCAAGGATAGTCCATCCAACCAGTCCATCTTAAAGGAGATCAGTCCTGGGTGTTCATTGGAAGGATTGATGTTGAAGCTGAAGGTCCAATACTTTGGCCACCTGATGCGAAGAGCTGACTCATTGGAAAAGACCCTGATGCTGGGAAAGATTGAGGGCAGGAGGAGAAGGGGGCAACAAAGGATGATATGGTTGGATGGCATCCCCGACACAATGGACATGAGTTTCGGTGGACTCCGGGAGTTGGTGATGGATAGGGAGGCCTGGTGTGCTGCGGTCCATGGGGTCGCAAAGAGTCAGACACGACTGAGCGACTGAATTGAACTGATAAATCACATCCTTCCACGTAAGATCGTAAAGCAGAGTAACACCCTTAAAGGCTCTAATATATTTTTCTGGGTCTTCCAAATAGTCTCCCAGATCTTCCTTGATTCTTTGTATTTCTTGATAAGAAAAGGGCTTATTAACTCTTATAGAGTGGTTATTTTTCCCTGTGGGAGCTTCATGGAGAGGCAATAGCTTGTATGGCTGTTCCTCAGCCTTTCTGACTGCCCTTTGCATATGATCCCAGAGAATGAACATAAAACCAAGGTGTCCCTTCTGAGTGTCACTACACCAGTATGTGTGATAGCAGAAGAGGTGGTGAAGGGCTGGCCAGTGAGGATAAAGTGATTTTTGTCCTCGAGCTATTAAGCCAATCCTTTCAAAGCCACCAGCTAGCCTCCTCTGGCCCGCTAAGAGCTAGCTTTACCAAGGAAGAAGCCCATTGCACTTCCAATCTGACCAGATCCTGGGATTCCTGATCTATGTCCTCAAAAACCTCATGGTCACGTGGTGCTACTATCCATATAGATTGGAGGCACAGCTGTGATAAAGACTCACTTTCAGGTTCTTACCCTCTGAGGCAGGCAGCTAAGAGAGCAGCTTCTAGCCTGAGAGACATTCTGGGAGATAGAGCTCTACCCAGCTACCGAACGTGCTCTTGTCTGTAGTGCGCAATACAACCACCAACATCGTGGATTGCAAGTCCCTTGAAAGTCTGTGATCCAACAGGTTTGGCTAGTAGTTCTAATTCCTCAGGCAGTTAAAAAGTGGTCAAAGAGACCAGGAAAAGGTAACTGAGAAAGAAATGTTCGGTCCACATGCTTCATCCATTTCTGGCCGCTTCTCTCGCAGGGATGTTGGGTGCTTCTTGGCATTGGCAGGTCAATATAAACCCCCGACAAGGCTCCCCTTTTTGGGGCTGCCTTCAGTCATTACGAGGCACCATGAAACCACAGAGCAGGGCTCAATGCTTGCTTCGTGGATAAATTCACGTCTCTTTCATGCTGCTTTCACACACACAGGCACACCGTAGAGTTAGTAAAGTACAGCAGAAAATATGTTTACTAGAAGAGCAAAGAACTAGAGCTCCAAGCGTCTTTACCTTGTCTTGAAGATCCTGGACAAGCCCTCAAGGTGAAAGTTTGCTGCTGTGAGCCATGTGTTACGTGACTGTGTGTTATGTGTCTGGGATTTGTAACCTCCAGAGGAGAGGATTTTGATCTGGGGTCAGAGACAAGACTTGACTACTTTTTGTATAGGAAAGTTTCATTAAAGTATAACAGAGATAGGGAAAGCTTCTGACATAGACATCAGAAGGGGACAGGAAGAGTGCCCCCTTGCTGGTTTTTAGCAAAGTGTTTTATGTCTGTTAGAAAGCTATTAATCGGATAAGAGAGACACCTCCAAGCTGAGGGAGTTTTACTAGGCCCCTCTTCCACAATACGCATTTTTGAGATGGGATGGCACGAGGTATGTCATCCCCTGGCCATCGAACAATTGACAGGAATACTGGTTTGTTGAGCCATTACCAGTCCAAGTTTTGAGAAAAGAAAAAGTTAGTCTCGGGGGAACCATTTTGAAGAAAGGCAGATTCCAAGGTAAATACATAGTTTCATTAACATAGCTTAAGAAAAACATTTCCGTAAGAAAAACGTGTTGGTTATCTCAAGGCAGAACCAGGTGCTGTCAACACAGAATTAAAAGAAGCCTCTCTTAATTTTGTGTAGAGAAAGAAAAAAAAAAAAGTTTGCCACTTGCAGTTTATTTCCTCCTGCCGCTTGGGGACCTCTGGCCTTCCTGCCTCTTACCCTCTCACTAGCTGGAGAGATGAAACATAACCTGCACCACCCTCCATGTGCCCTGCTCTGAACACGCTGCCCCCTCTCATGCTAAATCATGTGTTGATCCCTTCTTTACTTCTCTATGTAGTTTTACCACCTGTTTATGTATCCTTAAACAATTTACTGTTAAGTAATGAATGCTTTGGGGTTTTATATTGACTCATCTAAATGTTTTCTTCTGTGTTTACTTCCTCTGCTCAACTTTCTTTGCCAAATGTTAGTTGATCTTATGTGCATAGGTTTGTTTCTGGGCTCTTGAGTCTATTCCATTGGTCTGTGTTTCTGTTTCTATGCCAGTACCGTAGTGTTTTGGTGGCTGTAGCGTGGTAGTATAGTTTGAAATCAGGAAGTGAGATGCTTCCAACTTTTTTCCTCTTTCTCAAGATTGCATTGGCTCTTCCTGATCTTTTGTGGCTCCATATGAATTTTAGGGTTACTTTTCCTGTTTTTGTGAGAAATGCTATTGGAAATTTGATAGGATTTGAGATTAAATTTATAGTTAGGTTTGGGTGATATGGACATTTTAACAATATTAATTCTTCTGACCCATGAACACAAAATATCTGTTTATTTGTGTCTTCAATTTATTTCATCAATGGCTTATAGTATTTCATTTCATTAGTTAGATTTTATTCCTTATTCAGACTTCAATTGAAGAAAGTGGAGAATACCACTTGACCATTCAGGTATGACGTAAATCAAATCCCTTATGATTATACAGTGGAAGTGAGAAATAGATTTAAGGGACTAGATCTGATAGACAGAGTACCTGATGAACTATGGACAGAGGTTCATGACATTGTACAGGAGACAGGAATCAAGACCATCCCTAAGAAAAAGAAATGCAAAAAGCAAAATGACTGAGGAGGCCTTACAAATAGCTGTGAAAAGAAGGGAAGTGAAAAGCAAAGGAGAAAAGGAAAGATATACCAATTTGAATGCAGAGTTCCAAAGAATAGCAAGGAGTGATAAGGAAGCCTTCCTCAAAATGCAAAGAAATAGAGGAAAACAGTAGAATGGGAAACACTAGAGAGCTCTTCAAGAAAATTAGAGATACCAAGGGAACATTTTATGCAAAGATGGGCTCAATAAAGGACAGAAATTGTAGGGACCTAACAGAAGAAGATATTAAGAAGAGGTGGCAAGAATACACAGAAGAACTGTACAAAAAAGATCTTCGTGACCCAGATAATCACAATGCTGTGATCACTCACCTAGAGTCAGACATCCTGGAATATGAAGTCAAGTGGGCCTTAGGAAGCATCACTACAAACAAAGCTAGTGGAGGTGATGGAATTCCAGTTGAGCTCTTTCAAACCCTGAAAGATGATGCTGTGAAAGTGCTGCACTCAATATGCCAGGAAATTTGGAAAACTCAGCAGTGGCCACAGGACTGGAAAAGGTCAGTTTTCATTCCAATCCCAAAGAAAGGCAATGCCAAAGAATGCTCAAACTACTGCACAATTGCACTCATCTCACACGCTAGTAAAGTAATGCTCAAAATTCTCCAAGCCAGGCTTCAGCAATACATGAACCGTGAACTTCCATATGTTCAAGCTGGTTTTAGAAAAGGCAGAGGAACCAGAGATCAAACTGCCAACATCTGCTGGATCATAGAAAAAGCAGGAGAGTTCCAGAAAAACATCTATTTCTGAATTATTCTGAAACAGATGGGAATACCAGACCAACTGACCTACCTCTTGAGAAACCTGTATGTAGGTCAGGAAGCAACAGTTAGAACTAGATGTGGAACAACAGGCTGGTTCCAAATAGGAAAAGGAGTATGTCAAGGCTGTATATTGTCACCCTGCTTATTTAACTTATACGCAGAATACACCATGAGAAACCCTGGGCTGGAAGAAACACAAACTGGAATCTAGATTGCCGGGAGAAATACAAATAACCTCAGATATGCAGATGACACCACCCTTATGGCAGAAAGTGAAGAAGAACTAAAGAGCCTCTTGATGAAAGTGAAAGAGGAGAGTGAAAAAGTTAGCTTAAAGCTCAACATTCAGAAAACTAAGATCATGGCATCTGGTCCCATCACTTCATGGCAAATAGATGGGGAAACAGTGGCTGATTTTATTTTTCTGGGCTCCAAAATCACTGCAGATGGTGACTGCAGCCAAGAACTTAAAAGACGCTTACTCCTTCGAAGGAAAGTTATGACGAACCTAGACAGCATATTAAAAAGCAGAGACATTACTTTGCCAACAAAGGTCCGTCTAGTCAAGGCTATGGTTTTTCCAGTGGTCATGTATGGATGTGAGAGTTAGACTGTGGAGAAAGCTGAACGCCAAAGAATTGATGCTTTTGAACTGTGGTGTTGGAGAAGACTCTTGAGAGTCCCTTGGACTACAAGGAGATCCAACCAGTCCATCTTAAAGGAGATCAGTCCTGGGTGTTCATTGGAAGGACTGATGCTGAAGCTGAAACTCCAATACTTTGGCCACCTGACTTGAGGAACTGACTCACTGGAAAAGACCCTGATGCTGGGAAAGACTGAGGGCAGGAGGAGAAGGGGACAACAGAGGATGATATGGTTGGATGACATCACCAACTCAATGGACATGGGTTTGGGTGGACTCTGGGAGTTGGTGATGGACAGGGAGGCCTGGTGTGCTGTGGTTCATAGGGTCGCAAAGAGTTGGACACGACTGAGCAACTGGACTGAACTGAACTGAATTGTGTTTTCAGTGCTATTATCAATGCGATTGTGTGCTTTGATTTTCAGATACATCATTGTTAGTATGTAGAAATGCAACTGATTTTATATGTTGGTTTTTTACTTTGCAACTTTACTGAATTGATTAGTTCTAACAGCTTTTTGGTGGAGTCTTAAGGATTTTCTATAGATAAGATCATATCATCGGCCAAGAGAGAGTTTTACTTCTTCCTTTCTAAATTGAATGTGTTTTTTTCTGACCTCATTGCTCTAGTTAGTATTTCCAGTACTGTGTTGGATAGGAGTGGTATGTGTGAGCAACTTGTTGTGTTCCTGGCCTTAGTGGAAAATCTTTCATTTTTTTCACCATTGAGTTGATGTTAACTGTGGGCTTGTCACGTATGACCTTTATTATGATAAAGTACCCTTTCTGTATACTTAATTTGTTGAGAGTTTTTAATCATGAAAGGATATTGAAGTTCATCAAATCCTCTTTCTGCATCTGTTGAGATGATCATATGATTTTTATCTTTTATTAATTGGGGAAATCATTTGCATTATATTGAATCATCCTTGTATCCTAGGGATAAATACCACAATTTATGGCATATAATTCACTTAATGTACTGTTGAATTTGGCTTGTTAATATTTTATTGAAACTTTTGCATCTATGTCAGGGATATTGACCTGTAGTTTTCTTGTGTCTTTATAAGGGTAATGTTGGCCTATAGAGTGTTTTTGGAAGCGTTCCCTCCACTTCAATTTTTGAGAAGAATCTGAGAAGGATTAGTGTTAATTCTTTAAATGTTTGGTAGAATTCACCAATGAATCTAGCTGATCCTTGGCTTTTCTGTGTTGAAAGATTTTTGATCACTTATTTAATCTTCTTAGCTATTTATATTTTATCTTTCTTCATAATTCAGTTTTGGTAGGTTGTATGTTACTAGGAATTTGTCCATTTTATTGGTTATTTTTCCTTCCAGCAATTTAGATACATTATTCCATTCTCTCCTGGCCTGCTGATAGCCTTATGTGGGTTCCCTTGTATGTGATTATTCTAAATTCTTATCCTTTGCTTAATAGAGCTCTTCCTGGTTGTCACCTTAACACATTTGACTTTGGTGGTTAAGTTAAACTGTCCCCCTCACTTTTAATATCTCCACAACCCAAGTGATAACTTTCATCCATCCGTATAGTATAGTTGATGCTGAGGCATAACAGGGTTTATTGTATTATAATATTTTAAAATTTCATATTTCCCTGATGCCTCAGCATCCTCACAAGCAGACTATAGAATGATAAGGCTGGTCTGCTCCATAAGTTTCCCTTCCTGCCCTTCCATGACTGTAACCTAGAAACATTCAAATGCATCAATGTAATCTGCTCAAACCTTTCACTTGTGTACTCTTCCCTGACCCCCAGTTATGGCACTTATCCACTGGTCCTCGGTCATGCTTGGTGGAACCTGTTCTCTTGGTGCTCCTCCCACGTGGCCCTCTATGAGGTGTGCTGTTCTCACTCTGAGACCTATGAGTACAATATTAATAAATCCTTTGATTTCGTATGCCTCTTTGAATATAATTTTTTCAGCCTTGTTGAAATGATCCTTAAAGACCCCACATTTACAACACACCCATCCCCTGTGGCAGTCTGTGGGAGCAGATCAGCTATGTCCCTGTTCTTCCCCATGTTTGGAGCACGTTGTCTTTTTTGAGTCATGCTAAGCTCTCCCAGGACTTCCCTGGTGGCTCAGTGGTAAAGAATCCGCCTGCCTAATCAGGAGATGTGGGTTCAGTCCCTGGGGCAGGAAGATACCCTGGAGAAGGAAATGGCAACCCACTCCAGTATTCCTGCCTGGGAGATCCCATGGACAGAGGAGCCTCATGGGCTACAATCTATGGAGTCGCAAAGAGTCAGACACCACTTAGTGACTAAACAATTATAAGCTTTCCCTTCAACATCCTCCTCCCACTCTTCTTCACCATTTTGTTGAAATCTCAAGTCCTGTAATGAATGCCTTCGTGTTGTCTTTGGTATTGTGAGGTTGTCAGTTTTAGTATTCCTTTATCCTCTGGTTTGGTCACTGGTGGGAGAGAACATGAATGAAGGTGTTCAGCCCATCATCTGTAACTGGAAGTCTATATGATTTTGCTTTTATTGTTGTGTTGACATGCTGCCATGGGTGCCCTTACATGTACATGTTTCCGTTTTGGGCTGCCTTCTTATTGGCCTGGTGTGGCCAGGACCCTGGAGATGAATCCAGGATGACTGACTCTGAGAGTTGTTGCCTGGCACTGTGGAGACAAGAAGCTCAGCCTGGGAAATAGTAAGTGAAACCCACCCCTCCCCCCATCACTGTGCCTTCCAGGACTAACAATTCCTGAGGGTCCTGAAGATTTGGACTGAATAGGAATATGTACTGCCCCAGCACATACCCTTGTACTTCCAGTCTGCAGTGGCATATTATCTAGAGAAATGCTTCTGTAAAATCGACACTCTGGCAGTGGTTCCCAAACTTTTTCCAAGTAAGGACTTTGGCATACTTTTTAAAACAATTAAGTAGGATTCTCTCTTTAGATTGTCTTCCTGTCAGATTAGCCAGAAAGTTCTTTGGGATTTTTCCACAACATCTTATGAAAAAAACCTGAATGAACTTTTTGGCCCACCCAGTACAAAGTAACATGTATTTATGCAGCCCATTAGGAAAATTTAAATAATTTACTTCTCATAAAAACACTGTCTGCTTTTCTATTGGGCATTTAAAACACTGTTTTGTAAATCAGTAGTGATAAATGATATGGAACCTAAGGTTTGTGTCTAGTCTTAATTGTTTCTCTGGGATAAAGTCCTGAAGGTGGAAATGGTAGTTTGAAGAGCTTTCAGATTTGTGATGATTTTGATGCAAACTGCCACCTTCCCCGCCAGATCATTTGTGCCTGTTGTCATTTCCATCAGCAATATGACAATACCGTTTTTTTCCTGGCACCCTCACTTATCCCTGGGTGGTGGTGGTGGTGGTTAGTCACTAAGTCGTGTCTGATTCTTTGTGACCTCATGGATGGTAGCCTGTTAGGCTTCTCTGTGCATGGGATCTCCCAGACAGGAATACTGGAGTGGGTTGTCATTTCCTTCTCCAGGAGATCTTCCTGACCCAGGGATCGAACCCACATTTCCTTCGTCTCCCACATTGACAGGGGGAGGATTCTGTATGTAACACTGAGCCACCTGGAAAGTCCTCTTAAGCATTTACTCTTGAAGAACTTTCAAAATCAGTTCATCACATTCAGTTCAGTTCAGTTCAGTCTCTCAGTCCTGTCTGACTCTTTGCGACCCCATGAACTATACCACGCCAGGCCTCCCTGTCCATCACCAACTCCCAGAGTCCATCTAAACACATGTCTATTGAGTCAGTGAGGCCATCCAACCAGCTTATCTTCTGTCGCCCCTTGCTCCTCCTGCCCTCAGTCTTTCCCAACATCAGGGTCTTTTCAAATGAGTCAACTCTTTGCATCAGGTGGCCAAAGTATTGGAGTTTCAGCTTCAGCATCAGTCCTTCCAATGAACACCCAGGACTGATCTCCTTTAGGATGGATTGGTTGGATCTCCTTGCAGTCCAAGGGACTCTCAAGAGTCTTCTCCAACACCATAGTTCAAAAGCATCACTTCTTTGGTGCTCAGCTTTCTTTATAGTCCAACTCTCACGTCCATACATGACCACTGGGAAAACTATAGCCTTGGCTAGATGGACGTTTGTTTACAAAGTGATGTCTCTGCTGTTTAATATGCTGTCTCAAAAGAGAGAAAAAAGTATAAGAATTTTGGTTTGAAATACTTTCCAATTTTAAATTACTCTTGGAATAATTTTAATCCTTTTAATCCCTAGTAATTCCTTCTAGAATGCAGTTAATATTTGTCATTTATGAAAACTATTTGATATCACTAATCCTTTATGGTTTGGATCTTACTTCACTTCTTTTTCTGACCCTGTTTTACTGCTTAGAACTCCAGTACGATAAACAATAATGTGGTGATGGTTTGTTTGCTTTTCTCCTGGTTTGCATGGGAAGGCTGTGGAGGCAGGTCAAGTTTTGCCTTCACTGTCAATCTGGTTTTGGCTGTTGATTTCATGATGAACCCATGAGCTGCACTTTAATAAGGTAAATAAGATAAGAAGAAACCTACTTCAAATTCAAGAATGCTTTATGCATTGTGTTTATCATCTACCTATATTTGACAAGAACTGCATAGATGTGTGAAGTTCTGGCATGCATATGGTTTCAGGACAACTCGTTTAATATAAAAATTATGGGAAAACATTACATTTAATTTAAATACTTTTTTTTCTGAGCTGCTAATTGTTGCAAAAATAGCGACTTTAAAAGAGAGGCAGGGGCATGTTTGGTCTTGCATGGCTCAGGAACCTGAGTCATGACTGTTGCTCTTATAGAACAGGACTCAAGGGTTTGCGCCTTGCTGGTTCTCCCTAACTTCCTGTAGTGGCACCATTGTGGCCTTTTTTCCATTCCGGATGTCAGGGCCAATGCTGAAGATGGGGAGAGAAGATCAAGTTACAGAAGGAGGGAGGTGGGGTTGGGGGCAGCAGATTAGGCTGCCACATGCCTGTCTTGACAGTAGGCTGGCCACTCCCACCTTTCCTTCTGCGGTTAATACCCACTGCTTCCCACTTTCACTAAAACACACAAGCCATAGTTAGATGAATGGCATGCAATGTGTGTCAGCCAGGCTTGCCCTGCAGAGGTATAGGTCTTAGGAGGGGAGGGCGGTCAGTGACTCACTGGGCCTGGCCCTAAATTGGCACAGCCTACAGGAGGGAAGGAGCAGCGGCAGAGCAGCAGCCAGAGAAGGACTGGGGCTGCCCAGGAGCCAATGCAGACACTTGCCAGTCTGGATAGGCAGCCTGGGCAGCAACCAGGGTTCTAGTTGGAGCTCCTGTCATTGATGTGTACCTGAGGGAAGGGGTGGGAAGCTGATGGCAGGGATCTTACAGGAAGGAAAGCAAGCAATATAGGGGTATCAGAGAGGGAAGACTAAGTGTCAGAGACCTAGCACCCCGTGGTCACCATCCTGGGCAGCTGTGCATCTACCCTGACACTTCTTGATGAGAGATGGATGATTGTTTGAGTTAAACAGGGACTGTGCTGGCCACACAGTCCTGGAGTTGTGAGGCTGTGCTGACTTCCAGCTCCATGGGCTGTTTCACCAGCAGGCTGCATGTAGTTGTCCGTGCACTTGGTGAGAAATTTGTTCCTGACATCCATGAGTTGGTGAGAGTTTTAGATGGCCTCTGAGGGGAGGGAGGAGCATGGCAGCTGGGTGTGCCCCCTCCAACGAGGGCTGCAGGTCGCAGGGTCCAGCTGGGGACTTGCAAACTCCTCTTGCCTATGGGTGGTATGTTCCTTAAATTCCTGGTCCTTGGGGCTTGGCTGGGAACATGACCTGAGCTACCCGCAGCAGGTGTTGGGCCTGAACTGTGGGTTTGGGGGTCCTGCTGGCCAGGCTTGGGGATTCCTCTCCCCATGCCCCCAGTGTCTCCTGTTGGGTAGGAATTCAGCCCACTAAGAATGGGAGAGGGAAGGGCATTGCAGACTGATGCCCTAAGTGTCTGGGGGTGTATAGTGAGTGAGAGGGACATTATGTTGGGGTGTGTATATCTACAGGTGTTAGTGTATGTGTGTTCTGTCTGCAGTGGGACTTCTGACTGGTAGAGTGCATGGGTCTCAAGTGACAGACATAAGGCTTGGTGTATGTGTTATCTGAGAATTTAATTGTGTGTGTGTGTGTTGAATCCTCTTTTGGGAATATGGGAGTGTGTGTTTGTGGGGGCATATGAGACTTGGAGTGTGTGTGACTATGTGACTGCAAGAGCCCATCTGTCTCAGAATATGTGTGTGTGTCTACAAGTGTGTTTGAGATCATGTGTGTGTGACAGGGTACATGTGATTATAAGCACATGACTATGGGGTTGTGATGGGGTGTGTCCAGCTGACTCTGCCCCGTGTGTCTGAGAGAGACATGGTGTGGGGGCTGTGGGATGGGCTGGAGGCTCGAGGGAAATGCACTGTGAACAGACTGCCGGGGTAACAGAGCAAGGTCTGAGGGCAGATCTGAGGGCTGTGCTGTATGCTGTGCTTAGTCGCTCAGTCGTGTCTGACTCTTTGCGCCCCCATGGACTGTATCCTGCCAGGCTCTTCTGTTCATGGGGATTCTCCAGGCAAGAATACTGGACCTGAGGCCAGAGTGCTTTTTTAAGAGCGTTTCTTCCTAGACACAGAGACACAAGGATAATGGCAGCTGATAGATGTGGGCCCAGGGAACTGGACCTCTGCTCTTCCCCTTCTATCTTCGTTCGTTCCTTCCTTCCTTCTCTGGCCCTGAGCACTCTGCTGCACTGCCCTCCCTCAATTGAGGGGGTGGTGACATCTGGAGGGTCCTTTCGAAGCAGGAGGGTCACTCTGCAGGGCAGAGAGGGCTGGGTGCACTCCCTGAGGATGTGAGGCCACTCTGGACTGTCCAACTGGGCAATTGTGGCTCTGACACAGTTTGGCAGCTCAGAGGGAAGTGCTCAGCGGTAGTGTTTGCCTACCTGCCACCCTCACCTGTTTGTCCAACCTCTTACCTGTCACCCCATCAGCCCATACCCAGTAAACATGCTTGTCCATGACTGCTGTGCAGGGATTGTACCTCCAGTGTCTCAGGCATCTGTCACATGCGTGCCATACAATAGGCTGTGTGATGGCCTCATGAATCTCACCATACATGCCTGAGGTTAACAGCCATACACATAACTTCACTTGCATGACGCAGGCAGGTAAAACACTTTTCTATGATAGTGCCTGGCCCAGGGGAAGGATTGTACCTCAGCCCTGAGGACACTGCAGGAGTGGCAGTGGCTGGAGGCCAGGGACATCACCCTGCTTGAGACATTTACCTTACCTGCCTTTTATCCCATGGAACCTGATGACCTCTGAGTTGAGCCAAGAGAGTGAATAAGGCATTCCAAATTCCCAGCCAGGCTTCCTCCCTCATTTGACCCAGTCCCATTCTCAGTCTGAATGCGGTTGTGGGGCCTGAACGTTGGCCTTATTCCTGAGCTGTGTGGGTCTCTGCCAGGAACCATTATCCTTGAGGCCAGACCAGGGCATGAAAATTTCCTCATTCAGAAATGGTATCCTCATCCCTCATTCACAACTTCCTCTCTGTGCCCTACTATGTCAGGCTCCCCTTTCACACCTCTACTTCTTGGCCTGTTCTCTAGTCCTAGTGTGGAAGAGTCATGCTGACCCTGGGGAGAAAAGCTGCCTTGACTTGGGGGAGACGGTGTGATTGAGGGTGTTGGGGTATTTTGTGTAGGGATGATGAGGCTGAGGGCTAACTTTGACTGGGAACAGTCTCAGTGACCCTGAGAGCAGAGTGGGACCCTGATGCCTCCCCGCCCCTGGGATGGGGGTGGCAATGGTGCTGACCTTACATTTCCCTTCATAGCAAAACTCTCTATAAGACTTGACTACTCCCTTTGTCTCTACTTCCATGTCTTCCTCCTTGGTCCTCAGACTTCACCACTTGGCTTTCATTCCCACATCTGCGCTGAAGTGGTTACTGGGGAGGTCATGCAGATGGGCATTGCCTTGTCCTCCTCTGGGGGGCGATTTCCCCACCAAGGTCATGGTGGAGTATCCTGAGAGAAGACAATAGAGACAAGATAGGCTTTAGACACAAATTTTTTAGGAAATCTGGTGGATTTGATGTGAATGGTGAGAGATAGGGGGAAATCTAGGTTCTGGGATACTATTTATTGAGATGGAAGAAGACTTTCTCATGGTTAGGAGGATACAGGTTATTTTGGGGGAAATTAGGAGTTACACTTTGGACTTTGGACAAACTATTAATAGGTCAGAAGTATCAAAAACATCCAATGGGAGATTTCAAGTAGGCAGTTAGTTAGGAGTTTGGAACTCATAGATATAGACTGAGGGTACAAACTTGAGAGTTCATACCATAAAGACAGTGTTTCTGCTTAATAATATTCATGAGATGATCTGGGGAAGAGAAAGAGGAAAGAGAAAAAGGTGGGTACCAAACATCTCTCATATGCCACTTTGTTTTATTTTTTAATTTTAGTTGGAGGATAATTGCTTTACTACACTGTGTTGCTTTCTGCCACACATCAGCAAGAATCAGTCGTAGGTATGCATGTGTCTGCTCCCTCTTGAACCTCCCTCCCACCTCCCACCCTATCCCACCCCTCTAGTTTGTCACGGAGCCCTGGATTTGAGCTCCCTGAGTCATACTGCTAATTCTCACTGGCTATCTGTTTTACATATGGTAATGTATATGTTTCAGTGCTACTCTCTCAATTGGTCACACCTACTCCTTCCCCACTTTGTCCACTTTGTGTGCAACTTTGAATCATGTCAGCCTCATCTGTCACTCTGGCCACTGCTGGGACTACTGGTTGCATAAAGGTTTAGACCGTCTTAGGTTAGGAAGTGCTTACAGCAGATGTAGTGTGCTAGTTGTCTCATGTTCACTGACATTACTGGCATTTCCATATTTCTCCTCAGCCAGAAGCAGTTGAGAGTATTTTGCATAGCCTTTTGAAGACTCAGACGTACGTGGTGCTGGCTGGATAAGAGCACCTTATGGGGCTGGCTCAGTGGCCTCCAGGATGCAGTGTGTGCTCTAAGTCAGCGATCAATGTCTGAATAACCCATCCCCTGACTGAAGGAGGCACATCACCGTTTCTTGGGTCTTCTTGCAGGTTTTTTTTCCTATACAACCTGGATTCATGAGTCTTGACAATTGAGGATTGTCTCCTCTCACTATTACCCCTAGTGATCCAACATCAACACTTTTTTTTTGTTTGTTTTCTGTCCCTAAAACTTTGGGATTTGGAAGTTTTAGTTCTCAAGGGAGGAATAGTTTCACTGGGGGACACAGAACTAGTTCTGAGACTGCTTCTTGGCCAATGTGGTCTCTGATCCCACTGACCAGGCCAAGAAGAGGTTATTGTGGTAACTGGGGTGATTAGTTTTAATTATAGTTATTATAATTATTAGTTATATAGTTATTAGTTATGTATTATAGTTATAGTTGTGTATTAGTTACATATAGTTATATGTATAGTTATATGTAATGAGAGTGAGAAGTATGTCTGGAACACAGGAGATCTCCTGTGGCATCTCTTAGTGCTCCATTATATTGTATATTATTGTATTAGTCTACCTTACATATGTGGTAAAATTAATGGAAAACTACAACTCCCCACTATAGACAGAACTACTAATGTCCCAGACCCTTCAGAAATGAAAGTCTGTGTCACTCTGCAGGGAAAGAAGAATGACAAGCCTAGGTGTTTTCTGAGAGCAAAAGGCATGTAGAATAGGGTAGTGGAAATGTAGTTAGAAACAGAATTATAAATACTAGCTATGATCACATGGTTTGCCTTGGAAACAAACAGAGATCACTCTGTTGTTTTTGAGATTTCATCCAAGTACTGCATTTCAGACTCTTGTTTACTATGATGGCTACTCCTTTTCTTCTAAGGGATTCCTGCCCACAGTAGTAGATACAATGATCATCTGAGTTAAATTCACCCATTCCAGCCCATTTTAGTTCACTGATTCCTAAAATGTCAATGTTCACTCTTGCCATCTCCTGTTTGATCACTTACATTTTGCTTTGATTCATGAACCTAACATTCCAGGTTCCTATGCAGTATTGCTCTTTACAGCATCAGACTTTACTTCCATCACCAGTCACATTTACAACTGGGTGTTGCTTTTTATTTGGTTCCGTCTCTTCATTCTATCTGGAGTTATTTCTCCACTGATCTCCTGTAGCATATTGGGCACCTACCAACCTGGGGAGTTCATCTTTGGAGAAGACACAAAAAGTGTCCTATTATTTTGCCTTTTCATGCTGTCATGGGGCTCTCAAGGCAAGAATACTGAAGTGGTTTGCCATTCCCTTCTCCAGTGGACCACATGTTGTCAGAACTCTCCACCATGACCCGTCCATCTTGGGTGGCCTTACAAGGCATGGCTCATAGTTACATTGAGTTAGACAAAGCTGTGGTCCATGTGATCAGTTTGGTTAGTTTTATGTGATTGTGGTTTTCAGTCTGTCTGCCCTCTGATGGATCAGGATAAGAGGCTTATGGAAGCTTCCTGATGGGAGAGACTGACTGAGGGGGAAACTGGGTCTTGTTCTGGTGGGTGGGGCCATGCTCAGTAAATTTTTAATCCGATTTTCTGTTGATGGGTGGGGCTGTGTTCCCTCCCTGTTGTTTGACCTGAGGCCAAACTATGGTGGCGGTAATGAAGATAATGGCAACTTCCTTCAAAAGGTCCTGTGTATGCACTGCCTCACTCATTGCCCCCGACCCTGCAGCAAGGCACTGCTGACCCATGCCTTTGATGGAAATTCTGGGTCAGTCTCTTGTGGGGTCGCTGCTCCTTTCTTCTGGGTCCTGGTGTACACAAGGTTCTGTTTGTGCCCTCCAGCAGTCTGTTTCCCCAGTCCTGTGGAAGTTCTGGCAGCTCTCTGGTGGGGTTAATGGCGACCTCTTCCAAAAGGGCTTATGCCATATCCAGGTCTGCTGCATCCAGAGCCCTTACCCCTGTGGCAGGCCACTGATGGTGAAGCTGAAACTCCAATACTTTGGTCACCTGATGTGAAGAACTGACTCATTGGAAAAGACCCTGATGCTGGGCAAGATTGAAGGTGGAGGAGAAGGGGACTACAGAGGATGAGATGGTTGGATGGCATCACCGACTCGATGGACATGAGTTTGAGCAAGCTCTAGGAGTTGGTGATGGACAGGGAAGTCTGGTGTGCCACAGTCCATGGGGTCACAGAGAGTCAGACATGACTGAACGACTAAACTGAACTGATGATCACATGAGCAGTTGCAGAAATAAAGACTGTAATAATTGCAAGTATTTCTCCTTATTTTGATTATGCACATCTTTGTGTGAACATACCTGCCTTAATATGGCGAGTTCACTTATCAAAAGAGAGTGAAGGGAACATTCTGAGAAGAGGCTAGAGGGTAGTTTGCTGATAGCAACCTGAGTTATAGAGAAAGAAGAAATGGGCTTTGAGGGGTTTGAAAAGGGTAGTTCAGACTGGCAGTGAGAATTCAGGTACTAAGTTTGGGGTCAAGAGACTGAACCACAATGGGTCAGCCCTGAAAGTCTCTAGGCTGAGGGAGGACAACTGGGAATATGGTGATGAGGATGGGCTAGGAAAGGCATACCAACACTGCTTGGGATGTGGCCCTCTGTAGCTAGGTAACAGTGTAGGTTTTCTTTTATAATTCCCTCCAGCTTTCTCCAGGTAAAAGTGTATGGTGGGGAATGAGGATGCCAAGAAAAGAAACAAAGCTTGGTCTCCCCTGTACCACAATAGCTGGTGTCAGAGCTGAGATTGTAGAGGAAAGGTGGTGAGTTTTTATTCCTGCCTGTGCCTAGCAGCAAAGAGAGGTCCAGGACAAACCCAGGACCAGAGGGGCAGCATGTGCTATAGCAAAGAGGCCCCCAGGTGAGGATACTCGAGAGCAAGTGTGAACCATTCTGTATGCCACGTGTCTGAGCAGAAGGTGGCCCTGAGGCCTGGGGGTGGATTGAGTCAGGAGTTAATCT
Source organism: Dama dama (assembly GCF_033118175.1). Classification (NCBI taxonomy): domain Eukaryota; kingdom Metazoa; phylum Chordata; class Mammalia; order Artiodactyla; family Cervidae; genus Dama; species Dama dama. Next base: position 49,731,225 of record NC_083684.1, read on the forward strand.
GACACCTGTTTGCCGTTAGAGATGTCTGTGCTGGAGGATGGAGGGGAGGGGACACTTGTGAACATCTCCACTGTGAGCTAGCTTCAGAGAGGGGGAGATCAGTGGTAGGTGAGCAGCAGAGGGGTCAGCGTGAGGGCCAAGTAGAGTGAGCCAAGGAACAGAGGCGTAGGGGAAACAGGCCTTTCCTGAGGGCCAAGTAGGGCCTGGGGGCTTCTCACAGTTGAGACCTTAGAGGGACCTGGACAGGGAGTTTTCACACCACAGTGTAACACAACAGGACATGACACAATGAAACACAGAGAAGTGCGTAGTTCTACTCAACCGTAGCAGAGCAGAGAAGGAGGGCTGCAGGGGCCAGAAGAAATATGGGGCAGACTGACTGCAGTCGGATCCATTGTGATTACTGCAGAACCTGAATCTCCTTGAGGCTGAGCACGGGAGTTGGTGGTGGAGTATAGGGTGAGGTCTGGCATTGATCTCCCTGCCTCTCAGCCAGGTCATTTTGGGAAATGGATGGTCTTCCAGCTGAGCCAACAGTGCTAATGGTATTTCTGGGTTTCCTCAGCCAGGCTTCCTGCCTCTCCAGCCAGACTGGCTCCCACATGAGCCTGGTCATGGGACTGAGCACCCTCTGTTTGTGGAGCTGTGTGATTTTTCAGCCAGGGACTGTTGGTCCTGTGGCCAGGCTGGGCTATGGAAAAGAGCCTTGTCCCCAAACAATGCATTCCTCACACAGCTCACTTCCTTTCCCTTTCTGTGGCCCCCAGGGTGGGGAGTCATATGGACTTTGAGGGATTTGGGGGCAGGAGTTGGATAGAGACTGTCAGGGAGAGACCTCAATCTGAGATTGGGGCCTGCTGACCAAGGAATGAGCACAATAGCACAGGAATCCAATCCCGCACCCCTGCGACCCTCCCCCCAACCCCCGCCAAGGGGGTGGGATGGATGGGGACCCTGGTGAAACCCTGAAGAGGCTGCCCCTGGGAGCAGTTTGTTTCGAAGTTTGGGCCTCAGCTGTCTTGCCAGTCTTTGTATCTACAGCATTTGCAAGAAGCAGCAGAATAGGGATTTGTTGTTCCAGCTTCTTGCTTCAGGCTCCTGAGGGGATCCAAGAGTGTAATCACATACACAACAAGTTCAACACACAAAGCGCACCTTCTTTAAGAGATGTCGTGTTAAGGGCTTCTACACACCCAGCTCAAACCTGCCTGGGTGAGGACAAAGTGTGGTCATGAGGAATTCAATGGCAGTGACTGAGAGGAGCACAAGACCACCAGGAACCTGTTAGAGTGAACTTCAGCTTTTCCCTTCCAGAAAAGCTGGAGCCAGCACCTCTGTTGTCCCTGCTGAACTCCACCAGTGATCATAAAGTTGGCTGACCCAGGCTGCTGGTCTGTTGCCTGGGTACTATCTTGATCTCTGTGGTTTGCTCCAGCTGCTAGTTTCCGTAAGCAGCTCTTTATCCCTTCTCAGCCCAGATTTTGATGTAGGCAAGTTGACATTCTTCCTTCCCTTCCCAACTTTTGTGTGATCTTCTAGAAAAACATTTTAAACTTTAAAATAGAAAAGTTATTGCATCAGTGTACATCCCTAGTAGCAGTGTGTTAATTCCTGCTTGCTCTATAGCACCAATAAATAGCTGGTATTATATCTCTTTCTGATATTAGTCACTGGTAGGGAGATGTGCAGTGGTATCTCATTGTGCTTTCAATTTGCTTTTACTGATGTATTGAGCATGTCATACATTTATTGATAATTTTGTGAAATGCCAGTGGAAGTATTTTATTCATTTATGTGTTGCATTTTCTTACTTTCCCCCCTCTGATTGACTAATTAGAATCAGTTGTTCTTTTTATATTCTGGATAAGAGACCTCGGTTGATTATTTGTTGAAAATATCTTTCCCAACACAATGAATTACCTTTTTACTTTCTTAATGGTATTTTAATAAACCCAAGTTTAAAATTTAATATAATTGAATTTATCATGGCGATCCCTTAAGGTCAGGGTTGTATGTATGTGTGTATGTTTTGTTTTAAAAATCTTGTTATTCCCAAAGTTATAAAAATATTTTTATATCATTTCTAAAGACTTTGTTTTGCCTTTCCCATTGAGGTCTATAATACATATAGTATTAAATTTTGTGTGTGGTTGTGAGGTAGGAGTCCAATTACTTTTTCATGTAGAAATCTTATTTTCCTGGCACCAATAGGAAAATTTCATCACTTTCCCATTGCTTTTCAAGTGCTGTCTTTGTCAAAAATGAGAGTGCTGGGACTCCTCTTGTGGTACAGTGGTTAAGAATCTGCCTTTCCATTTTTCACAGAACTAGAAAAAAATTTCACAGTTTGTATAGAAACAAAAAAGACCCTGAATAGCTAAAGGAATCTTGAGAAAGAGGAATAGAGCTGGAGGAATCAATCTTCCTGATTTCAGACTATACTACTACAAAGCTACAGTCATCAAGACAGTATGGTATTGTTACAAAAACAGAGGTATAGACCAATGGAACAAGATAGAAAGCCCAGAGATAAACCCACACACCTATGGGCACCTTATCTTTGACAAAGGAGGCAAGAATATACACTGGAGAAAAGATAGTCTCTTCAATAAGTGGTGCTGGGAAAACTGGACTGCTACATGTAAAAGAAGGAAATTAGAACACTTCCTAACACCGTAAACAAAGACAAACTCAAAATGGATTAAAAACCTAAATGTAAGACCAGAAATTATAAAACTCTTAGAGGAAAACCTAGGCAGAACACTCTTTGACATATAGCACAGGAAGATCCTCTGTGACTCACCTTCTAGAGTAATGGAAATAAAAACAAAAATCAGTTCAGTTCAGTCACTCAGTTGTGTCCAACTCTTTGCAACCCCATGGACTGCAGCACGCCAGGCTTCCCTGTCCATCACCAACTCCTGAAGCTTGCTCAAACTCATGTCCATCGAGTTGCTGATGCCATCCAACCATCACATACTCTGTCATCCCATTCTTCTCCTGCTTTCAGTCTTGCCCAGCGTCAGGATCTTTTCCAATGAGTCAGTTCTTCGTATCAGGTGGCCAAAGTATTGGAGTTTCAGCTTCAGCATCAGTCCTTCCAATGAATATTCAGGGTTTATTTCCTTTAGGATTGACTGGCTTGGTCTCCTTGCAGTCCAAGGGACTCTCAAGAGCCTTCTCCAACACCACAGTTCAAAAGCATCAATTCTTTGGTGCTCAACTTTCTTTATAGTCCAACTCTCACATCCATACATGACTACTGGGAGAAACCATAGCTTTGACTATATGGACCTTTGTCAGCAAAGTAATGTCTCTACTTCTTAATATGCTGTCTAGGTTGGTCATAGCTTTTCTTCCATGGAGCAAGCATCTTTTAATCTCATGGCTGCAGTCACCATCTGCAATGATTTTGGAGCCCCGCCAAATAAAGTCTGTTACTGTTTCCATTGTTTCCCCATCTATTTGACATGGAGTGATGGGACCCTGTGCCATGATCTTTGTTTTTTGAATGTTGGGTTTTAACTAAAATGGACTGGATGGGCGAATTTAATTCAGATGACCATTATATCTACTACTGTGGGCAAGAATCCTTTTGAAGAAATGGAGTACCCCTCGTAGTCGCCAGAGGAGTCTGAAATGCAGTACTTGGGTGCAGTCTCAAAAATGACAGAATGATCTTGGTTTGTTTCCAAGGCAAATCATTCAACATCACAGTAATCCAAGTCTATGCCCCAACCAGTAATGCTGAAGAAGCTGAAGTTGAATGGTTCTTTGAAGACCTACGAGACCTTCTAGAAGTAACGCCCAGAAAAGGTGTCCTTTTCATCATAGCAGACTGGAATGCAAAAGCAGGAAGTCAAGAAATACCTGGAGTAACAGGCAAATTTGACCTTGGAAGACAAAATGAAGCAGGATAAAGGCTACCAGTTTTGCCAAGAGAACGCACTTGTCATAGCAAACACCCTCTTCCAACAACACAGGAGAAGACTCTACACATGGACATCACCAGATGGTCAACACTGAAATCAGATTGATTATATTTTTTGTAGCTAAAGATGGAGAAGTTCTATACAGTCAGCAAAAACAAGACCAAGAGCTGACTGTGGCTCGGATCATGAACTCCTTATTGCCAAATTCAGATTTAAATTGAAGAAAGTAGGGAAAGCCACTAGACCATTCAGATATGACCTAAATCAAATCCCTTACGATAATACAGTGGAAGTGACAAATAGATTCAAGGGATTAGATCTAATAGACAGAGTACCTGAAGAACTATGGACGGAAGTTCATGACATTATATAGGAGGCAGTGATCAAAAAACAAAAATAAGTGGGACTTAAACTCCAAAACTTTAGCACAGCAAAGAAAACTATAAACAAGATGAAAAGACAAACTTCAGCATGGAGGGAAATAATAGCAAATGAAACAACTGACAAAGAATTAATCTCCAGAATACACAAGCAGCTCATGCAGCTCAATATCAGAAAAATGAACAACCCAGTCAAAAAGTGGGCAGAAAACAGTGCCACTCTCCTTGCTGATCCTCTCTGCCCCATCAGCTTTTCTCTGTCCTCATAAGACACAGGGAAAACATTGGATGTAAAATTTGAAAAGCAGCTTTTACTAAAGTCCCATAAGGATGTCTGAATTGTTTCTGTCACACAACTGAACAGCATTTTTCTTGCTCAAATTGATATTCTTATTTTAGGCTAGTTTTGATTTTCAGCTAGCTTTTATTATTTCTAATTCAGCTATCTATAATAACTTCAGAAATCTTTTCGACAATAAAATTTGTACCCCAGGTTAAAAAAAAAAAGTGAGCAGACAGAATACCTAAACAGACATTTCTCCAGTGAAGACATCCAGATGGCTAATAAACACATGAAAATATGCTCACCATTGCTCATTAGAGAAATGCGAATCAAAACTACAATGAGCTATTGCCTCATTCTGGTCAGAATGGCCATCATAAAAAAAAAAATCTATAAACAATAAATGCTGGAGAGGGTGTGGAGAAAAGGGAACCCTCTTGCAATGTTGGTGGGAATTAAATTGATTCAGCCACTGTGGAGAACAGTATAGAGATTCCTTAAAACCAAGAATAAACCTACCAAATGACCCAGCAACCCCACCACTAGGCTTGTATTCTGAGGAAACCATAACTGAAAAATACACATGTACTCCAGTGTTCGTTGCAGCACTATTTACCATAGCCAGGACATGGAAGCAACCTGATGTCCATTGACAGATGAATGGATAAAGAAGTTGTGGTACATATATACAGTGGGATACTACTCAACCATAAAAAGGAATACATTTGAGTGAGTTCTAATGAGTTGGATGAACCTAGAGCCTGTTACACAGAGTGAAGTGTCAAAAAGAGAAAAATATATATACATTAACACATATATATGGAATATAGAAAGACGGTACCAATGAACCTTTTTGTAGGGCAGCAGTGGAGATGCAGACATAGAAAACAGACTTGTGGGCACGGTGGGGGAAGGAGAGGGTAGGACAAGTTGAAAGAGTAGCATGGCAACATACCATATGTAATAGCATTCCATATGTAATAGCCGGTGGGAATTTGCTGAATGACTCTGAGCTCAAACTGGTGATCTCTGACAACCTAGAGGAGTGGGGTGGGATGTGGTGGGAGGTGGCAGAAAGGTTTAGGAGGGAGGGGACATATGTGTAACTATTGCTGATTCATTTATGGCCGAAATTAACACAATATTGAAAAGCAATTATCCTCCAATTAAAAATAAATAAAAGCTGGAGAGGGTGTGGAGAAAAGGGAGCCCTCTTATACTGTTGGTGGGAAAGCAAACTAGTACAGCCGCTATGGAAAACAGTGTGGAGATTCCTTAAAAAACTGGAAATAGAACTGCCATATGACCCAGCAGTCCCACTGCTGGGCATACACACCAAGGAAACCAGATCTGAAAGAGACACGTGTACCCCAGTGTTCATCGCAGCACTGTTTATAATAGCCAGGACATGGAAGCAACCTAGATGCCCATCAGCAGATGAATGGATAAGAAAGCTGTTGTACATATACACTATGGAATATTACTCAGCCATTAAAAAGAATTCATTTGAATCAGTTCTAATGAGATGGATAAAACTGGAGCCCATTATACAGAGTGAAGTAAGCCAGAAAGATAAAGGCCAATGCAGTATACTAACACATATATATGGAATTTAAAAAGATGGTAATGATAACCCTATATGCAAAACAGAAAAAGAGACACAGATGTACAGAACAGACGTTTGGACTCTGTGGGAGAAGGCGAGGGTGGGATGTTCAGAGAGAACAGCACTGAAACAAGTATACTATCAAGGGTGAAACAGATCACCAGCCCAGGTTTGATGCATGAGACAAGTGCTCAGGGCTGGTGCACTGGGAAGACCCAGAGGGATGAGATGGAGAGGGAGGCGGGAGAGGGGATCAGGATGGGGAACACATGTAAATCCATGACTGATTCATGTCAATGTATGACAAAAACCACTACAATATTGTAAAGTAATTAGCCTCCAACGAATAAAAATAAATGGAAAAAAAAATAAAAGAAAAAATATCTGCTTTCCGATGCAAGGGACATGGGTTCTATCCCTGGTCAGGGAATGAAGATCCCACATTTCACAGGGTAGCTAAGCCCACATGCTGCAATTACTGACTACATGAGTTCTAGAGCCCATGCTCTGCAACTATAGAAAGCCCACGTATCACAACAAAGACCCAGCACAGCCAAAAAATTTAAATATTTTATACTAAAATATTTTATCTTTAGATTCTTTTGTACTTATATGAATATATCTAATACCTGTTTGTTTTTTCCTTTCCAATTTGCATAGGTTATTTTTTCTCTTGCTTTACTGCATCTGTAGGATCTGTGTGTGTGTGTGTTAGTTGCTTAGTCATGTTCTACTCTTTGTGACCCCATGGACTGCAGCCCGCCAGGCTCCTCTGTCCATGGGGTTTTCCAGGCAAGGATAGCTGGAGTGGGTTGCCATTTCTTCCTCCAGGGGATCTTCCTGACCTAAGGATCAAACCCAGGTTTCCTTCATTGTAGGCAGACTCTTTACTGACTGAGCTACCAACCTAATTTGTATACCTTTTATTTATTTTTCTTGTCCATTTGCTGTGACTAAGACTTCAATACTATGCTGAACTAAAGTGGTAAGACTGGGCATTCTTGTCTTGTTCCTGAATTTAGTGGGAAAGCTTTCAGCTTTTCAACATTGATTATTATGTTGGGTATTGATTTGTTATAAATGGTTTTTATTATTGTTGGGCTATGTTACCTTTTACCCACTTTTTTTTGTTTAGTTGCTAAGCCATGTCTGACTGTTTACCCACTTTGGTGAGGTTTTTTTTTTTTTTTTTTTTTTAAATTGTGAATGGATGTTGAATTTTGTGACATACTTTCTGTCTACTGAGATTATAATGTTTTTGTCTTTCCTTTTGTTACTATGATATATTGATGGATTTGCATGTGTTGACTTTTAAAGAAATTATTTGTTTATTTTTGGCTGCTCTGCGTCTTCATTGCTGCATGTAGGTTTTCTTAATTGCAGCAAGTGGGGGCTCCTCTTTGTTGCAGTGTGCAGGCTTCTCATTGTGGTGGCTTCTCTAGTTGCAGAGCACAGGCTCTAGGAGTGCAGGCTTTAGTAGTTGCAGCACATGGGCTCAGTAGTTGTGGCTCAAAGGCTATGGAGCTTGCAGGCTTGAATTGTTGTGGGATACAGGCTCAATAGTTGTGGCTTTTTGGCTCTAGGGCACAAGCTCAGTAGTTAGAGAACATAGGCTTTAAACTAAAGAGTTGCTCCATGGCATATGGGGAATCTTCCCGGACCAGGAATTGAACCCATGTCCCCTGTATTGGCAGACAGATTCTTACCCGCTATCTTCTTATCCATCAAGGAAGTCCTGATTTGCATATGTTGACTTTCTTTGTGATCCTAGAATGAATCAAACTTGATTGTGTTATATGATCCCCCCCCTTTTTAAAAAATGTATCATTGGATTCAGTTTGCTAATATTTTGTTGAGGATTTTTACATCTATATTCATCAAAGATACTGGCCTGTAATTTTCTTTTTCTGTAGTGTCTTTGTCTGGTTTTGGTATTAGAGTGATGGTGAGTTCAGAGGATAAATTTGGAATTTGGATAAATTTCCCTCCACTTCAGTTTTTTGGAATAGTTTGAGAAGGATGAGTATAAGTTATTTTTGTAATGTTTGGTAGATTTCCCCAGCAAATCCATCCAGTCCTAGCCTTTTGTTTGCAGGAACTTCTTTTTTTTTTTTTAAATTACAGATTCTATTTTACTTCTGCTGATTGATCCATTCAAGCTATCAGTTTCTTCTTGGCTCACTCTTGGCAGGCTGTATGCTTCTAGAAACTTTTCCATTTCTTCTAGGTTGTCCAATTTGTTGGCATATAGTAGTCTCATGATTTTTTTGTATTTCTGTGGTATCAGTTTTTTCCCTCTTTCATTTCTTATTTTGTGTATTTGGATCCTTTCTCTTCTTGATGATCCTGGCTAGATTTGTTGATTTTGTTTATCTTTTCAAAAAAACAGCTCCTGGGTTTATTGACCTTCTCTATTTTTTTATTTATATTTTATTTGTTTCCTCTCTGATCTTTATTATTTTTATCTTTATGTTGACTTTAGGTTTTGTTTGTTTTTATTTGTCTAATTATTTTATGTGGTAGGTTGTTTACTTCAGATTTTTCTTGTTTGTTTAGGACAACTTGATTACTGTGAACTTCTGTCTTAGAACTGTTACAACTGCCACAGTTTTTATACCTTTGTGGTCAGAAAAGATGTCTGACATAATTCCTATCCTTTAAAATTTGTTGAGACCTAGTTTTGTGAACTAGTATGTGGTTTGACCTACAGGATGTTCCATACTTGAGAAGATTGTGTACTTTGGCATCTTTGGCATCTTTTGGATATAGTGTCTTGTAGATATTAATGAAGTCCAACTGGTCTGTTGTTTCATTTAGGATTTCTGTTGCTTTTATCTATGTTAGTGTTTGTTTTGTATATTTAGGTACTCCTATACTGGGTGCACAAAATTCTCCAAGCCAGGCTTCAGCAATATGTGAACTGTGAAATTCCAGTTATTCAAGCTGGTTTTAGAAAAGGCAGAGGGACCAGATATCAAATTGCCAACATCTGCTGGATCATCGAAAAAGCAAGAGTTCCAGAAACGAGAGTTGAAGAAAACCATCTATTTCTGCTTTATTGACTATGCCAAAGCCTTTGACTGTGTGGATCACAATAAACTGTGGAAAATTCTTCAAGAGATGAGAATACCAGACCACCTGACCTGCCTCCTGAGAAACCTGTATGCAGGTCAGGAAGCAACAGTTAGAACTGGACATGGAACAACAGACTGGTTCCAAATAGGAAAAGGAGTTCATCAAGGCTGTATATTGTCACCCTGCTTATTTAACTTATATGCAGAGTACATGATGAGAAACGCTGGGCTGGAAGAAGCACAAGCTGGAATCAAGATTGCCGGGAGAAATACAAATAACCTCAGATATGCTGATGACACCACCGTTATGGCAGAAAGTGAATAAGAACTAAAGAGCCTCTTGATGAAAGTGAAAGAGGAGAGTGAAAAAGTTGGCTTAAACTTAACATTCAGAAAACTAAGATCATGGCATCTGGTCCCATCACTTCATGGGAAATAGATGGGGAAACAGTGGAAGCAGTGTCAGACTTTATTTTTTTGGGCTCCAAAATCACTGCAGATGGTGATTGCAGCCATGAAATTAAAAGACGCTTACTCCTTGGAAGGAAAGTTATGACCAACCTAGATAGCATATTAAAAAGCAGAGACATTACTTTGCCTACAAAGGTCTGTCTAGTCAAGGTTATGGTTTTTCCAGTAGTCATGTATGGATGTGAAAGTTGGACTGTGAAGAAAGCTGAGCACCGAAACATTGATGCTTTTGAACTGTGGTGTTGGAGAAGACTCTTGAGAGTCCCTTGGACTGCAAGGAGACCCAACCAGTCCATCCTAAAGGAGATCAGTCCTGGGTGTTTATTGGAAGGATTGATGCTGAAGCTGAAACTCCAGTATTTTGGCCACCTCATGTGAAGAGTTGACCCATTGGAAAAGACCCTGATGCTGGGAGGGATTGGGGGCAGGAGGAGAAGGGGATGACAGAGGATGAGATGGCTGGATGGCATCACCGACTCTATGGACATGAGTTTGAGTAAACTCCGGGAGTTGGTGATGGACAGGGAGGCCTGGTGTGCTGCAATTCATGGGGTCGCAAAGAGTTAGACATGACTGAGCGACTGAACTGAACTGAATATTGGGTGCATGTACATCAACAAGTACAATATCCTCTTCTTGTATTGATCCCTTTATCATTCTACAATGTCTTTTTTCTTTTTTTTATGGTCATTGTGTTAAAGTTTATCTTGCCTACTATGAGTATCACTGCCTTTGCTTTCTTGTCAATTTCATTTGCTTGCAGTATCTTTTTCATTCCCTTAGTTTAAGTCCTTGTGTGTCTTTCCCCTGCATTGAGTCTCTTGTAGACAATATATTGTAGGTTCTTGTTTTTTAATTCAGTCTGACATTCTGTGTCCTTTAATTGGAACATTTAGCCCATTGATGTTTAAAGCAGTTATTGATAAACATGTACTTATTGCCATTTTAAATCTGTTTTCCAGTTATTTTTGTAGTTCTTTGTTCATTTCTCCTTTTTTCTTTTTCCTTTTGTGATTTGATGATGATCTTTTGTTATATGCTTGAGTTCATTTCTTTTGGGTTTTTGTGAATCTGTTGTATGTTTTTGATTTGCAGTTACCATGGAATTCAAGCATGTTGACCCATAGCTATATCCACTTGCTTTAAACTGGTAGTCCTATAAGGTCAAACATACTAAAAAAATCTACATTTTTATTCTCCCCTTCCCCATATTTTTTGTCTTTTATGTTCTATTTTACATCTTCATGCTTATCCTTTTACTGTAGATTATAGCTATAATCACTTATAAGAATTTTTTATTTTTATTTTTTTTGGCCATGCAGCTTGTGAGATCTTATTTCCCCAACCAGTGACTGAATCCAGGCCTTGGCAGTGAAAGTACCGAATTTTACTGGCGTGTTTAAGTGATCTTCAGTCTTTTTATGTATTTGCCTTTCCTATTGTGATTTTCCATTTCCTGGAAATTCTAGCCTCTTTTTTATTTGTAGACAATCTGTCATTGTTTCAGTATAAGTTTAGTATTGCTGAATTCTTTTAGTTTTTGCTTGTTTGAGAAATTCTATATCTCTCCTTCTATTCTAAATGATAATCTTGCTGGGCACAGTATCTTAGGTTGTAAGTTTCTCCCTTTCAGGGCTTTGAATGTATCATCCTACTCCCTTCAGACTGCAAGGTTTCTGCAGAGATATCAGCTAATAGTCTTTATGGGGCTTCTCATATAATTGTTTCTCTTCATTGTTGTTGTTTAGTTGCTAAGTCATATCTGACTCTTTGCAGTCCTATGGTCTATAGCCTACCAGGCTTCTCTGTCCATGGATTTCCCAGGCAAGAAGACTGGAGTAGATTGCTATTTCCTTCTCCAGGGATCGAACCTGTATCTCCTGCTTTGACAGGCAAATTCTTTACTGCTGAGCCACCAGGGAAGCCCTTAGCTTACATTTGTGCCATTCAAATTACTTACCTTTTGAATACAGCCACTTTTTTTTTCATTTATTTATATTAGTTGGAGGCTAATTACAGTATTGTAGTGGTTTTTGCCATACATTTTTATGAATCAGCCATGGATTTACATGTGTTCCCCATCCTGAGCCCCCCTCCCACCTCCCTCCCCATCCCATCCCTCTGGGTCACCCTAGTGCACCAGCCCTGAGCACTTGTCTCATGCATCAAACCTGGACTGGCAATCTGTTTCACAATTGATAATATACATGTTTTGATGCTATTCTCTCAGATCATCCCACCCTCGCCTTCTATCACAGAGTCCAAAAGCCTATTCTATACATCTGTGTCTCTTTTTCTGTCTTGCATATAGGGTTATCATTACCATCTTTCTAAATTCCATATATATGTGTTAGTATACTGTATTGGTGTTTTTCTTTCTCGCTTACTTCACTCTGTATAATGGGCTCCAGTTTCATCCACCTCATTAGAACTGATTCAAATGAATTCTTTTAAATGGCTGAGTAATATTCCATTGTGTATATGTACCACAGCTTTCTTATCCATTCATCTACTGATGGGCATCTAGGTTGCTTCCATGTCCTGGCTATTATAAACAGTGCTGCGATGAACATTGGGGGTACACGTGTCTCTTTCAGTTCTCGTTTCCTCATTGTGTATGCCCAGGAGTAATACAGCCACTTTTGAACTGTGAAATCCTCCAGGGTCCCTGATCTTACCATTGCATCATGCTGCCTCTTTAGTTTGTTTCTTGAAGGATGCAGGTGTTCTATGAATAAAAGAGGTGGGGAAGAGGGTTAGAGAGTTCACTGATTCCACATAGAAATTTCTGAAAAGAAATGGCCTCTTTTCAGCTCTGCAACTTTATTTACTCTTATCCACTGCACTGCCCAGTGCCTCTGAAGCACAGAGCTCTTTGAAATTAAAGAAAAACTGGCTGTCTCTGATTTATTAGATACATACAGCTTTCTCTGCCTACACTCACCACATCTTTCTCTGCTTTCTATTCTCTGAAGGTGTGTTATATTTAGTCATCTGGTGATAACCCCATATTGTTCTCTTTGTGTTAGTAGAATTATACTTTTAAATTCTTACTTTTATATTTAAAATTATACTTTTAAATTCCTAATAGTGTCTTTTTCAGTGTTTTGAGAAGGAAAGAGGAACTAAATATTTATTTTTCACATTTTTTCCAAGTTGAAGCATTCAGTCAGTATGCAGGTAAAATGTTTGTAAGCCTGTATTGCATACCACACAGCTGTGTACCATATTGCACCATTGGGCAAAATTTCCCTGAACATTTAACCAGCGAGAAGTCTGCCTTGATTTATTATTCCTGGCCTCTTCTCAGGATCTCTGTTAGTTTGGGGCTTCCTCAGTAATCTTTGACTTTTCTCTCATTTTTTCCCCTGGACAACTAGACCAAAATGATTCAGGTATCTCTCTGACTTATTATTATTCCCTCCATGCCTCTCCTGAAACTGCAGAATGGGCTAGCCCCTCACGGATTGGGCTTGGAAGATGCTCCTGAGTCTGGGCCAGCCCTGTGTATCTTCTCAGAGCTGCCTTTGTGGTGGAAGCAGTGATGACTTGAATCTGGGCTTGTCCTGCTGTCATCAGGGCCTTTTCACCTGGTTGTGATGTGTTGCCCAGGACAGTTTCTGTGCCCCTGCTGCTCAAATACATGGGGCTATGTGCATCTCTACAGGCTTTACAAGTGGGGCCCATTTGTCTAGCCAAGTAGTCAATTTGCAGTTAGCTCAGTAATCTGGGAATGGACATGATGCATCCATGTGTGTGTTTTCTGTGGTATCCTTCACAGTGGAAGTTGTGTTTCTGTCAACTCTTTCCTGTACTGAGCACCCCTCAGGATCTGCTGAGCTGTGTGCCTTCCTCAGGTACCCTCTTGGGGCACATAAGAGAACATCTGACCCTTCCAGATATGAACGCCTTCAGATGCCTGGATTTCAAGCCCTGGTTGGATATCCTGTGTTCTGGGCCTATGATCATGGCTAGCCTGAGGATGAGGGTAGATATGTCATAGCTTTAGAAGAGTAGTCAGTGTTATACAATATTTTAAAAAAGAAATTGAATATAAACTTCCAGGTTAGATGGTAACAGTGAAACAGTGTATTTATCCATGCAGCTCTTCATTGCATTCATGTCCTCCACTATTGCTTGATTTTGGGCTTTTCCTTGTTGGGGGCTTGTCTCAGTCCTGTTATTTCTATCCTGACATCCAGAGCTTGCTCCCATCTCTCTCTGACTTTCTGGCTCCCAGGACTTGATCAGTGGGGCAATGTGTGCTTCTGCCTGGATTCCAACATGGATTCCTGTGGGCTGGGATAGGGGTGCATCCTCAAAACCCCTTGTCAGGACAGTTTGGGAATATCTCAGAGCAAGGTCTATAGAGAAATACACGGACAAAGAGCATCTCCCTCCCTGACCCAGGTTCCTGTTCTCTGTGTAGGGTGGTGATGCCTCTGAAGCGTCAACTATGGTATCCCTCTGCCTGCCTCCTTCTGCCTTCACTGGGCATCCTCCTCTTGAATTCTTGTCATTCCTGATCAGGCAGATGGACATAGGACACTAGGAGACTTTGTGTTCCCAACAAAGGAGACCCATACACAGGAACTTGGGGGCAGATAGGTAATTAGGGAGGTGATATCAGGTGCTTAAGTGAGGAACTAAGGACAGTGAACACCAAAGTGAGAAAGGCCAAGGAAGTGGGCAGGTGGGGCCCTAAGCCATTGGGTGCCTTTGAGAGAGAGTGTGGAGCTCACCTGTGAGGAGACCCACCAGCAGTCAAGGAAGCTGGGGTCTGTAGTGTCTGAGGGTTGCCCTGTGGGCATGAATCCCCACACATTGCACTGAGCCTACCAGTGGTTCAGCAAGCTCCCAGGTGCTGGAGAAATCCACCAAGCAGGGAGGGGAGATGCTGGTTTTTGAGGAGGGGAGTGTCTGCAGGGGGGGATTATCCCACAGCTGCAGGTGAACTCAGGTTGGCCTAGGTGGAGGCGAGATGGGGCTTCTATGATCTCAGAGGGAGATTCATGTGAGAATCAGAGATCAAAAGCCACAGGTTTTTGACAGTTACCTTCCCACCTGTCTGAGGTCTGGGATGTCAGACAGAAAAGGATTTGGGAGAAATCAGATGCTGCCTTTTCTTCTAACCCCAGATTAGATAAGAGTGCTGTGGATCAGAGGAAGGCAGGGATAGGGGAGGGGACAGGTGGACAGTATGGAGGTGTCTCCCCAGCAGGCTCAGGGAATTCTTTGCAGCTGAGTACAGGCCAAGAGATGGATTGTGTCTGTCCCAGGAGGACCAACTGCCCCTCACTTGTATTCGCCACATCCTTGTATGGGTCCCTGTCACACCTGTACACTCACTGTAGAGCAAGCTATGTCTTTATCCAAGACATTGTAAGATGCACTCAACTCATTTGGGGGGCAACTGTCCTTTCAGAAGCCCTGGAGCTTTTAGGTCAGTTGGGTGGGGTTGGGGTGGAATACACATCCTGGGTCAGATGAGGAGAAGGGTCCCTGCCCCAGGACCTGCTCACACCCTCTCAACTCACCTTAGCTCCCACAGAGGCAGGTCTCCATCTTAGAAGAGCTGGGGTGGAGTGGTGCGCAGAGACAAGAGGCTGGTGTCACTCTGGACAAGGAGACCTCCCCCGTGTTGCCCAGGGTCTCCTCCACAGGGAGAAGCAGCTGCTCTGGATCACCTTGGGGACCTGTCCTAAGCCTCCTCACCGTGAGGACCTTAGAGAGTCCCTGTCCTATACCCAGCCCTTTGGGGTAAGCCCAGCAGACTCTTTTCTGGAGGGGAGCTGTTGGGTGAGAAGAAGCTCTTAGAGATGGGGTGGGGTCAGGTGAAGAAGAATCAGACAGGGTGAGCATGGGGCCCAGTTCGTGGGCAGGCAGCAGAGACATAGGAGGAACAAGAAACCCCAGGCCCCTGGATGTCCACTCTGAGTGTGAGACCCAACTCAGTGGGTTTATGTGGAAGCAGCTGAGTCCACAACTAGCAGGTTGGATTTAGGATAAACTGAGGCCCAAGGAGTGATGGAGTTCAGCATGTGAACCTTGACCCTTTGTTCTTCCTCTCCTGTCAGGTGCTTAGGACAGGGGCTGGTTCTCACCCATTATTTTACTTTGGTCTCACTCCAGCCTTGGAGAATGGAGTTAGTTTGATTTTGTTAATGGGAACCATAGACCCAAAGAAGGGTTGGAATATGTGCACAGTCACAGGGTGAGTTAGCCGAGCTTGTCTCCCCAGCCTGGATGAGTGGGGGAAGCTGTGTCTTTTTTAGCATATGCATTACCCGCTCTGAGTTTCAGATTTTCCCTTTAAGATGATCATGATTACTCCTACCCCTCAAGGTTTCTGGGAGGTCTAAATTTGGTGGATGATGCTCATGACCTGGGTCCTGGTGACAGAAGTGATCAGACACTCTGACTGGTATGATGATCACCAACCCTACCCCTATGTACTGAATTTGTGGAGAAGCATGTGACAGCACTGAAATCCGGCTGCAGTGGGAAGGCACACTGGTGGTCTCCACTGTGGCTGCGTCCCCCCTCCCTCCACATCCAAAGCCCAATCTCTAGTGAGTAAGCACTCTCCTGTGAATTGCAAGGCGTTTCATTGCTAGAATACTTTAATCAGACACCTGGATGTGGCAGGTTGCTGACATAACTTAGGGATCAGGCAAGAGGCTTCCTTGGGTTCCTGGCAGGGACAGTTCCATCAGCAGAGAGAGCTTGAGTATATCTTATTCTGTAAGAGAACGTGCAGAAACCTGGTGAGGCCTCGGGTGGACATGACAGTTAACTGCACTGAACTCAGGGGAGGGGCCTGGCGGCTTGTTTGGAGAGAGGCCTCCGGTTATGAGCAAGAAGGGATGGATACGTCCCAGTGAGGCTTCCTTCAATGGAACAGAGGTTGTGGGGTCTCCCTGCAGGGCTGAGGGCAGTCTTCTGTGATAGAAAGGGGGATATTGCTGAGGACCATCTGGCAGGGGTCTGGACTGACTCCTGGAAGTCTTCAGGGGTGAGTTGATCCCTGTCTGCTTTCTCCCTCTGGCCCTTGGACACTTAGAGCTGAAATAGCTGCTTGTCCCACCACCTCTAGGGCAGCAGAGAAAGGATTCACCCTGATCCTCAACTCTGGGCATCCCAGGCCTGGGGAGGGCAGGAGGGCAGCTTTTGGAAGCAGCCTCCTCTTAGGGCATGTGTGGCATAATGGCCCTTTGGGATTCAGGGAACAAAGACAAATGTGGGGTTTAGGTGAGATGGAGTAGGGACTTGAAGCACCTGATGTTTGGAGAAAGGAAGGACTCAATGGAAATGGACTGCAGCAGATTCAGTTTTCTGTGTTGAAGAGGCTGGAGTCAGGGAGGCCAGCGCTGAGGGCCTATCTCCAAAGGCAGGTGGCATCACAGAGTCAGGAGGGCCTGGAGGGTCCCAGGCCTGTGACCAGGCAGAGCTGAGCAGTCAGGGCCAGCTCAAGAACTCCAGGCTGGATTGAGTCTTCCTGCAGGATCCTTTCCCACACTGTGGGTGTCGGCCACTTCCTCTCTACCTCCTCATTTATGGGGTTCTTTCTGCTCCCAGGCCCCCAGGGAAGGGCCAGGGTGGAGGGGAAATGATCTCCCCCACTTCCTAGTGCCCTGAGTAGACCCCTCTCTGCCCCTCCCACCCCACCCCCCCATCCCTCCGCCATAGGCCCCACAGGCACATTCACAGATAGCCTGACCCACCAGAGCACTGAGAGCATCCTGCTTATCCTCCGCTGTCAGCTTCTCATCAATACAGCTCTTCAGGATATCGGCAGTTTCCAGTACATCAGAGTTTTGGTTATACTTTTCAACTTGTTCAATATACACCTCCTGGCTTCCGGATATGAACCGGTCAGCATGTCCCTCAAGGCTGGGCAGATGTCATCACACTCTGAAACAGAAAGATAAGGACACACTCCCTGAAAGATACTTATCAGAACACACTGTTCCCTTCCCCCTCCCGACATGCTCAGTGCTGCCCTGGGAAGGTGTCAGAAAGCTTGGGGAGCCCAGGTCCCAGCCACTCACTTATGCCCATGATGAGGAGCAAGGCAGCGCAGAGCAGCAGGAGAGCTCCAGCCCGCGTCATGGTGCCGGTGGCAGATGCTCCCTACTCACCTGGACCAGAGGTATACTCTGCTTGTCCTCACCCCCAGGGGGCCTGTGTCAGATGCTTCCTTTTTTCCGGGGATTCTGCCAGGCCACAGTGTGATGTTGCCCGGGGCTGCACGGGAGGAGCTGTGTGTGTTGGCAAGATGCTAGTCCTTGAGTCCACAGAGGGCAACAACCTCCTCAACAACCTGGCTCAAACTCCTCCCTGCTGCAGGGCTCTGTGGAAGGGGCAGCTGACTCAGGAGTATTAACAACTGAAAATACCCAGGTTGACCAAAAAGTGCAAAAGTGCTCCCAGATCAGGCCTCCTGAATGCTGGCCTGTGACAGGCTGTCAGAACAACTGTGACCTTGAAGAGAGGCTGGTGTGGACCTTATGGGTCCTCACGAAGCTCAGTGCTTAGCAAATGGTCTCACAGGGAGTAAGTTCCAGGCAAAGCCCTGAGCCCTTGGTCAGGCTCTCTGGTGGCTCCTACCCTGCTGTTATCACTGTGTCCTTAATCTTGTCAGTGGCCTTTGTTGGGCCACTTCCCTGAATAAGTATCTGGAACCTGGAAAGCTCTTCTATGTGCTGGCCCAGAAATTTCTAGTTTTCTCTTGACCAGTCCTGCCAACTGGTGACTTTGATAGAACATCATTCTATACAGGATTATTCTTTACAACGTCTTTTTTTTTTTTTAATTTAACTTTTTCTTTTGTATTGAAGTATAGCAGATTAACTGTTTTATGGTAGTTTCAGGTGGACAACAAAGAGACTCACCCATATGTATATATACACATGTATCTATTCTTTCCCAAACTGCCCTCCCATCCAGGCTGCCACCTAACATTGAGCAAAGTTCCCTGTGCTGTACAGTTGGTCCTTATTGATGATCCATTTTAAATATAGCATTGTGGACCTGTCCATGCTGAAATTCCTAATTATCACTTCCCCTCATCCTTACTCAAGGCAACCATAAGTTCATTCTCTGTCAATCTGTTTCTGTTTTGTAAATTAGGTCATCTGTATCATGTCTTTTTAGATTCCTCATATAAAAGATATTGTAAGATATTTCTGCTTCTCAGTCTCACATTCTTCAATATGACAGTCTTTAGGTACATCCATTTTCTGCAACTCTTTCTACTCTTGAGTGTCTCTGTACTGTTCCCCCCATCTCCTCTCCAGACCTCCCACTTGAGGAAAAGCCAAGCCCCTTCTAGGCCACAGTCTCTGGGCCAGTTGCACAACCAGCCCTGCACTGCTGCTGCCTCTGTGGACTTATCCCTGCCTTTCTCTCCTCCCTCAGTGCCTCGTGTCTGCTTCTGGACCTGACCAAGTGTGCTCCTGCAGCAGGGCCTTTGCACGTGGAGCCCTCCCAAGCTGGAGGCTCTTCCTCCAGTGGCTGCATGATTTGTTCCCTCATCCTCAGGTGTCTTCAAGTATCACAGGGCAGATTTCCCCAGATTCTTGAGCCCACCTATCAAAGTGTCCTGCCTCCATCTTCCCCGCCACAGCCCTCTGTCTTCTCCCTTCTCCTGCTTCATCTTCGCCCAGAGTGCCTCTTCCCGTGGGGTCACTGTCTTTCACTCCCTCTTAGGTGATGAAGAGCTGCAGGAGAGCGAGAGCTGTGCTGTGTGCTGCTGCATCCCAGGACTAGGAGAGGGCCCAGCACTCGGTAGATGTTACACAATGTTTGTTAGAAAAATGGCAGGAATATTCCATTTCTTGAGGTGATAAGCAAGAATATCTTTAATTCTACTTACTCTAGATGGCTTTATAAATATTTTCTGGAAATAATTACATATGGTAAAGGTTTAAAATGTTTGATGAGTCATAATCAAGTAGTTTTTTGCTGGAGGCACCTGACTGGCCTGAGTCACCTGTGGCAGATTAAGGTTTCCTGAAAGCCTGATCTGAATTTGTGACACAAAGGTGTGACCACAGTCAGAACCCTATGCCAAATAGGATTCACATCCGGTAACTGCTCTTGGCAAGGAGGCACCAAGTACTGAGCTGCAGTGTCAGCTGACTTCCCTGCAGCCCCTCCTCACCATGGCTCCTGCTGCCAGGGGACCACCCCTCTGAAGGTCACCCCACGAGGGGCTCAGGGGGCTGCAGATGTGCCTCAGAGTTTCCTGGGCAGGAAGGTGAACACCACACGGCCCAGGCTGCACATGCTGGCTCTGTCTGTGGCGGCAGGGCTTCCATGTTGTGGGACCCCTGCCCATGGATGCCACCTGTCCTTCAGAAGGCACTGCCCCCAGTGCCCTCCCCAACTCTGTGAGGAGACGAGCCAGGGTCTGGAGTGCTGAGTAACACAGGTGGCTGCTATGGATCCAGCCCAGTGCCCTTCCGAGAGCGCCACAGGATCCTCTGAGACATCCCCAGATCATGGGCGCATTTGATGACATCTGGGTGAAGAGCTGGTCAGGGTCAGTGGAGGAATGCCACTGATGTGGCCCTTTACTTGTGCTAGTTTTTTTAAAGTTAATTTTTAATTTGAGAACTTTTTATTTATTGAAAAATTGCAAATATTTCTCAAAATTTAGAAACATTAGAAAATCACTACTAACTAACCTCATACTTTATTTGGATTTCACCTGGTTGTCCATTAATGTCTCCTACATTTCAGGATACAATCCACAATCTATACTCGCTGCATTCATTGTCCTGTGTCCCCAGTGTCCTCTGCTCTGTGGATTACTCATTCTCTCCTGGTCTGTCATGGCCTTGACAGTCATGAGGAGGATTGGCCAGGGATGGTAGGAGGCCTCCAAGCTGAGTTTGTCTGCTGCTGGTCTCATAATGTCCCGCGGGGTTCAGACTTTGTGGTTTGAGAAAGACACCACACAGGTGAAGTGCCTTTCCTGTCACCTCACATCAGGGTACACGTGACAGCTGTGTGTCTTACCAGTGGGAATGTCAGCCTTAATTAGTTGACTAATATTGTATTAGTCCAGTTTCTGCACTGTTTTTCCCCTTCCCCTTCTGTTTCCTTTGGAGGTGAGTTAATAAGTCTAGCCCGCACTTGAGGGGGCAGAACAGTTAAGTTTGTCTCCTAGAGGGGATAATCTACCTGTGATATTCAGGATGTTTCTGTATGGAATTTTTGTCTCCTCTCCCACATATACATAGTTTCATTTATTGTAGTTTATTAATGGTTTAAGCATGTTAGGTCTTGGTTGTGACTTGTGGATTTTTTCTTTGCAGAGCACAGGCTTTCTAGTTGCAGTTGGATGCTTCTAGTTGCCCCAGGGCACATGGGATCTTAGTTCCCCAACCAGGGATTGAACCAGCTTCCATTGCACATGAGGTCATCTAGGGAAATCCCTGTTTATTTATTTAATCATTTCTTCATATCAGTTGAACTCATAGGTATTACTTTATACTTTGGGTCAGTGTCTAATACTCTTATTTATTTTGTCTGTCAAACTGTTTCCAGTTTGGCTATTGGGAGCTTCTCAGACTTCCTTCAAGAGTTTTCAAGGTCAATATCATTTTGTTTGTACCACCAAGCTGCTTTCCTAGCCTGGAAGGTTGAGTTTGGCTCTTGAGAGTTTTCACACGTGGAGTTCTACCTCTGGTGGACCCAGAAGTCTGGGCCTTAGAGCTCCCATCCCTTGTGTCTTGTAGGGCTGTGAACCTCATAGAGTCTCGGATACAGGAGACAAACCGCACAGCCCCACAGCTGCTCACTGATATTTCTGGATAGACTGCAGTCCAAACACCTCTTGAGACCAGGTTCACAGATGGAAGAGGGTGGGACAGCCAGGAGAACGGGCAAAGCTGGAGCCACTAGGGGTCCAGAGTGTGCCAGGACTTGCTCTCTTAATGCCCAGAGGAAAGCTGGTGGAGTTATCCAATATTACAGAATTACCAGCATCTGGGAAAACCCACATGTCTTCAGGTTATGAGTTCCCAGGTTGGAATTATTTGGAGCCCAAGGCTGCTGTACTCAGTACAGTACTCAGGGCCCAGTGTAGAGACTGCAGCTGTTAAGATATTTGGGGGCTGCAGGAAGGTCCAGCTCTTCATTCTTATCTCTAGGACTTGGGGGGAAAAGGAAGGATTCTGGATGACCTTTTTTCTACCCGACAGTGGTGTAGACGTGTCCTTGACCCTCCTGTGATTCCATCTGCTCAGTTTGGGATAGTGCTGCTCCTGGGAACCAGGATGGGCTGGGGGAAGGATGACCAAGAAAACTGGTGATGGTTGGGGTTGGGACATCAAAGCACTTGGCTCCAAGTGGAGTCACTTAGAAATGTCAGCTCCACTTGATCTTTGGCAAAGATGCTACCACATCTTCTCCAGGAGCTCTGATCTCAGAGTAGGAAGGGCTTCTACTGTAAACACCCCGAGGGCCTAGGGAGCCACCTGTGCCTGGAGCCTTGCCACAGGCCTGTGTTCCTCCTGGGAGGGGCATGGGCTGGGCTCAGGGAGCTAGTTGTTTATAAAGTGACAGAAACCCTGCCCTGAGCAGAGCACTCCAGCCACTGCCACGATGAAGGGACCACTGCTTGTGCTGGCCCTGCTGGTGACCAGAGAGCTGACCTTTGAGACGCGTGAGGGTAGGAAGGAGAGTCTGGATGGCCCTCCTGATCCTTGCCTGGTGCCGTCTCACTGCATCTTTCCCAGTCCTGTCCAAGCCATTTCGAGGGGCAGATTCTGAGGGCAGCTGTCTGATCAGTGCCCAGGAGTCCTGTACAAACTTCTTGAGGCTTTCATTCTTTGAATGGAGGGGGTGTTGTGGAGTTGAAGGGTCTCTAGCTGTGCACACCCTGGGGGATAGTTTGTTGGGTATAGTGGTGTTCACTGCAAGGGTGGACGCCGGCTGATATGCCTGGGGATGGTGGTCAAGGGCAGAGGAGTCTCCAGACCTTGCCCCTCTTGCTGCTCCCTCTGCTGGGAGTGCCTCATAGGGAAGGTTTTCTGTCTGGGATGTAGGCAGTCCTGGGTGAGGGCAGGTCTGGAAGCTTGGGAGCTTTGGGGTGAGTCTGGAAGCTTTGGATGTGTGAGTTCCTATCAAGTGGTGGGAAACAGGAACCTCCTACTCTGGTTATTCTTTTGATGAAGTGTTTTCTGTCTGTGCCTTCAGCTGAAGCCTGCCCTATGTTTAGTGCAGCATTTAGCTCGATGGCCCTTGGAAGCAAAATATTGTTGAACTCAACGCTCAGTTTGGTTGATGCTGCTGATGGAGAAAATGAAGCTATAGGAAGAATCCAGGATTGCTTCAATGAGGCGGGATTTGATGACAAACTGTTGAATATAAAAAGCATGGTAATTTACTCCCCTCACCCTTACCCTGCCCTGCCCACTAACATGTGTAGTGTAGTATGCCACATGGTAATAGATCATGCAGTCATGGGATATGTGGCAGACAAGAGCTATAAACAAAGAAGCACATAAACAGATAAAGAGACACAGATGAACAGAACAGACTTTTGGACTCTGTGGGAGAAGGCGAGGGTGGGATGTTTCGAGAGAACAGCATCGAAACATGTATATTATCTATGGTAAAACATCACCAGCCCAGGTTGGATGCATGAGACAAGTGTTCAGGCCTGGTGCACTGGGAAGACCCAGAGGGATCGGGTAGAGAGGGAGGTGGGAGGGGGGATCAGGATGGGGAATACATGTAAATCCATGGCTGATTCATGTCAATGTATGACAAAAACCACTACAATATTGTAAAGTAATTAGCCTCCAACTAATAAAAAATAAATGAAAAAAAAGAAGAAGCACATAAACCTTTGCTCCACCATGCAGCACCTGGAATATGCAAGCACAGTCCACCTGCATGTCCAGCCTCTTCGGCTACCGAATATGCCTGTGTTATGCCAGTCAGCTCGCCTACAATAGGGGACTGGCCTCAGTGCAGTAGGTCAAGTGTGTTAACTCATGTTTTTTTTTCCTCAGTGTGAGGAGCTAGCATTGGAGGAGTAGAGTTTTATTCTTGGCAGGAAAGGAAGCATTCAGCTCCCACACTGGAAGGAGTAATATCAGCTTCCTTTTAGGAATATTGTAAAGGAGCCCCTACCTTAAGAGTCTCTTTCCAGGATGAGTATTCTCTAGGTTTGTAAGGTTTATGACTTATTGCCACTTCACTTCATCTTTTTCCCACTCTGATGGCCATTGCTCTTGCTCAGACCCCCGTTTCCACCAACATGGTCTCAGTGCCTACAAGCCTGCTTTTCCACTGTGGTATTTTGGTGCCTGAAACTACTGAGGAGGCTTCTAGGTCTTTGTGGCTGCTCACTTGAGCTAGCAATGGATCTCCTGAAGTATTATTTTTTTTCCCCTCTTTGTTTTTTTCATAAGTATTGGAGATTTTGAATAGTCTATCTCAGCATATTTTCTTCAAGTTGTTGATTTTTTTAAATGAGAGGCTTTCCAGGAACAGACTTTCATGCACTAATATGAGCACACACAGCACATGGGGTTGTTTATGACACCTGCATACACAGTCCGTCCACCCAGCACACCTAACAGAAGAGGATCAGGTGCAGGAGTTGTGACCCAAACCCAGACTCTAGCACCTTGCTCCTCCTCAGGACCAGCCCCTGCTATGCCCTGCTGACCCTTGTTATCTCTTCCCCTCCTTGGCATGGTTGGTGCCTCCGTCTCCCTCCTGACACCTGTGCCTGGGCTGTTAGGGAGCCATTCTCCCCCTGGTGCCTGCTGGCAGCTCCCTCTCCAGTGGTGGGTCTGTGGGCAGAGGATCTTGCTGGGGATGGGGCTGAATCCCTGAGGGTAAGGCTTGAGGTGATTCTGGGGAGACAGGATAGACCAGCTGTGGTCTCAGTTCCTGTCTTTCCTCCTTCTTCTCCCTCCTAGATTTCCGTCATCTTGAGTGAGGATTGCAGTGACTATGTATTGTCCTCGGTGGTGGATACTGTTTTAGGATTAATTCTCAGTGTGACGTCTCTGGTGAGATAATCTTTGCCAGGGATGCCTGGTCAGCCCTTGATCTACCTGTCTTATTCTCCTTCTCAACTAAAGCTGGAATCAAGACACCTGTTTCACTAATATGGTCTCTGTCAGGATGACTCTAATAAAATAACTGCAGCTTTGCTCAGTGTGCGCAGTGTGTGTGTGCTGTGGGAACGATGTGAGGCAGGAGGTCTTGGGAGATGGTGAGAAGTGACACATGTGGTCACTGAGAGCATGGGGACCGGGGTCAGAACGAGGATAAACCTGGGGCTGTGGACAAGTTTGTCGTAACTTTCTCAAGTCATTCTGTCATCTGCTAAACTTGGATTGTGTGCCAAGATTAAGCAGAGTAACATACATATTACTCCTGACTTCCAGTTAGGGTTAAATGAATGTATGGTTTATAACACTGGAGGGATAAAAGTGTTGTCTGTGGGCACTGATAGCATGTCTCCCATTCTGGCCTTTAGCACAGTGACACATCCTCTAGTCCTTTTAATGTTTCTCTGGTTATTGATGGGTGACTCAGGACATGACTTAAGCAGGCCTGTCACAGATCCTCTCTTTTTCCCAGTGGCATTTGCCAATTTTTTTGCTTCTTAGGTGGATGTCTTCTGAAGATCCTGACATTTCATTGAGCACAGTAAGTACCACTGCTCTTTGTGGTCCTACCATGGGGGCCAGGACCCCCATGAAGTCTTAGAACAGGAAGATGGGAGTGGATGGAAGAAGCTACCCCAGTGGGAATGTTGTTACTGTGGAAACAGCTCATGCTGTGAAGTGTGAATTGCAGGATGTGCCACATGGGCACATGTCCTGAACCCTCTAGTCTACTTTTAAAAGCATGAATGGGTAGTTGTATTACCATTAGGAGACTTGTGAGGCTACATGGAAAGCACTAGGTTTTATCTCTGTTTCCTGTCAGTCTGTAGTCAGACTGTAGTCAGCGTGACCCACATGAAGAGTGGCATAAGTGGTAAAATCACTCTACCTTGTAGCCAGGCAGGCATAAGGTCACATTGGGATCTGCTAGACTTCATATTAAGTGTTCAAGTTATACTAAAAAGGTCTAAACTTTTGTTGAAAAGTACAAAATAAAATTTGAACAAATTAAGGGCTAAATCATATTCTTGTATGAGATTTATTGACACTGTATAAATGTCAACTATTCCCAAATCCATGTAAATTAATTTTTGTTGTAATGTAGATTGACTTAAATTTACCCCCCACTCCCAACCCAAACTACTTTTTTGATGTCAGTGAAGGAATTTGAGCAAACCAGGAACTTTAAGGAGGATTGTTCTCACCAGATATTGCAACAGAAATGTATATCTCCCTAAACAGTCTAGTTTTAATGGAGGAGTAGGTACCTGTTCTTGGTAACAGAAAACACATAGATAGAGTCAAAGGTAGTTTAAGATATAATAATAACAGTTTTATTGAATCATGTAGAAGGAATGGATATTTTAAAAAGTGGCAAATGAGAAAAATGACCAAACATTAAAATAATCTAGATGGATTTGCCAAGCCTTTTCCTGTGGATTTATGTGGAATAATGATTATTAGGGCTTCCTTGGTAGTTCAGCTGTTAAAGAATCCACCTACAATGCAGGAGACCCTGGTTCAATTCCTGGGTCAGGAAGATCCCCTGGAGAAGGGATAGGCTATCCACTCCAGTATTCTTGGGCTTCCCTGGTGGCTCAGTCAGTAAAGAATCTGCCTGCAATGTGAGAGACATGGGTTTGATCCCCGGGTTGGGAAGATCCACTCCAGTGTCCTTTCCTGGAGATTCCCCATGGACAGATGAGCCTGAGGGACTGCAGTCCATGGGGTCGCAAAGAATCAGACATGACTGAACGACTAAGCACAATGATTTAATTGCCATAGTTCTAATGTTTAATTATTCATTTGTCACAACTCCTTCTCCTCCACCCCCACCCCCAGTTACTCTTTTAGTTTGACTTTCACAACATCACAGTTTCCTTGTTTTTCTCCTGTTTTACTTGAAGATCCCTCTCAAGATCTGTTTACCACAGATTGGGACTTGAACCCACCTGGCTGGGACTCAAACCCAGCCAAAACTGACAGTACCTGGTTTCAGGACTTAATGAAGCTCAGGTTCTTGATGTCTCATCACAGAAAGAATTCAGTGAGAGACAAAGTGATAGATAAGAAGTGGATTTATTCAGATACAGAGAGAAGCATACTCCACAGACAGAGTGTGGGCCATCTGCAGAGGGCAAATGCCACCCTGAAATTTGGCATGGTGTTTTTATCGGTTGGATAATTTCATATGCTAATGAGTGCGAGGATTATTCCAACTATTTTGGGGAACTGGAAATCCTGGAGATTTCCAGGATTTGGGCCACTGCCCACTTCTTGGTCTTTTAATAGTGCCTTGCAACTGTTAAGGCACCTCTGGGTGTGTCATTTTACTTGTTGATTGAGGATCAAGGTCTAATCTTGTCTGCCATCTTGGTTCAATTTGATTCCAATAGGTTTTATGTTGTGTCCTTGGGTTATGTCATTCTTTCCGAAGTTGTGCCCTGCCCCTTTCCCTCCTGTTACAAGATCTTTAGGGTTGTATCCTATAGCAGAGTTGCTCAGTTGTGTCTGACTCTTTATGACCCCATGGACTATACAAGTCCATGGAATTCTCCAGGCCAGAATACTGGAGTGGGTAGCCTTTCCCTTCTCCAGGGGATCTTCCTAACTCAGGGATCAAACCCAGGTCTCCCACATTGCAGGCAGATTCTTTACCAGCTGAGCCACAAGAGAAAGATGGTAAAGGATCTGCCTACAATGTGGGAGACCCGGCTTCGATCTCTGGGTCGGGAACATCCCCTGGAGAAGGAAATGGCAACCTACTCCAGTACTCTTGCCTGGAAAATCCCATGGATGGAGGATCCTGGTAGGCTACAGTTCATGGGGTCGCAAAAAGTCGGACATGACTGAGCAACTTCACTTTCCTATAGCAGAGAGCATCCTCTTTCAGTGTCTTTCCTTTCTTAAGTATGTTCACTTTCTTAATGGTATCATCCAGCTTCATTTTAACTTTGCTTATAGTTTTTGACAGTAAATCTCCATGCCTACTTTTGTTGCAACATACAAATGTGTCTCTCACTTAGTATTTGTTAATGAATATTTTTTTAAAAAGCTCTAAAATTTTTGTGAGATGCAAATAACATTAAATAAATGGACTATTCAAAGGGAATTTTCAACCGAATAAAAATGTCATTTTTCTCTTACAAATACTAACTGCCATTAGTAGTTAGTTTAACGTAATCTCAATGAAAATCCCTACAGGATTTTTCAAGGTATTTTATTCTTATAAAATTGGTATTACAATTATCACATGATCCAGAAATCTCCTCTTTAGGTTTACACTCAAAAAAAAAAATGATAATTTAAATAAGTTCAAATAAAAATCCTGCCCACTGATGTTTCTTGCAGCTTTATTCAGCTCTGTTTATCAAAACTGGAAACAACGTTTGTGTCCTTCAGCCAGTGAATAGATAAACAAAGCTTGCCACATTCCTACAGTTGAACGCTACTCAGCATTTAAAATTGCGGGTAGAACTATGGAAAACAGTGTGGAGATTTCTTAAAAAACTGGAAATAGAACTGCCATATGACCCAGCAATCCCACTTCTGGGCATACACACTGAGGAAACCAGATCTGAAAGAGACACGTGCACCCCAATGTTCATCGCAGCACTGTTTATAATAGCCAGGACATGGAAGCAACCTAGATGCCCATCAGCAGATGAATGGATAAGGAAGCTGTGGTACATATACACTATGGAATATTACTCAGCCATTAAAAAGAATTCATTTGAATCAGTTCTAATGAGATGGATGAAACTGGAGCCCATTATACAGAGTGAAGTAAGCCAGAAAGATAAAGACCATTACAGTATACTAACACATATATATGGAATTTAGAAAGATGGTAACGATAACCCTATATGCAAAGCAGAAAAAGAGACACAGATGTACAGAACAGACTTTTGGACTCTGTGGGAGAAGGTGAGGGTGGGATGTTTCGAAAGAACAGCATGTATATTATCTATGGTGAAACAGATCACCAGCCCAGATGGGATACATGAGACAAGTGCTCGGGCCTGGTGCACTGGGAAGACCCAGAGGAATTGGGTGGAGAGGGAGGTGGGAGGGGGTATCGGGATGGGGAATACGTGTAACTCTATGGCTGATTCATATCAATGTATGACAAAACCCACTGCGATGTTGTGAAGTAATTAGCCTCCAACTAATAAAAAAAAAATAAATAAAATTGTGGGTAGAAATATCAACAATCTCAGATATGCAGATGTTATCACTCTAATGGCAGAAAGTGAAGAGGAATTAAAGAGCCTCTTGATGAGGGTGAAAGAGGAGAGTGGAAAAGCTGGCTTAAAACTGAACATTGAAAAAAACTAAGGTATTGACAACTGCTCCCATTACTTCATGCAAATAGATGGGGAAAAGTGAAAACAGTGGCAGATTTTATTTTCTTGTGCTCCAAAATCCCTGTGGAAGTTGACTGCAGCTATGAAATTAAAAGACATTTCTCTGGGCTTCTAGTTTAAGATGGCAGAGTAGAAGGATGTGTGCTCATCTCCTCCTGCAAGAGCATCAAAATTGCAACTAGCTATTGAACAACCATCTACAGGAAGATGCTGGAACACACCAATAAAAGATACTGCATGTCCAAAGACAAAGAAGAAGCCGCAGTGAGATGGTAGAAGGGGCACGGTCATGATAAAATCAAATCCCATACCTTCCATGTGGGTGACCCACAGACTGGAGAATGATAATACCAAAGAAAGTCTCCCACTGTTGTGAAGGTTTTGAACCCCATGTCAGTCTTCCCATCCTTGGGATCAGACAGTGAGACTGGGAATCCCTAGGGAATCTGATCTTGAAGGCCAACGGAGTTTGATTACAGGACTTCCAGAAGACTGGAAGAAACAGAGACTCAAGTTTTGGAGGGCACAAACAAAATCTTGCACACGCCAAGATCCAGAGCAAAAGAGCAGTTACCCCACAGGAGACTGAACCAAAACTAACTTCTAGTGTTGGAGAGCCTCCTCTGGAGGTGTGGATCAGCAGGGGCTCACAACAAGGGCACTGGTAGCAGCAATCTGGGAAGGTCCCCCTTGGCATAAGCCCTCTTGGAGATGGCCATTAACCCTACCATAGAGCACATAGATGCCAGGACTGGGTCACCTCAGGCCAAACAACTACCAGGGAGGGAGCACAACACCATTCATAAGCAGATAATTGTATTAAAGCTTTACTGAGCCCCCTGAAAGGGTCCCCCTATCTGCAGCATCAGGATTAATTTATTTTTGGAAATCAAGTGCAATATTAAAAGGAAAACAAACCACATTGCATTACCGGAAGCTATTTCTGCTAATTTTATTACAGTTTAAAACTTATGGTTTGATTTGAATACTATCATGGGAGGAGCTGTGAGTTGGGAAGCTAATGATGACTTAATTGATAACTTAAAAGAAACCCACGGGTATCTGCACTGAAAGAGTGGAGCAAGCCTTCGCAGCAATTGATCATGGAGATTACTATTTGGAAGGCTACTGAACAATGCATACAAAGACTTAGCCTGGAAGCATGGCAACATACACTTGTCAGCACTTTGCATTTATTCTGAAGTTATGGAAGCATTGAAATTTCAACCAGGATTGTATTTTCTTATCCTGGAAAGTGGAACTGGATATTTAAGTTCAATCATGGGCTTAATTTTAGATAGTTTTTTAAAAAATTCTATTTTAAAAAGGAAAAAGAAAAAAAACCCACATTACAGAAAGTTAATCAGGATGAAAAAGCAGAAAGTTATGTCCCAGATGAAGGGACAAGATAAAACCCCAGAAAAACAGCTAAATGAAGTGGAGATAGGCAACCTTCCAGAAAGAGAATTCAGAATAATTATAGTGAAGGTGACCCAGGATCTTGGGGGATCAATGGAGAAGGTGTAAGAAATGTTTACCAAAACCTAGAAGAACTAGAACTAAAGAACAAACAGAGATGAACAATGCACAAGAAGGAGTCAATAGCAGAATAATTGAGGAAGAAGAATGGATAAATGACTTGGAAGACAGAATGCTGAAAATCAATGTCACAGAACGTTATATAAAAAATGAAAAGAAATGAAGACAGCATAAGAGACATCTTGGACAACATTAAGCACACCAACATTTGCATTATAGAGGTCCCAGAAGGAGGAGAAAGAGAGAAAGGACCTGAGAAAATATTTGAAGAGATAATAGCTGAAAACTTCCCTAATATGGGTAGGGAAATAGTCAACCAAGTCCTGGAAGCATAGAGAGACCCAGGCAGGATAAACCCAAGGAGGAACACACCAAGACACATAGTAATCAAACTGACAAAAATTAAAGACAAAATATTAAAACCAGCAAGGGAAAAATGACAAATAACATATAAGGGAATTCCATCAGGCTATCAGCCGATTTCTCGACATAAATTCTACAAGCCAGTAGAGAATGGCACGATATATTTATAAAGTAATGAAGAACCTACAACCCAAAATACTCTACCCAGCAAGACCCTCCTTCAGATTTGATGGAGAAATCAAAAGCTTCCCAGACAAGCAAAAGTTAAGAGAATTCAGCACCACCAAGCAGCTTTACAATAAATGCTAAAGGGATTCTCTAGGCAAGAAAGACAAGAAGGAAAAGACCTAAAGAAAATAAACCCAAAGCAATTAAGAAAGCAATAATATGATAATCAGTTCAGTTCAGTTCAGTGGCTCAGTTGTGTCCAACTCTTTGCGACCTCATGAACCACAGCACGTCAGGCCTCCCTGTCCATCACCAATTCCCAGAGTTCACCCAAACTCATGTCCATTGAGTCGGTGATGCCATCCAACCATTTCATCCTCTGACATCCACTTCTCCTCCTGCCCTTAATTTTCCCTGCATCAGGGTCTTTTCAAATGAGTCAGCTCTTCTCATCAGGTGGCCAAAGTATTGGAGTTTCAGCTTCAACATCAGTCCTTCCAATGAACACCCAGGACTGATCTCCTTTATGATGGACTGGTTGGATCTCCTTACAGTCCAAGGGACTCTCAAGAGTCTTCTCCAAACCTATGGGCACCTTATCTTCAACAAAGGAGGCAAGGATATACAATGGAAAAAAGACAACCTCTTCAACAAGTGGTGCTGGGAAAACTGGTCAACCACTTGTAAAAGAATGAAACTAGAGCACTTTCTAACACCATACACAAAAATAAACTCAAAATGGATTAAAGATCTAAATATAAGACCAGAAACTATAAAACTCCTAGAGGAGAACATAGGCAAAACACTCGCCGACACGAATCACAGCAGAATCCTCTATGACCCACCTCCCAGAATATTGGAAATAAAAGCAAAAATAAACAAATGGGACCTAATGAAACTTAAAAGCTTTTGCACAACAAAGGAAACTATAAGCAAGGTGAAAAGACAGCCCTCAGATTGGGAGAAAATAATAGCAAATGAAGCAACAGACAAAGGATTAATCTCAAAAATATACAAGCAACTCCTGCAGCTCAATTCCAGAAAAATAAATGACCCAATCAAAAAATGGGCCAAAGAACTAAACACATTTCTCCAAAGAAGACGTACAGATGGCTAACAAACACATGAAAAGATGCTCAACATCACTCATTATCAGAGAAATGCAAATCAAAACCACAATGAGGTACCATTACACGCCAGTCAGGATGGCTGCTATCCAAAAGTCTACAAGCAATAAATGCTGGAGAGGGTGTGGAGAAAAGGGAACCCTCTTACACTGTTGGTGGGAATGCAAACTAGTACAGCCACTATGGACAACAGTGTGGAGATTTCTTAAAAAACTGGAAATAGAACTGCCATATGACCCAACAATACCACTTCTGGCATACACACCAAGGAAACCAGATCTGAAAGAGACACGTGCACCCCAATGTTCATCACAGCACTGTTTATAATAGCCAGGACATGGAAGCAACCTAGATGCCCATCAGCAGATGAATGGATAAGAAAGCTGTGGTACATATACACCATGGAATATTACTCAGCCATTAAAAAGAATTCATTTGAATCAGTTCTAATGAGATGGATGAAACTGGAGCCCATTATACAGAGTGAAGTAAGCCAGAAAGATAAAGACCATTACAGTATACTAACACATATATATGGAATTTAGAAAGATGATAATGGTAACCCTATATGCAAAACAGAAAAAGAGACACAGATGTACAGAACAGACTTTTGGACTCTGTGGGAGAAGGTGAGGGTGGGATGTTTCGAGAGAACAGCATCGAAACATGTATATTTTCAAGGGTGAAACAGATCACCAGCCCAGGTTGGATGCATGAGACAAGTGCTTGGGCCTGGTGTACTGGGAAGACCCAGAGGGATCGGGTAGAGACGGATGTGGGAGGAGGGATCAGGATGGGGAATACATGTAAATCCATGGCTTATTCATGTCAGTGTATGACAAAAACCACTACAATATTGTAAAGTAATTAGCCTCCAACTAAACAAATAAATGAAAAAAAAAAAAAAAAAAAAGAGTCTTCTCCAACACCACAGCTCAAAAACATCAATTCTTTGGTGCTCAGCTTTCTTTATAGTCCAACTCTCACATCCATACATGACCACCGGAAAAACCATAGCCTTGACTAGACAGACCTTTGTTGACAAAGTAATGTCTCTGCTTTCTAATATGCTATCTATGTTGGCCATAACTTTCCTTCCAAGGAGTAAGTGTCTTTTAATTTCATGGCTGCAGTCACCATCTGCAGTGATTTTGGAGCCCAGAAAAATAAACTCTGACACTGTTTCCACTGTTTTCCCATGTATTTGTCATGAAGTGATGGGACCAGATGCCATGATCTTACTTTTCTGAATGTTGAGTTTTAAGCCAACTTTTTCACTCTCCTCTTTCAGTTTCATCAAGAGGCTCTTTAGTTCTTCTCCACTTTCTGCCATAAGGGTGGTGTCATCTGCATATCTGAGGTTATTGATATTTCTCCCGGCAATCTTGATTACAGCTTGTGCTTCATCCAGCCCAGCGTTTCTCATGGTGTATTCTGCGTATAAGTTAAATAAGCAGGGTGACAATATACAGCCTTGACGTACTCCTTTTCCTATTTGGAACCAGTCTGTTGGTCCATGTCCAGTTCTAACTGTTGCTTCCTGGCCCGCATACAAATTTCTCAAGAGGCAGGTCAGTTGGTCTGGTATTCCCATCTCTTGAAGAATTTTCCACAGTTTATTGTGATCCACACAGTCAAAGGCTTTGGCATAGTCAATAAAGCAGAAATAGATGTTTTTCTGGAACTCTCTTGCCTTTTCAATGATCCAGCGGATGTTGGCAATTTAATCTCTGGTCCCTCTACCTTTTCTAAAACCAGCTTGAACATATGGAAGTTCACAGGTCATTTTGCTGTACCCTGGCTTGGAGAATTTGAGCACTACTTTACTAGTGTGTGAGATGAGTGCAATTGTGTGGTAGTTTGAAATTAATTGGCAGTGCCTTACTTTGGGATTGGAATGAAAACTGATCTTTTCCAGTCCTGTTGCCACTGCTGAGTTTTCCAAATTTCCTGGCATATTGAGTGCAGCACTTTCACAGCATCATCTTTCAGGGTTTGAAAGAGCTCAACTGGAATTCCATCACCTCCACTAGCTTTGTTTGTAGTGATGCTTCCAAGGCCCACTTGACTTCACATTCCAGGATGTCTGACTCTAGGTGAGTGATCACAGCATCGTGATTATCTGGGTCGTGAAGATCTTTTTTGTACAGTTCTTCTGTGTATTCTTGCCACCTCTTCTTAATATCTTCTGTTTCTGTTAGGTCCCTACAATTTCTGTCCTTTATTGAGCCCATCTTTGCATGAAATATTCATTTTGTGTCTCTAATTTTCTTAAAGAGATCTCCAGTCTTTCCCATTCTATTGTTCTCCTCTATTTCTTTTCATTGATCACTGAGGAAGGCTTCCTTATCACTCCTTGCTATTCTTTGGAACTCTGCATTGAAATGGGTGTATCTTTCGTTCCCCTTTGCTTTTCACTTCTCTTCTTTTCACAGCTATCTGTAAGGCCTCCTCAGACAACCATTTTGCTTTTTTGCATTTATTTTTCTTGGGGATGGTCCTGATCCCTGTCTCCTGTACAGTGTCACGAACCTCCATCCATAATTCATCAGGCACTCTGTCTATCAGATCTAGTCCCTTAAATCTATTTCTCACTTCTTTGATTTAGGTCATACCTGAATGGTCTAGTGGTTTCCCCCACTTTCTTCAATTTAAGTCTGAATTTGGCAATAAGGAGTTCATGATCTGAGCCCCAGTCAGCTCCTGGTCTTGTTTTTGCTGACTGTATAGAGCTTCTCCTTTTTTTGGCTGCAAAGAATATAATCAATCTGATTTTGGTGTGATCATACATATCAATAATTACCTTAAATGTAAATGGATTAAATGCACCAACCAAAAGACATAGACTAGCTGGGTGGATGATGACATGTATGCACTTCCACTTACCACATCACTCTGCTTGACCTCCCAAATTGTATGTTATTATTTTATATTGTTAGATTAATCATGTTTCTATTATGGCTTGCAAGTGTATTATCTTTTGTTTTTTGTCCAACTATTGATAGTGAAAACTGACTAGCACCTTTTACTATTGTGATTATATAACTATTACTCAATATCATTATATAATCATTGGTCAATGAAAATATAATAGGACTCTATATCACCAAAGCCACCATTTAATAGAAAAACCTGTAATCCCCTTTTAAAATCTGATGCATATCAGAATTATCTTGAAATTAAAAAATTTTTTTTAGTTTATTTGACTGCACCAGATCTTAGTTGCAACACACGGAATCTTTAGTTTTGTCATGTGGGATCTAGTTCCCAGACCAGGGGTTGAACCCAGCCACACTACATTGGGAGCATGGGGTCTTACCCATTTGACCACCAGGGAAGTTCCTTGGAGTTTTTTGAAAAATATAAATGCCAAGGTATTGCTTCTTTTTTGGTCAGAGCTCCAGATGTGTTTCTAATGAGCAGCCGTGTTTAAGAACAACTGAACTATATGGTGATCTTTTACTTTTATCTAGTTTGTTTCACTTTTTCTATTTCATATTCAGTGCCCCCCTTTAATTTAGTTTGTTTTCCAACTTCTCCATCTCTTTTTTTTTTTATGTTCTTTCTCAAGCCTTTATCAAGCATAGTAGAAAATCTTTTGTATACATATATAAATAATATGTATAATATATATATTTTAGAAAATGTATGAATTTTTGTCTAAAAAATTTATGACATTTTTATTTCACTTAGTATGAATAGTCAAAACAATTTCTAGATTTCTAATAAAAAATAGATATGCAACAAGCAGTGAAGTTTTACTGTATAGCACAGGGAACTATAGTCAATATCTATAATGGAAAATAATTTAAAAAATAATATGTGTATATGTATAATGAATCACCTTGCTGTGCACCTGTAACCTTGTAAGTCAACTATACTTCAATAAAAAATATATATATATATAAAGGAAAAAAAAGACACTTCCTCCTTGGAAGAAAACCTATGACAAACCTAGACAGCATATTAAAAAGCAGAGACATCACTTTGCCAACAAAGGTCCATACAGTCAAAGCTATAGTTTTTCCAGTAGTCATGTAAGAATGTGAGACTTGGACCATAAAAGAAGGTTGAGCACCAAAGAATTGATGCTTTTGAATTATGGTGCTGGGAGAAGACTCTGGAGAGTGAGTCCCTTGAACAGCAAGGTGATTAAATCAGTCAATCCTAAAGGAAATCAACACTTAATATTCATAGGAAGGACTGATGCTAAAGCTGAACCTGCAGTACTTTGGTCATCTGATGTGAAAAGTCAGCTCTTTGGAAAAGACCGTGATGCTGGGAAAGATTGAGGGCAGGAGGAGAAGGGGCCTACAGAGGATGGGGTGGTTAGATGGCATCACCAACTTAGTGGACATGAGTTTGAGGAAACTCTGGGAGATAATGAACAGAGAAGTCTGGCATATTGCAGTCCATGGAGTCACAAAGAGTCGGACATGACTTAGCAACTTAACAGCAATTAAAAGGAAGAAACTAAAAAAAAAAAAAAAAAAAAAATCATCCCATGTAAATGTCAAATTGTTGCATGTGTCCCTAGTTCATTCTTTTCACTGATGAGTAATATCCCTTTGTATCGATATACCATAATTTGTATATCCGGGTACATAGTGAGGGCTATTGGAGTTGTTTTTCAAGTTTGATGCTGTTATTAATAAAGCTGCTATCAGTATCCATGTATATATTAAAAATAAAAGGAATACACATGCAGCAACATGGATGAATCTCAAATGTATTATGTTGAGTAAAAGAATTGGAACTTAAAAACTACAGTCACAGGGCTCATTTATATGCCATTTATGTTATATTTGGAAAAACAAAAATAGCTGTGAAAGAAATTTTAAGTAATTAGGAGCAGAACCCTTTAGGAAATGCTGAAACACACATGCACATATCCGGGGCGGATTAACTAACAGAAGGCCAGAAATAGATCTAAATCATCATAGATTTTATTATAAAGATAATTTGCAAATCAGTGAGGAAATCTGCTTGATTTCATAGGTGAAATGGTGCTGGATAAACTAATTGAACTTTTGTGGAAATAAAGCTGTTGCATCTATGTCTCACTGGTGCCTTCCGTAGTAATCTCAGATAAGTTAAAGGTTTATACATGCAAAGACTAGGATAGGAAATAGAAAATTCTTAGAAAATATTATGAAAGAATTTTTTTTTTTAACTTCAGGGTAAAGAAGACATTTCTAAAACTGGAAGAAAACCAGTGTGGTAATTTTGACTGTATAAAAAATAAAATATTACTGCATGGCAAAATGTGCAACATACACCTTTTCAGGACATCATTCAAATGTTATTTCATTGATGTCTTTGGTCAATCTGTTTAAATTATAACATGTCTTACCCATACCCCCTGCCCTGTCCATTGCCTGTCTCTCTTTCTTGACTTTTCTTCTAATGTGTTATATATTTACCAAGCTTTCTTATTCATTATTTTTATATCACTATCAGACATATGCTAGACAGATAAAGAAATTTTAGTCATTAAAGAAATATTTTCCATATGGAAATTATCCATTAATATCTATCTATCATCCCCTTTCCCCCCAAGTGCCACAGATACTCTTTTTTTCTTCTTTATAAATTTTTATTTATTTATTTCGCTGTGCTGAGTCTTCATTGCTGTGCTGGCTTTTCTCTAGCTCCGGGGGAGTGAGGATTACTCTCTAGTTGCATTGTGCAGGCTTCTCATCACAGTGGCTTCTCTTGTTGCAGAGCATGGGCTACAGGGCACAGGCTTCAGTAATTGCAGCAGTGATACTCAGTAGTTGCAGCTCCTGGGCTCTAGAGCACAGGCTCAGTAGCTGTGGCTCATGGGCTTTGTTGCTCTGTGGCATGTGGGATCATCCCAGATCAGGGGTTGAATCCTTATCTCCCACATTGGCAGGCAGATTCTTTACCATTGAGGCACCCAGGGAGCACCCCCCCCCCCCCCCGCCCCACAGATACTCTTTTAATCCATATTCCATAATGTTTCCTTACTCCAGTATGGCATTTGTAGTGAAACAATGACATTCCCCAGTTTGTAATCAATGAAATATCTTAAGACATTAAGACAAAACAAAACAAAAATATAACTGGCTCTGGTTAGGGAATGGATTTACCTTTCCACCCAAAACAACTAAAACTAGACTAAATGTAGAAAAGAATGATATTCAGAAATTGAACTTCAGATAGCACAGGAGAATGGTCTCTGAGAAAGGGGAAACAATTGCCTCACTTGGACAGAGTACCCGGATGGCACTGAAGGAGGTAGGAATTCAAGGAGGGAAATGAACACTTGCTCTGAACTCATGAGAAAGACTTGGGAGTCCCAGGGGGCCAGTGTGGTTATATTTGTTGCACAGAAATAGGACTTCAGGGTTCTGCAAAAATGTCCTCATCAAGTCTTTACTGAATACTGCCTAGTGTGTGCGTGTGAAAAAAAAACTGCTCAAAGTGAGGGAATAACAACCTGCAAGGAGTAGAGGAAACAATCCCAGAAATTTACACAGTTCTGAAAATAGTTTGTATTTCTAACAGCATTAGAGAAATAATGTGGTTATTAGTAGGGGAGTTAAGCAGTTTATTCAGGAAGGTATCTTAGCAGTGGTATACAATTTGCCTTTTCATATGGATGCTTTTGTCCATCTTAACAGTGCTTAAAAGAAGCTTCAAATGGATCAACCTATTTCAAAATAAACAAAGTTCAAGAGTATCTGTAGAACTACAGAGATACTTAACACCTAAAATTTTAAGTTTTAGAATATTTCTCATTGAAAACTTAGCAAGCAAGCAAAGCAGAAAAATATGTACTTTGATCAGAAGTAATCAATATAAATGAATCAATAAAAACAAAGATATCAACATAAACAATTGAAGACTTGAAGAACAGAATCAATATAAACAATTGAAAAATGGAATTGAAGAATAGAATCAATATGCTTCAATATTTACAAATCAATCAATGTGATACACCACATTAACAAATTGAAAGATAAAAACCATATGATTGTCTCAATAGATGCAGAGAAAACCTTTGGCAAAATTCAACATCCATTTATGATAAAAACTCTCCGGGCGGGGGTGAGGGACTGGCTCATCCATGTGCGGTTGTGTGGGGCGGCCTGGGGAGGCCCCAGAGCAGCTGATGCTCTGCCTGCAGGGACTGGAGTCGCGAGGCAGCTGCCATGGCGGGGTCGGAGAGCCAGCTCAAGAAAAATGGTGTCCAAGTACAAATACAGAAACCTAATTGTATGTGAATCTGTTAATGTTATTACTTTATACAAAGATCTCAAACCTGTATTGGATTCATATATTTTTAATGATGGCAGTTTCAGGGAACTAATGAACCTTACTGGAACAATTCCTGTGCCTTATAGAGGTAATACATACAATATTCCAATCTGCCTGTGGCTGCTGGACACATATTCATATAATCCCCCTATCTGTTTGGTTAAGTCTACTAGTTCAATGACTATTAAAACAGGAAAGCATGGGGATGCTAATGGGAAGATATATCTTCCTTATCTACATGAATGGAAGCACCCGCAGCCAGACTTGTTGGGGCTTTTTCAAGTCATGATTGTGGTGTTTGGAGATGAACCTCCAGTCGTCTCTTGTCTTACTGTTTCAGCGTCCTATCCACCTATCCTATCCACCATACCAGGAAACACCAAATAATTCCTACATGCCAGGCATGCCAAGTGGGATTTCTGCATACCCATCCAGGTACCCTCCCAATCCCAGTGGTTACACAGGCTGTCCTTACCCACCTGGTGGTCAGTATCCTGCCACAACAAGTTCTCAGTACCCTTCCCAGCCTCCTGTGACCACTGTTGGTCCCAGTAGGGGTGGCACAATCAGCGAGGACACTGAGCCTCTCTCATCTCAGCGGTCAGTGACAAACTGAGATGGTGGACAAAGGAGGAAATGGATTGTGCCCAGGCAGACCTTAACACCTTGAAACGAACAGAGGAAGACCTGAAAAAAGGTCACCAGGAACTCGAAGAGATGCTTAACCGTTTAGATCAAGAAGTAGCTGAGGCTGATAAAAAAACAGAACTTTTGAGAAAGGATGAAGTACTCAGTTCTGCTCTGGAGAAAATGGAAAATCAATCTGAAAACAATGGTATTGATGAAGTTATCATTCCATGGCCCCACTATACAAACAGATCCTAAATCTGTATGCAGAGGAAAATGCCATTGAAGACACTATATTTTACCTAGGAGAAGCCTTGAGGTGGGGAGTAATAGATCTAGATGACTTCCTAAAGCATGTACGTCTTCTGTCCCATAAACAGTTGCAGCTGAGGGCATTAATGCAGGAAGCAAGAAAGACTGCTGCTCTCAGTGACCTCTACTGACTTCTCTGATACCAGATGGAGACTGAACTCTTCTAAAGTATTCTTCTCTTCCTTTCTCTTATATCAGTAGGTGCCCAAAATAAATTATTGCGGTTTATCATTCAAGTGTAAAATACTTTGAATCAATAATATATTTTCTGTTTTCTTTTGGTAAAGACTGGCTTTTATTAATGCACTTTCTATCCTCTGTAAACTCTTTCTGTGCTGATTGTTGGGACTGACTATGCTAAATAAAATTTGTTGCATTAAAAAAAAAAAAAAACAACCACTCCAAAAAGCAGGCATAGAATGAACATACCTCAACCTAATAAAAACCATATATGATAAACACACAGCAAACATTATCCTCAATGGTGAAAAATTGAAAGCATTTCCCCTAAAGTCAGGAACAAGTCAAGAGTCTCCACTCTCACCACTACTATCACGTAGTTTTGGAAGTTCTAGCCACAGCAGTCAGAGAAGAAAAAGAAATAAAATGAATCCAGACTGAAAAGGAAGACGTAAAACTCTCACTGTTTGCAGATGACATGATCCTCTACATAGAAAACTAAAGACAACACCAGAAAATTACTAGAGCTAATCAATGAATATAGTAAAGTTGCAGGATATAAAGTTAATACACAGAAATCCCTTGTATTCCTATACACTGACAATGAGAAAATAAAGAAATTAAGGACACAATCCCATTCACCATTGCAACAAAAAGAATAAAATACTTAGAGATAAATCTACCTAAATGAACAAAAGACCTATATATAGAAAACTATAAAACACTGGTGAAAGAAATCAAAGATGACACAAATAGATGGAGAAATATACCATGTTCATGGACTGAAAGAATCAATATAGTGAAAATGAGTATACTACTGAAAGCAATCTACAGATTCAATGCAATCCCTATCAAGCTACTGACAGTATTTTTCACACGACTAGAACAAATAATTTCACAGTTTGTATGGAAATACAAAAAATCTCGAATAGCCAAAGCAATCTTGAGAAAGAAAAATGGAAATGGAGGAATCAACCTGCCTGACTGCAGACCTATACTACAAAGCCACAGTCATCAAGACAGTATGGTACTGGCACAAAGACAGAAATATAGACCAATGGAACAAAATAGAAAGCCTATATGCAAAACAGAAAAAGAGACACAGATGTACAGAACAGACTTTGGGACTCTGTGGGAGAAGGCGAGGGTGGGATGTTCTGAGAGAATAGCATTGAGACAAGTATACTATCAAGGGTGAAACAGATCACCAGCCCAGGTTGGATGCATGAGACAAGTGCTCAGGGCTGGTGCACTGAGATGGGATGGGGAGGGATGTGGGAGGGGGGATCGGGATGGGGAACACACATAAATCCATGACTGATTCATGTCAATGTATGGCAAGAACCACTACAATATTGTAAAGTAATTAGCCTCCAACTGAAAAAAAAAAAAAAAAAAAAAAAAAAAAAGCCCAGAGATAAATTCACACACGTCTGGACACCTTATCTTTGATAAAAGAGGAAAAAATATACAATGGAGAAAATACAATCTCTTTAACAAGTGGTGCTGGGAAAACTGGTCAACCACTTGTAAAAGAATGAAACTTGAACACTTCTAACACCATACACAAAAATAAACTCAAAATGAATTAAAGATCTAAATATAAGGCCAGAAACTATAAAACTCCTAGAGGAAAACATAGGCAAAATACTCTCTGACATAAATCACAGCAAGATCTTCTATGACCCACCTCCCAGAGTAATGAAAATAAAAGCAAAAATAAGCAAGTGGGACCTAATTAAACTTAAAAGCTTTTGCACAATGAAGGAAACTATAAGCAAGGTGAAACGACAGCCTTCAGAATGGGAGAAAATAATAGCAAACGAAGCAACTGACAAAGAATTAATCTCAAAAATATACAAGCAGCTCATGCAGTTCAATACCAGAAAAGTAAATGACCCAATCAAAAAATGGGCCAAAGAACAGACATTTCTCCAAAGAAGACATACAGATGGCTAACAAATACGTGAAAAGATGCTCAACATCACTCATTATCAGAGAAATGCAAATCAAAACCACAATGAGGTACCATCTCATGCCAGTCAGAATGGATGCTATCCAAAAGTCTACCAACAATAAATGCTGGAGAGGGTGTGGAGAAAAGGGAACCCTCTTACACTGTTGGTGGGAATGCAAACTAGTACAGCCACTATGGAGAACAGTGTGGAGTTTCCTTAAAAAACTGGAAATAGAACTGCCATATGACCCAGCAATCCCACTACTGGGCATACACACAAGGAAACCAGAATTGAAAGAGAAACATGTACTCCAGTATTAATTGCAGCACTGTTTACAATAGCTAGGACATGGAAGCAACCTAGATGTCCATCAGCAGATGAATGGATAAGAAAGCTGTGGTACATATACACAATGGAATATTACTCAGCTATTAAAAATGCATTTGAATCAGTTCTAATGAGGTGGGTGAAACTGGAGCCTATTATACAGAGTAAAGTAAGTCAGAAAGAAAAACACCAGTATATTAATGCATATATATGGAATTTAGAAAGATAGTACCGATGACCCTATATGTGAGACACAGAGATAAAGAACAGACTTCTGGACTCTGTGGGAGAAGGTGAGGGTGGGATGATTT
Organism: Dama dama; assembly: GCF_033118175.1. Taxonomy (NCBI): domain Eukaryota; kingdom Metazoa; phylum Chordata; class Mammalia; order Artiodactyla; family Cervidae; genus Dama; species Dama dama. The sequence continues at coordinate 49,774,680 of NC_083684.1, forward strand.
GAGAGAATAGCATTGAAACATGTATATTACCATATGTGAAACAGATGATCAGTCCAAGTTCGATGCATGAAACGGCACTCAAAGCTGGTGCACTGGGACAACCCAGAGGGATGGGATGGGGAGGGAGGTGGGAGGGGGGTTTGGGATGTGGGACACATGTACACCCATGGCTGATTGATGTCAATTTATGGCAAAAACCACCACAATATTGTAAAGTAATTGGCCTCCAATTAAAATAGATAAATAAATTAAAAAAGAAAAAAATAGCATCAGTGTAAACAATTGAAGAAGAAATCAATGTAAACAACCCCAGAAAACACAAACATGATACAGTTGGTAAACCAAATTTCAAAAGTTATTAACGTTGTGTTCCAAATGTTTAAGAGGTGAGAGGACCACTCACACATGGAAGCTGGAAGCATAGGTATATTTAGAAAAACAAACTTGGATAGAAAAAAAGTATTCTGTTGGATAGAATTACTGTGGATTAGGCACTGTGTGTGTGTGCTTAGTTGCTCAGTCGTATCCAGGTCTTTGCAATTCTTGTGACCCTTTGGACTGTAGCCCACCAGGTTCCTCTGTCCATGGGATTTTGCAGGCAAGGCTGCTGCAGTGGGTTGCCATTTCCTTCTCCAGGGGATCTTCCTGACACAGGAGGATCTTCCTGACCTACTGTGTCTTCTGCACTGAAGGTGGATTGTTTACCTGCTGAGCCATCCAGGAAGCCCGAATCAGATGCTGTAGAAGACAATATTAGTGAGTTGGAAATAGAAACAATGCCAGGAACTATCCAAAATGAAAAACAGAACGAAAAATCTAAAAATGATGAGAAGGAGATCAGTGAGCTGTGAGACAACCCGTGGGAAGGATAATATGTGATTAATGAACTCTCTTAGGAAATAATGGCCAAAATATTTCTGTATTTGATGAAAGCCATAAACCTAGAGATCTACAACACTTAGTTAAATTTAAGCGTGAGAAAAATGAAGAAAACTGCACTTGGCACATTGTAGTCAGATTTCTTAAATGTGGTGATGAAGAAAATTTCAAAGCAGCCAGAGAAACAGATGAACAAACAGAAGAATGACAGCACACTACTCTTAGGAAGCAATGAAATTTTGAAGTACTGAAACTATTAAAAGAAAAGATATTGTGACTCTCTGATTCTCCACCTGGGGAAACCATCTTTTATAAAAAAGTAAGAAGAAACACTTTTTACATATGCAAAACCTTAAAGGATTCATTACCAGCAGACCTTCACTATAGGAGATGTTAGAACAAGGCCTGAGGAAGGACGGACGAGGTGCAGGGTGCAAATCTAAAACTATACCAGGGGAGAGAGAGCCTGGAGGATTGTCAGTCTGAGGAGATCTATATCTCTATCTCCATCCCTAATATGGAGAGATTTAATACATTCACAGTGGATTTTCTTGGACTAAAGTATTCAAATACTTTTTCTAAATTTAAGAGTAGAGTAGGTACAGCTGTTGAGAAAATTAGTAAACAGTAATTTAGTAAATATCCAAATTAAAACAGACAAAAAATGTCATAAAATGTGGAAAAGTGTGTAAGAGGTAATATGGGACACAGTGAAAAGACCCTCTGTATGTAGATACTGAAATTAATGGTAGGAGTCCTATCTATCTCCTGCCTAGAGCTGAGTGACAGGAGGACTCCCAGGGAGCAGAAGGAGCAGTGTGTGAGCTCACAGCTGTGGGCGTGGAGTAGGTCAGCGGGGATGCTGGCCTCAGTACACTGGGCGGCCTGCGCTGCTGCTTGTGTTGCTTTCTGCCCTACTTGTCTCAAGGATGGCTCTGGCTGGAGGGACCTAAGGGACATGGGCCAAAGCAAAGGACCCTCAGAGAGCTCCTTGGAAGGTAAAAGGGCAATCCTCTGGCAATACCTAGATTGGGATGTGCCAGTAAAGCTGCATGGGGTTGCCTGGGAGAAATATTAGCCAGGCTCTTGGGCATCAAGAGAACTCCTTAGCGTGCCAGGAGAGGGTGTTCTTTTTTTTTTTTTTCTTCATTGGAGTACAATTACTTTACAATGTTGTGTTAGCTTCTGCTGTATCTAGAAAATGTATAGCAAAGTGAATCAGCTGTATGTTTACATATATTTCCCGCCCCCCCCCCCCCATTTTGAATTTCCTTCCCATTTAGGTCCCCACAGAGTTTTGAGTGAGCTTCCCATGTGGTGCTAGTGGTAAAGAACACACCTACCAATTCAAGAGATGCTGGTTCAATCCCTGGGTCAGGAAGATGCCCTAGAGAAGGGCATGGCCACCTATTCCAGTATTCTTGCCTTGAGAATCCCATGGGCAGAGAAACCTGGTGGGCTACAGTCCACAGAGTCGGGCACAACTGAAGCATCTTGGCACGCTCATGCAGAGTGAGTAGAGGTCCTTGTGTTATAGTAGGTTCTCATTATCCACCAAAATGGATAGTTATCCATTTTATATATAGTATCAATAGTGTATATATGTCTATCTTAATCTCCCAATTCATCCCTCCCCCCTGCTTTAGTATGTATATATTTATTCTCTATGTCAGTGTGTCTATTTCTGCCTTGCAAAGAAGATCATCTATATCAAGCCATTTTTCTAGATTCCACATGTATGTTAATGTACAATATTAATTTTTCTCTTTCCGCCTTACTTCACCCTATTTGACATTCTATAGGTCCATCCACATCTCTGCAAATGACACAGTTTTGGTCCTTTTTATGATTGTGTAATAGGATCATTGAAAAAGCAAGAGAGTTCCAGAAAAACATCTATTTCTGCTTTATTGACCATGCCAAAGCCTTTGACTGTGTGGATCACAATAAACTGTGGAAAATTCTTCAAGAGATGGGAATACCAGACCACTTGACCCACCTTTTTTTTTTATTTTTTTTTATTTTTATTATTATTATTATTTTTTTTTCCAGTGGGTTTTGTCATACATTAATATGAATCAGCCATGGATTTACATGTATTCCCAATCCCGATCCCCCCTCCCACCTCCCTCTCCACCCGATTCCTCTGGTTCTTCCCAGTGCACCAGGCCGGAGCACTTGTCTCGTGCATCCCACCTGGGCTGGTGATCTGTTTCACCATAGATAGTATACATGCTGTTCTTTTGAAATATCCCACCCTCACATTCTCCCACAAAGTTCAAAAGTCTGTTCTGTATTTCTGTGTCTCTTTTTCTGTTCTGCATATAGGGTTATCGTTATCACCTTTCTAAATTCCATATACATGTGTCAGTATGCTGTAATGTTCTTTATCTTTCTGGCTTACTTCACTCTGTATAATGGGCTCCAGCTTCATCCATCTCATTAGGACTGGTTCAAATGAACACTTTTAGTCTGTATGTGTCTCTTGTTTTGAGGTTGACCCACCTCTTGAGAAACCTATATGCAGGTCAGGAAGCAACAGTTAGAACTGGACATAGAACAACAGACTGGTTCCAAATAGGAAAAGGAGTACGTCAAGGCTGTATATTGTCACCCTGCTTATTTAACTAATATGCAGAGTACATCATGAGAAACACTGGGCTGGGAGAAGCACAAGCCGGAATCAAGATTGCTGGGAGAAATACAAATAACCTCAGATATGCAGATGACACGACCCGTAGGGCAGAAAGTGAAGAGGAACTAAAAAGCCTCTTGACGTAAGTGAAAGAGGAGAGTGAAAAAGTTGGTTTAAAACTCAACATTCAGAAAACTAAGATCATGGCATCTGGTCTTGTCACTTCATGGGAAATAGATGGGGAAACAGTGGAAGCAGTGTCAGACTTTACTTTTTTGGGCTCCAAAATCACTGCAGATGGTGACTGCAGCCATGAAATTAAAAGACGCTTACTTCTTGGATGGAAAGTTATAACCAACCTAGACAGCATATTAAAAAGCAGAGACATTACTTTGCCAACAAAGGTCCCTCTAGTCAAGGCTGTGGTTTTTCCAGTAGTCATGTATGGATGTGAAAGTTGGACTGTGAAGAAAGCTGAGCTCCAAAACACTGATGCTTTTGAACTGTGGTGTTGGAGAAGACTCTTGAGTCCCTTGGACTGCAAGGAGATCCAGCCAGTCCATCCTAAAGGAGATCAGTCCTGGGTGTTTATTGGAAGGATTGATGCTGAAGCTGAAACTCCAGTGCTTTGGCCACCTCATGTGAAGAGTTGACTCATTGGAAAAGACCCTGATGCTGGGAGGGATTGGGGGCAGGAGGAGAAGGGGACGACAGATGATGAGATGGCTGGATGGCATCACCGACTCGATGGGCATGAGTTTGAGTAAACTCCGGGAGTTGGTGATGGACAGGGAGGCCTGGTGTGCTGCGATTCATGGGGTCGCAAAGAGTCGGACACGACTGAGCGACTGAACTGAACTGAACTGAACTGAACATTCCATTTTATATATGTATTGCATCTTTTTTTTTTTTTTAAAGTGTTTTTTTGGCTGTGTCAGTTCTTAGTTGTTGAACGCAGGATTTTTGTTGGGGCATGCAGAATCTTTCCTGTGGTGTGAGGGCTTTTTGTTGTGTTGCAGAGACTTAGTTGTCCTGCAGTGGATGGGTTCATTGTTCCCTCATCAGGGATTGAACCCCAAGTGCCCTGCTTTGGAAGACAGATTCTTAACCATTCACTGGACTCCCAGGAAAGTCCCTATATCACATCCTCTTTACAGGAGAGGTTGTTTTAAGGGACTTAGTAGATCAATCAGTGATAAAACTACAGTCAGCTGTTGCAGAGTCCTTGAAACTACCCCCTAGGTTTTACTTGTTAAAAGTTTAGCTGAAGCCTTCCCTGGTGGCTCGGTGGTAAAGAATCCGCCTGCCAATACAGGAGACATGGGTTGGATCAGTGATTTGTGAAGATCCCACATGCCCTAGAGCAGCTAAGTCTGTGAGCCACAGCTGTCAAGCCTGTGTTCCAGAGCCTGGGAGGTGCATCTACTGAAGCCCACACCCTAGAGCTTGTGCTCTGGAGCAAGAGATGCTAGTGCACAGCAATGCAGAGTAGCCCCCACTTGCCACAGCTACAGAAAACCCATGCAGCAATGAAGAACCAGCACAGCCAAAAATAAATAAAATATAGAAAAAATAAGTTCAGTTGAGTAGTCAACAGTTGGTTTGAAGTAACAAAAGGCATAGAAATAGGATACCTGAGATGGTGGTGGTTGTGAGACTCTTGGAACACTTAGAACCGCAATTATTAGTCAAAAATGTACAAGACTCAGCATTTTGCAAACAAAAACATACATGCTGAAAGGAACCAGCTGAATGTCAACTCTCCCTGGAACCTGTTCCTGTTTATACATGATCCTATCTTTGCTGACATCTTTCACCTCCCTATCTAAACTGCATTCTTTGGGAAGCCATATGCTCTTGAGTACCTGTTCCTTGTACATTTATAACACTTTCTTGGAATTTCCTCATTTCATGATGAGGATGAAATATTTCAGTTGAGCTAGGAGCATAGTTAGGGAAAATCAGACAACTGGGTTGAATGTCTCCTCTACATATTCATGACATCTAATCTCAGCTTACTTCACATTTCTCCTCAACCATCTCTTTTAACTTTAATATTTATTCTCATCTAACTCCATTTTTTTGGTCCCCAATATTTCCCATTCTTCCTTTAGCCTCCAAACAGGTGCATTTTGACCAAAGAGGTGGAAGCTTTAGGGCCCCTCACCTTCCTGGCACACCTTTAGTTACTAGAGAGGGACATAGTAATGTGTTGAATGGTCATATATTTTTAAATAAAATTAGAGAAAAGTAAGGTATTTAAAGCACAGTTAAAAGTAGCTATTCTTTTTATTCTGATTTGCCCTCCTTTACATTTTTGGAGAGTTTACAGTTATTTCTTTTTGTTTTGTGGGTTTTGTCTGTTTTTGTTTTTGGTAATAAAAAACAAAGAGTTTTGGGCTCTTTTGAGTCTTTTCAAAATAATTTATTCAAAAAAATTCACATATAATAAATGCAGTTAATTTTAGCATACATTTTGATGAGTTGTGAAATTATTTTATGCAGATAAGTACATATATTCAAGATATTAAACATTTCCATTATTTTGTCCATATAAATAGAGTCATGCAAGATACCATCTTTTCTGTCTAGTCCTTTTGTTGTGGGCAGCAGTAGTTAAATTTTTTTGCAAAGTAATATTTCATTATATTAATATAATGAAATTCATTAATCCAACTACATATTGGTAGACATTTCTGGTTTTTTTTTTCAGAAGAATATGCTTATTTTGATTATAATGGAAAGCCACATGAAATCTTCTTTTTAATTCTTTATTTAGATTTCTATTAAATATATATATGTTAATATGAATGTTAAACACACAGCCATGGAAGATCCTCTGAGATCACTACTATTACATGGGAAACAGGCCTGAGGAACTTGGCGACTTTCAAGAATACCTCCAACAATGACTCCTTTATTGAAATATTTATTGACCACATAGCATGTGCTAGGTCTTTTGTCCCTTGGCTTGCTCACCTCTGTCTTCAAAACTAAATGCCCAAGATAGCCTGATGAATCAGGCAGATTTAAATTTCTTTCAATGGCAAATGAAATAGACAGTCACACAGCCACAGATACCAAGCTGGTATCCTTGGTTCATGTATTATCACTAGCTAGGTGAACTCAGACCTTGGAAACCACACCTTTAAAAAACTCAGACACACTAGTAGACCAAGTAGGAAAATTACAAACACCATCCCCAAAGGGGCAAGGAATATGAAGCTTCTTTATTTTCTTCTAAGTGGGACATTCCCAGTTTACACCTGTTGTGCCAGAGTCTCAACTGCCCTTACTTTTCTCTCAGGAAATCTATATTCTTTGTGACTTTTAAAATATTGTTAGCTGTAAGCACAATATTGTACATTAGTTCTCTAGAATTTTTCATTTTGCACATTGAATAAACTTGTCAACAGAAATTCCCATTTTCCAACTACCTTCAGTTCTTGGTAACCACCATTCTACTTTCTGCTTCAAAGGGTTTAAATCCTTTTTTTTTTTTTTTTTTAAATAAAAAGCGCTTAATCATTAAAAATCTTTTGACCACAGTATGCAGCTTCTGCACCTGGTGGGATTTTAGTTCTCCACCAGGAATTGAACCCAGACCCTCTGCAATGAGAGCCTGGAGTCCTAACCACTGGACTGGGAGTGAATCCCCAGGTTTAACTACTTTAGATACTACCTCATATAATGGGATCATGCAGAATTTGTCTTTCTGTGACTGACACATTTCACTTGGGATAATGTCCTTAAAGATTCATCCATGTTGTTGCATATAGTAAAATTTCCTTCTTTTTAAAGACTGAATAATATTCCACTGTGTATATGTGTGTGTGTGTGTGTGTGTGCATAGCACATTTTCTTTATCTATATATCTGTTGATAGATATCTGGCTTATCCCATGTCTTGGATCATGTGAATAATGTCACAGTGAACATGAGAGTAAAAATATCTCTTTGAGATCCTGATTTTCATTCTTTTGGATAAATACCCAGAAGTTGGGTTGCTGGATCATATGGCAATTATATTTTTCAATTTTTGAGGGCCCTCCATACTATTATCCATAATGGCTGTGCTGACATACATTTTCAGCTTCTCCCATCCAAGTACTAACCAGGCCCAACCCTGCTCAGCTTCCGAGATCAGACGAGATCAGGCTCGTTCAGGGTGGTATGGCTGTAGACCATTTTCAGCTTCTCAATACCCATGCCAGTTGTTGTTGTTCAGTTGCTAAGTCATGTCCGACTCTTTGTGAGTCCGTGGACTGCAGCACACTGGGCCTTCCTGTCCCTCTCTGTCTCCCAGAGTTTGTCCAAGTTCATGTCTGTTGAATTGGTGATGCTATCTAACCATCTCGTCCTCATGTATCTCATGTACCCATGCCCACAAGTACCTATGCCAGTACTTGTGTTTTTTTTAAGTGGCTTTCATACCAGGTATGTGGTGACTTCTCTCCGTGTTTTTTCCTTTGTATTTCCATGACAGTGATTGATATTAAGCCCCTTTTATATACCTATCAGCCTATTTTTATATCTTCTTTGGAGAATTCTCTGTTTAGGTCCTTTGCTTGTTTTTAATTGGGATATTTGTTTTTTACATGGGGGTGTAGGAAATCCTTACATATTTTAGATATTAACTTGTGATCAGATATGTGGTTTGAAAATATTTTCTCATTCTATATATGGTCTTTTCACTCTGTTGATAATTTCCTTTGCTATGCAGAAGCTCTTCAGTGTTATGTAGTCCCACTTGTCTAATTTTGTTGCTTGTGCTTGGGTGTAATATCCAAGAAATCATTGCCAAAACCCATGTCATAATGTTTCCCCCCTATATTTCCTTCTAGTAATTTTAGTTATAGGCATTATGTTTCAGTCTTTAATCTACTTTGAGCTGTTTTGTGTTTGTGGTATAAGATAAAAGTCAAATTTCATTGTTTTTCATCTGTCTATCCAGTGGTTTTCAACACCATTTATGGAAGAGACCATCTTTCCCCATTGTGTATTCCTGGCAATCTTGTCCAAGATCAGTTGACTATATGTGTGTGTGTGTGTGTGTGCACTCGCAGGATTTCTGGGCTCTCTATTCTGTTCCAGTGGTCTACATATCTGCATGTCAGCATCATACTGTTTTCTCTGTTCATTTCCAAGTCAAAAAGTTCAATATCACAGTAATCCAAGTCTACATCCCAATCACTAATGCCAGAGAAGCTGAAGGTGAATGGTTCTCTGATGACCTACAAGACATTCTAGAGCTAACATCAGAAAAGGTGCCCTTTTCATCATAGGGGACTGGAATGCAAAAGTAGGAAGTCAAGAGATATGTGGAGTAACAGGCAAGTTTGGCCTTGGAGTACAAAATGAAGCAGGGCAAAGCCTAACAAAGATTTGCCAAGAGAATGCACTGGTCACTAGGCCGTTCAGTTCAGTTCAGTTCAGTCGCTTAGTTGTGTCCGACTCTTTGTGACCCTATGAATTGCAGCACGCCAGGCCTCCCTGCCATCACCAACTCCCAGAGTTTACTCAAACTCATGCCCATTGAGTCAGTGATGCCATCCAGCCATCTCATCCTCTGTCGTCCCCTTTCAGGTATGACCTAAATCAAATCCCTTACAATTATGCAGTGGAAGTGACAAATAGATTCAAGGGATTAGATCTGATAGTTCTTCTTGAACTATGGACAGAGGTTCGAGACATTGTACAGGAGGCAGTGATCAAGACCATCCCCAAGGAAAAGATGTGCAAAAAGGCAAAATGGTTGTCTGAGGTGATCTTACAAACAGGTGAGAAAGGAAGAGAAGCAAAAGGCAAAGGAGAAAAGGAAAGATATACCCATTTGAATGCAGAGTTCCAAAGAATAGCAAGGAGAGATAAGAAAGCCTTCCTCAGCAATCAATGCAAAGAAATAGAGGAAAACAATATAATGGGAAAGACTAGAAGTCTCTTCAAGAAAATTAGAGCTACCAAGGGAACATTTCATGCAAAGATGGGCTCAGTAAAGGACAGAAATGGTATGGACCTAACAGAAGCAGAAGATATTAAGAGGTGGCAAGATATACAGACGGACTATGCAAAAAAGATCTTCACGACTCAGATGGTCGTGATCACTCACCTAGAGCCACACATCCTGGAATGTGAAGTCAAGTGGGCCTTTGGAAGCATTGCTACGAACAAAGCTAGTGGAGGTGATGGAATTGCAGTTGAGCTCTTTCAAATCCTGAAAGATGATGCTGTGAAAGTGCTGCACCAAATATGTCAGCAAATTTGGAAAACTCAGCAGTGGCCACAGGACTAGAAAAGGTCAGTTTTCATTCCAATCCCAAAGAAAGGCAATGCCAAAGAATGCTCAAACTACCACACAATTGCACTCATCTCACACACTAGTAAAGTAATGCTCAAACTTCTCCAAGCCAGGCTTCAACAATACATGAACCATGAACTTCCAGATGTTCAAGCTGGATTTTGAAAAGGCAGAGGAACCAGATATCAAATTGCCAACATCTGTTGGATCATTGAAAAAGCAAGAGAGTTCCAGGAAAACATCTATTTCTGCTTTATTGCCTATGCCAAAGCCTTTGACTCCATGGACCACAACAAACTCTGGAAAATTCTGAAAGAGATGGGAATACCAGGCCACCTGACGTGCCTATTGAGAAGCCTGTATGCAGGTCAGGAAGCAATAGTTAGAACTGGACATGGAACAACAGACTGGTTCCAAATTGGGAAAGGAGTATGTCAAGGCTGTATATTGTCACCCTGCTTATTTAACTTATATGCAGAGTACATGATGAGAAACGCTGGGCTGGAAGAAGCACAAGCTGGAATCAAGATTGCCAAGAGAAATACCAATAACCTCAGATATGCAGATGACATCACCCTTATGGCAGAAAGTGAAGAGGAACTAAAAAGCCTCTTAATGAAACTGAAAGAGGAGAGTGAAAAAGTTGGCTTAAAACTCAACATTCAGAAAACTAAGATGATGGCATCTGGTCCCATCACTTCATGGCAAATAGATGGGGAAACAGTGGAGACAGTGACAAACTTTATTTTCTTGGGCTCCAAAATCACTGCAGATGATGACTGCAGCCATGAAATTAAAAAATGCTTGCTCCTTGGAAGAAACGCTTTGACCAACCTAGACAGCATATTAAAAAGCAGAGACATTGTCAACAAAGGTCTGTCTAGTCAAAGCTATGGTTTTTCCAGTAGTCATGTATGGATGTGAGAGTTGGATCATAAAGAAAGCTGAGCACTGAAGAATTGGTGCTTTTGAACTATGGTGTTGGAGAAGACTCTTGAGAGTCCCTTGGACTGCAAAAAGATCCAACCAGTCTATCCTAAAGGAAATCAGTCCTGAATATTCATTGAAAGGACTAATGCTGAAGCTGAAACTCCAAACCTTTGGCCACCTGATGCGAAGAACTGACTTATTTCAAAAGACCCTGATGTTGGGACAGATTGAAGACGGGAGGGGAAGGGGACTACAGAGGATGAGACGGTTGGACGGCACCACTGACTCAATGGACATGAGTTGAGTAAACTCCGGGAGTTGGTGATGGACAGGGAGGCTGGCATGCTGCAGTCCATGGGGTCACAAAGAGTCAGACACGACTGAGCAACTGAACTGAACTGACTATGTTGCTGCAGCTTCTTAAGTGAACTCATGAAGTCTATCAGAGCTGTTTCATTCACATCTGTCTGTCCAATTGTTTTCCCTGTGGGGATAGATAGTGGGATCTCCTACTAAACCATCTTGCTGACATTCCTCTCTATATACATTTTTGAATCAGTTTGTCACTTTCTACAAACTTCCTGCTGGCATGTGAATCAGGATTGCATTGAAACTGAAGATCAATAGAATTGAAATCTTAACAGTATTAAGTCCTTCAATATAAAATCATGGTATATGTCTCCAATTATTTATTACTTTATTTCTCTCAGAAATTAGTGTTTTGTAGTTTCCATTGTGTAGATCCTGCACATATTTATTAATTCATACCACAATATTTTATGTTTCTGGTGCTATTATGGATGGTATTTTAGTTCAATTTCCAATTATTTGTTGCTTATATGTAAAATACATTTTTATGTTTATGTTGACTTGTGTTTTACAAATATATTCAGCTCACTTATATGCATAAAGGTGTTTTTGTAGGTTCTTTGAAATTTTCTCTGTATATTATAATTTATGCTGCATATTAATGTTTTCTATGAATGAAGAGAGTTGATTTCTTCCCTTCCAATTGTACTTTGTTTTCATTTTTTCTTCCCTTAATGCAGTTGTGAGAGCTTCCAGTCAAATGTTGAATAGAAATAGAAACAGGCCTCTTTGCCTTCTCCTTAATCTTAAGGGGAAAAATTCAGTCTTTGTTTATTAAATACAATGTTAGCTGTAGCTGTGTTATTTTTGATGCCTTTTATTAGATTCAGGAAGTTTTCTGCTATATGTTGTACTGAAAGGGTTAATGGATGTTGATTTTTTTTCAATTTTTTTGGTTATGTACAGTTTTACCTTCTTTTTAGTCTGTATTTCTTTTTTATTCTTTTGCTTCACTAGTCAGAACTGCCAGTAAAATGTTCCAGAAAAGTCATGAAGGTGGGCATCTTTGCCTTCTCGATTTTAAGAGGAAAGGATTCACTCTTTCATAATTAATTATTACATCAGTTGTAGGTTGTTTTGTAGGTCCAACTCATAATGTTGAAGAAGGTGCCTTTTCATCTTATTTTATGGATATGTTATTTTTTCTTTGTTTTATTGAAGAATATTTGCTTTACACAATTTTGTGGTTTTCTGTCATACATCAGTAAGAATCAGCCATAGGTACACCCATGTCCCCTCCCTCCTGAACCTCACTTTCATCTCTCTCCCTCTCCCCCCCTTCTAGATTGTCATAGAGCCCCTTTTTGAGTTCCCTGAGTCATACAGCAAATTCCCATTGGCTATCTATTTTACATATGGTAATATAAGTTTCCATGTTACTCTCTCCATACATCTCACCCTCTCCCTCCTCCCCTCCTCCTGTGTCCTTAGGTCTGTTTTCTATGTCTCTTTCTCCATTGCTTCCCTGAAAATAAATTCTGTCTTTCTGGATTCCATATATATGCATCAGTGTACAATATTTATATTTCTCTTTCTGACTTACTTCACTCTGTATAATAGACTCTAGGTTTGTCCACCTCACTAGAACTGACTCAGATGCATTCCTTTTTATGGCTGAGTAGTATTCCATCCTGTATGTGTACCACAGCTTCTTTATCCATTCATCTGTTGATGGACATCTAGGTTGCTTTCATGTTCTAGCTGTTGTTAATAGCACTACAATGAACACTGGAGTAGATGTGTCTTTTTCAGTTTTGGTTTCCTCAGGGTATAGGCCTGGTAGTGGGATTGCTGGGTCATATAGTGGTTTTATTCCTAGTTTTTAAAGGAATCTCCATACCATCTTTCATAGTGGTTGTATCAATTTATATTCCCACCAGCAATGCAAGAGGTTTCCCTTTTCTTCCCACCCTCTCCAGCATTTAATGTTTATGGACTTGTTGATGTTGGCCATTCTGACTGGTGTGAGGTGATATCTCATTGTAGTTTTGATTTGCATTTCTCTAATAATGAGTGATGTTGAGCATCTTTTCATGTGTTTGTTTGTCATCTGTATGTCTTCTTTGGAGAAATGTCTGTTTAGGTCTTTCACCCATTTTTGACTGGGTTGTTTGTTTTTCTAATATAGAGTTATATGAGCTGGTTTTGTATTTTGGGAATTAATTTTTTGTCAGTTGTTTCTTTTGCTATTATTTCCCCCCATTCTGAGGGTTGTCTTTTCACCTTGTTTGTAGTTTCCTTTGTTGTGCAAAACTTTTAAGTTTAATTAGGTCCCACTGGTTTATTTTTATTTCCATTACTCTAGGAGGTGGATCATAGAAGATCTTGCTTTATGTTTTGAAAGTTTTGCCTATGTTTTCCTCTAAGAGTTTTATAATTTCTGATTTTACACTTAGTTTTATAATCCATTTTGAGTTTATCTTTGTGTATGGCATTAGGAAGTGTTCTAATTTCATTCTTTTGCACATAGCTGTCCAGTTTTCCCAGCAGCACTTATTGAAGAGGCTATCTTTGCCCCATTGTGTATTTTTGCCTCCTTTGTCAAAAATAAGGTAGCTGTAGGTGCGTGGGTTTATCTCTGGGCTGTCTATCTTCTTTTATTGGTCTATATTTCTGTTTTTGTGTCAGCACTGTACTGTCTTGATGAGTATAGCTTTGTAGTGTAGTCTGAATTCAGGAAGGTTTATTCCTCCAGCTCCATTCTTCTTTCTCAAGACTGCTTTGTATATATGGGGTCTTTTGTATTTCCATATGAATTGTGAAGTTTTTTATTCTAGTTCTGTGAGAAATGCCATTGATAATTTGATAGGGGTCACATTTAATCTGTAGATTGCATTTGGTAGTATAGTCATTTTCACAATATTGATTCTTCCTACACAGTAGCATGGAATATCTCTCCATCTGTTTATGTCATCTTTGATTTCTTTCATCATTGTCTTATAATTTTCTGTATATAGTTCTTTTGTTATGCATATGTTTTATTATGAATGTTTTAATTTTTTAAAACATCTTTTCTGCTTCATTTGGTAATTATATGACTCTTCTCCATTATTCTGTTAATATGGTGGATTACCTTGATTGACTTTGCATTTTAAAACAAATCCTGTATTCTCTGAGTAAACACCACTTTGTCTTTATGTATTGTTTTCATGTGTTGCTCGATTTGATTTGCTAATGTTGTTAAGTTTTTGTGGGTGTATGTTTATGAAGGGTTTGATTCTATAGTTTTCTTGCAACATTTTTTCCTGAAACTATGATGAGGATAATATTGACCTCAAGAGTTGAGTTGGGAAGGTTTGCTTGTCCTTCATTTTCTTATAGCATCTATATAGGATTGTTATTACTTCTTCTTTAAGTATTTTGTAACATTCACTAGTATAACTCTTTGGCTTAGAACTTTTATGTATGATGGTTTAATTAAAGTTTATGTTTTCTCTTTTGCATTGAGTCACTTTTTGAAATTATTGTCTTTAAGAAAGTTGTCCATTTCATCTGAGCCATCCAATTAATTGCCATAATTTGTTTATAGTATGTTCTTATTTTCATGTATGTGGACTCTATGAAGACATCCCTTCTTTTATTTATTATGGTAATTTGTATTGTATTTCTTTTATTTTTCTATTGATATGTGGGCTTCCCGGATGGCACTAGTGGTAAAGAACCCGCCTGCCAGTGCAGGACATGTAAGACATGTGGGTTCAATCCCTTGGCCAGAAAGATCCCCTGAAGGAGGGCATGGCAGCCCATTGTAGTATTCTTGCCTGGAGAATCCAGTGGACAGAGGAGCCTGGCGGGCTACAATCTATAGCCCGCCAAAAGTCAGACACGACTAAAGTGACTTAGCACGCATGCAAAGTTTATCAAGTTTTTTTGATATTTTTAAAGACTCTCATTTTGATGGTTGTTGATATTCTTTTCTTTTCTTTTTTTTTTTTGGTACTGCATGATGTCTTCATCGCTTTCTCTTTCTGTGGTGAGCAGCAAGTACTGTCTATTTCTTTACATGAACTTTTCATTGCAGTTGGTTCTCTTGTTGTGGAGCACAGGCTCTTGGTGTGTGTTTTATATTTGCAGTGAGTGAGCTCAGTAGTTGTGGCTTGTGGGCTCTGGAGTTTAGGATCAGTACTTGTGGGTCATGAGCTTAGTTGTCTGAGGCTTGTGGAATCTTCCCATACCAGGGACTGCACCTGTATCCCCTGCATTGGCAGGCAAACTCCCAACCCCAGACTCCCAGGTAAATTTGATATTCTTGATTCTTAATCAGTTTCCTACTTCACTGATATCAGACTTTCTTTTCTTACTGAATTGGTTAGTAAATATGATACAACAGTGTTTAGAAGAAGCAGTGATTGAAGCATTATTACCTTATTTCTTATTTTAAATGGACTGCTAGTAACATTAAAACATCAAATGTGGTATTTTTTGTGTTTTTTAAAAAAAATATATGTACTTTACCTTGCTTATGAGGACCTCTTTTATTCCAATTTGTTAAGTATGTTTTTTTAAATCACAAGTAATTGCTTAGTATTAAATCTTTTTTTCTTCACCAGTTATCACTCAACTGTTCTTCTTTAGTCTCTGTAACTTGGCCTGAGTCTGCTTGCCCATGCATTGTAAAGCCAGTCTATTGACATTGGTTGTGGTGATGAAAAGTACAGTGTTTATCGAAGGGCACATAGCAAAGAGTCCAGGTAGCATTCAGAGGCCTGAACTCTCCACAGGGTTTCAGAGAAAGGTTTTTAAAGAAAGGGTGAGGGAGGGGAGTTTGTAGGATGTGTGATCAGCTGGTGGACATTCTTGTGATTGGTTGGTGCTGAGGTAATCAGGAGGCATTATCATCAACCTACTGGTTCTGAAGGTCTAGATTCTACATGCTTATGGGAAACATACAGTTAACTTCTTCAACCTGATGGGGAATTTGGCATCTGCAAAACAGTTTGAAGGACGTAGCTCAGAAATTATCTATATCTCTTGAAGAGTAAGTAAAGGTCCTTGACTTTGTTTTATGGAAAAACTATTATTATATTATCTTACTTAACTGTTTTTCTCTCTGTCTGCGTTTTCTCACATCTCTGATTAAATGTACTCTTTGAATTTCGGCAAAGGCCTAGGAGATGAAAGTTTTTCTACAGACAAGAGGCATGTGGAGGACATGGTGTCTGTTCTGGGAAGACACCTTAGAGTCCTCCCTGGTTGTATTTATGCAATGAAGTGTGTGTATTTGTAATGTTAAGCTATGTTTGCATTCTTCCATTCTTAGAATAAACTAACTTTTTGAAAGAAAAAAATATTTTTATACATTGTTATATTAGCCTTGCCCATACTTTCTTATTATCTACATGTATCTGAATTAACCCAAATCCTTTAAGAAAAAATGAAAACTCTTCTTCCCTTGATCAGATACTAAAGCAATCTATTGATCTACCTTTTACCTCTCTAGAGTGATATCACCTGGAGCCACCCCTTCTTCTGGACTTCAGTCTGGACTGATGACTTTCCAAACCCAGTGTAGTGGTTGTCCTGGAATTTCCCTCCAGTTCATCTTGGGAATTCAGATGTCTTCTCCTTTCTTGGTCTGTTCTTTCATGTTAGTGAGGTATATCCTCTTATATGTCCCTGAGAGAAGATGCAAGGAAGGACAATTAATTGATTCTTACTTTAAAAAAAATTAATTATTTATTTTACTTTACAATATTGTATTGCTTTTGCCATACACTGACTTGAATCCTCCATGGGTGTACATGTGTTCCCCATCCTGAACCCCCCTAACACCACCCTCTCCATTCCATCCCTCTGGGTCATCCCAGTGCACCAGCCCTGAGCACCCTGTCTCGTGTATGGAACCTGGACTGGCGATTCGTTTCACATATGATAATTTACATGTTTCAATGCCATTCTCCCATATCATCCCACCCTCACCATCTCCCACAGAATCCAAAAGACTGTTCAATACATTTGTGTCTCTCTTGCTGTCTCGCACACAGGGTTATCGTTACGATCTTTCTAAATTCCATATATATGTGTTAGTATACTGTATTAGTGTTTATCTTTCTGGCTTACATCACTCTGTATACTAGGCTCCAGTTTCATCCACCTCATTAGAGCTGATTCAAATGTATTCTTTTTAATGGCTGAGTAATAATCCATTGTGTATATGTACCACAGCTTTCTTATCCATTCATCTGCTGATGGACATCTAGGTTGCTTCCATGTCCTGGCTATTATAAACAGTGCCACCATGAACATTGGGGTATACGTGTCTCTTTCAATTCTGGTTTCCTCTGTGTGTATGCCCAGCAGTGGAATTGCTAGGTCATATGGCAGTTCTATTTCCAGTTTTTTAAGGAAACTCCACACTGTTCTCCATAGTGGCTGTACTAGTTTGCATTCCCACCAACAGTGTAAGAGGGTTCCCTTTTCTCCACACCCTTTCCAGCATTTATTGCTTGTAGACTTTTGGATAGCAGCCATTCTGACTGGCATGAAATGGTACCTCCTTGTGGTTTTGATTTGCATTTCTCTGATAATGAGTGATGTTGAGTATCCTTTCATGTTTGTTAGCCATCTGTATGTCTTCTTTGGAGAAATGTCTGTTTAGTTCTTTGGCCCACTTTTTGATTGGGTCTTTTATTTTTCTGGAATTGAGCTGCAGGAGTTGCTTGCATATTTTTGAGATTAATTCTTTGTCCATTGCTTTGTTTGCTATTATTCTCACCCATTCTGAAGGCTGTCTTTTCACCTTGCTTATAGTTTCCTTTGTTGTGCAAAAACTTTTAAGTTTAATTAAGTCCCATTTGTTTATTTTTGCTTTTATGTCCAACATTCTGGGAGGTGGGTCATAGAGGATCCTGCTGTGATTTATGTCGGAGAGTGTTTTGCCTATATTTTCCTCTAGGAGTTTAATAGTTTCTAGTCTTACGTTTAGAAATTTAATCCATTTTGAGTTTATTTTTGTGTATGGTGTGAGAAAGTGTTCTAGTTTCATTCTTTTACAAGTGGTTGACCAGTTTTCCCAGCACCACTTGTTAAAGAGATTGTCTTTTCTCCATTGTATATTCTTGCCTCCTTTGTCAAAAATCAGGTGTCCATAGGTGTGTGGATTTATCTCTGGGCTTTCTATTTTCTTCCATTGATCTATATTTCTGCCTTTGTGCCAGTACCATAGTGTCTTGATGACTGTAGCTTTGTAGTAGAGTCTGAAGTCAGGCAGGTTGATTCCTCCAGTTCCATTCTTCTTTCTCAAGATTGCTTTGGCTATTCGAGGTTTTTTATATTTCCATACAAATTGTGAAATTATTTGTTCTTAGTTCTGTGAAAAATACCATTGGTAGCTTGATGGGGATTGCATTGAATCTATAGATTGCGTTGGGTAGTATACTCATTTTCACAATATTGAGTCTTCCGATTGATGAACACAGTATAGTTCTCCATCTATTTGTGTCCTCTTTGATTTCTTTCACCAGTGTTTTATAGTTTTCTATATATAGATCTTTTGTTTCTTTAGGTAGATGTATTCCTAAATATTGGAGAAGGCAATGGTACCCCACTCCAGTACTCTTGCCTGGAGAATCCCAGGGGAGCCTGGTGGGCTGCCATCTATGGGGTCACATGGAGTCAGACACGACTGAAGCGACTTAGAAGCAGCAGCAGCAGCAGCAGCAGCATTCCTAAGTATTTTTTTTTTTTTTTTTTTTGTTGCAATGGTGAATGGAATTGTTTCCTTAATTTCTCTTTCTGTTTTTTCACTGTTAGTGTATAGGAATGCACGGGATTTCTGTGTGTTAATTTTTTATCCTGCAACTTTACTATATTCATTGATTAGTAATTTTCTGCTTGTGTCTTTAGGGCTTTCTATATAGAGGATCATCATCTGCAAACAGTGAGAGTTTTACTTCTTCTTTCCCTATCTGGATTTCTTTTATTTCTTTTTCTTCTCTGATTGCTGTGGCCAAAACTTCCAAAAGTATTTTGAATAGTAGTGGTGAGAGTGGGCACCCTTGTCTTGTTCCTGACTTTAGGGGAAATGCTTTCAACTTTTCACCATTGAGGATAATGTTTGCTGAGGGTTTGTCATATATAGCTTTTACTATGTCGAGGTATGTTCCTTCTATTCCTGCTTTCTGGAGGTTTTTTTTTTTTAATTATCATAAATGGATGTTGAGTTTTGTCAAAGGCTTTCTCTGCATCTATTGAGATAATCATATGGTTTTTATCTTTCAATTTGTTAATGTGGTGTATTACATTGATTTGCGGATATTAAAGAATCCTTGCATCCCTGGGATAAAGCACATTAGGTCACGATGTATGGCCTTTTTAATATGTTGTTGGAATCTGTTTGCTAGAATTTTGTTAAGGATGTTTGCATCTATGTTCATCAGTGATACTGGCCTGTAGTTTTCTTTTTTTGTGGCATCTTTGTCAGGTTTTGGTATTAGGGTGATGGTGGCCACATAGAATCAGTTTGGAAGTTTACCTTCCTCTGCAATTTTCTGGAAGTGTTTGAGTAGGATAGATGTTAGTTCTTCTCTAAATTTTTGGTAGAATTCAGCTGTGAAGCCATCTGGTTCTGGCCTTTTGTTTGTTGGAAAATTTCTGATTACAGTTTCAATTTCCGTGCTTGTGATGGATCTGTTAAGATTTTCTATTTCTTCCTGGTTCAATTTTGGAAAGTTGTACTTTTCTAGGAATTTGTCCATTTCTTCCAAGTTGTTCATTTTATTGGCATATAGTTGCTGATAATAGTCTCTTATGCCCCTTTGTATTTCTGTGTTGTCTGTTGTGATCTCTCCATTTTCATTTCTAATTTTGTAGATTTGATTTTTCTCCCTTTGTTTCTTGATGGGTCTGGCTAATGGTTTGTCAGTTTTATTTATCTTCTCAAAGAACCAGCTTTTGGTTTTGTTGATTTTTGCTATGGTCTCTTTTGTTTCTTTTGCATTTATTTCTGCCTTAGTTTTTAAGATTTCTTTCCTTCTACTAACCCTGGGGTTCATAGTTTCTTCCTTTTCAAGTTGCTTTAGGTGTAGAGTTAGGTTATTTATTTGACTTTTTTCTTGTTTCTTGAGGTAAGCCTGTATTGCTATGAACCTTCCCCTTAACACTGCTTTTACAGTGTCCCATAAGTTTTGGGTTGTTGTGTTTTCATTTTCATTCATTTCTATGCATATTTTGAGTTCTTTTATGATTTCTTCTGTGATTTGTTGGTTATTCAGTAGCGTGTTGTTCAGCCTCCGTATGTTGGAATTTTTAATAGTTTTTCTCCTGTAATTGAGATCTAATCTTGCTGCATTGTGTTCAGCAAAGGTGCTTGGAATGACTTCAGTTTTTTTGAATTTACCAAGGCTAGATTTATGGCCCAGGATGTAATCTATCCTGGAGAAGGTTCTGTGTGCACTTGCAAAAAAGGTGAAAATCATTGTTTTGGGGTGAAATGCCCTGTAGATATCAATTAGGTATAACTGGTCTATTGTATCTTTTAAAACTTGTGTTTCCTTGCTAATTTTCTGTTTAGTTGCTCTATCCATAGGTGTGAGTGGGGTATGAAAATCTCCCACTATTATTGTGTTATTGTTAATTTCCCCTTTCATACTTGTTAGCATTTGTCTAACATATTGTGGTGCTCCTATGTTGGATGCATATATATTTATGATTGTTATATCTTCTTCTTGGATTGATCCTTTGATCATTATATAGTGTCCATCTTTGTCTCTTTTCACAGCCTTTGTTTTAAAGTCTATTTTATCTGATATGAGTATTGCTACTCCTGCTTTCTTTTGGTCTCTATTTGCATGGAATATCTTTTCCAGCCCTTCACTTTCAGTCTGTATGTGTCCCTTGTTTCAAAGTGGGTCTCTTGTAGACAACATATATAGGGGTCTTGTTTTGTATCCATTTAGCCAGTCTTTGTCTTTTGGTTGGGGCATTCAACCCATTTACATTTAAGGTAATTATTGATAAGTATGATCCCTTTGACATTTACTTTATTGTTTTAGGTTCACGTTTATATACCCTTTCTGTGTTTCTTGTCTAGAGAAGATCCTTTAGCATTTGTTGGAGAGCTGGTTTGGTGGTGCTGAATTCTCTCAGGTTTTGCTTGTCTGTAAAGCTTTTGATTTCTCCTTCATATTTGAATGAGATCCTTGCTGGGTACAGTAATCTGGGCTGTAGGTTATTTTCTTTCATTACTTTAATTATATCCTGCCATTCCCTTCTGGCCTGAAGTATTTCTATTGAAAGATCAGCTGTTATCCTTATGGGCACCCCCTTCTGTGTTATTTCTTGTTTTTCCCTTGCTGCTTTTAATATTTGTTGTTTGTATTTGATCTTTGTTAATTTGATTAATATGTGTCTTGGGGTGTTTCACCTTGGGTTCATCCTGTTTGGGAGTCTCTGCGTTTGTTGGACCTGGGTGATTATTTCCTTCCTCATTTTAGGGAAGTTTTCAACTTTTATCTCCTCGAGTATTTTCTCATGGCCTTTCTTTTTGTCTTCTTCTTCTGGGACTCCTATGATTCGAATGTTGGGGTGTTAAAATTGTCCCAGAAGTCTCTAAGGTTGTCCTCATTTCTTTTAATTCTTTTTTCTTTTTTCCTCTCTGTTTCATTTATTTCAGCCATTCTGTCGTCTACCTCACTTATGCTATCTTCTGCCTCTGTTATTCTACTGTTGGTTCCCTCCAGAGTGTTTTTTATCTCATTTATTGCATTATTCATTATATATTGACTCTTTTTTTTAATTTCTTCTAGGTCCTTGTTAAACCTTTCTTGCATCTTCCCGATCATTGTCTCCAGGCTATTTATCTGTAACTCCAATTTGTTTTCAAAATTTTGGATCATTTTCACTATCATTTTTTGGAATTCTTTATCAGGTGGATTCCCCATCTCTCCTTCTTTTGTTTGGTTTGGTGGGCATTTATCCTGTTGCTTTACCTGCTGGGTATTTCTCTGCCTTTTCATCTTGTTTATATTGCTGTGTTTTGGGTGGCCTTTCTGTATTCTGGCAGTTTGTGGCTCCTCTTTATTGTGGAGATTCCTCACTGTGGGTGGGGTTGGATGGGTGGCTTGTCGAGGTTTCCTGGTTAGAGAAGCTTGTGTCGGTGTTCTGGTGGGTAGAGTTGGATTTCTTCTCTCTGGAGTGCAATGAAGTGTCCAGTAGTGAGTTTTTGGGTGCCTATGGGTTTGGTGTGACTTTGGTCAGCCTGTATATTGAGGCTCAGGGTTATGTTCCTGTGTTGCTGGATTATTTGCATGGTATGTCTTGCTCTGGAGCTTTGGGTGGTGCTTGGTTTTAGTGTAGGTATGGAGGCGTTTGATGAGCTCCTATCGTTTAATGCTCCCTGGATTCAGGAGTTCTCTGGTGTTCTCAGGATTTGGACTTAAGCCTCCTGCCTCTGGTTTTCTGTCTTATTCTTACGGTAGCCTCGAGACTTCTTCATCTATACAGCACCAATGATAAAACATCTAGGTTAATGCTGAAAAGCTTCTCCACAGTGAGGGACACCTGGAGAGGTACACAGAGTTACATGGAGAAGAGAAGAGGGAGGAAGGAGATAGAGGTGGCCAGGAAGAGATGAGGGGGAATCAAAACGGGAGAGAGCAAGCTAGCTAGTAATCACTTCCCTATGTACTTTCCACAGTGTGGATCCTTCAGAGATGTTCACGGAGTTACACAGAGAAGAGAAGAGGGAGGGAGGAGACAGAGGTGGCCAGGAGGAAAAGGGGGGAATCAGGAGAGAGATAGATCCAGCCAGTAATCAGTTCCCTAAGTGTTCTCCACAGCCCAGAACACACAAAGATATTCACTGAGTTGGGTAGAGAAGAAAAGGGGAAGGGGGGAGATAGAGGTGACCTGGTGGAGAAAAAGGAGAGTCAAAAGGGGAGAGAGCAATTAGGCCAGTGATCTCTCTCCCAAGTGAAAATGGGTACTGAAGATTGGGTTCTTAAAGGTACAAAGCTGATAACAAATACCAAAAAGCAAAGATTAAAAATCTAGAGTAGAGGTTAGATTCTCAAAAATACAATATTAAAAACAAAACAAAACAAACAAACAAACAAAAAACCCCAAAACCAAAAACAACCAAACAATAACAACTAAAAAAAAAAAACACAAAGTAACAAAGATTATAAAATATATATACATACACACACAGACATATATATATATATGAAGTTTGCTTTAAAAATAGGGTCTTTTTTTTTTTTGCAAGGTAATAGTAGGTTACAAAAATGAAAATTAAGGGAGTAATGGGTACTTAAAAATTAAATTAAAAAAATTTTTTAAATTTAAAAAATGTTAATAGTAAAAATATATCTGAGACTTTCTCTGGAGCTGTTGCAGTCAGTGTGGGGTCAGTTCATTTTCAGATAGTTCCTTGGTCCAGCTTGAACTTCTCAAGGTCTATAGGCCCCTTCCTAAGTAGTCGGTGCTAGCTACAGGGTTTTAATCTATTGCACCTGTCACTTCCAAAGCGGTTCCCTCTGTTTATTTTAGCTTCTTCTGTTTGCTGGTCTCTTCAGTGTCTTATTTCCACCCTGCCACAAGGGGGCGGTGGTGGCCACTCTTTTTTAGGCTCACTTGTTCAGCCGTGCTTTGGGAAGGGAGGAACACTGCGAACAAACATCACTGGCGTGTGCTCCCAGTGATTCAGCCACACTGAGTTTGCCCCCCTCCTGGCGTGTGTGCTTTACTAATCTACACTGCTCAGACTCTAGGTTTCTCTGCTGGGAACTGTCTGTGGCTGGCCCTGGTTTGCATGCACTTCCCAGGCCTAAGCCGCTCAGGTTCAGGTTCTTGGGTACTCCACAAAGGCGCAGACTTGGTTGGGCCTGCGTTTAGCCCCCGTCTCAGGTCCAAGCAGCTCAGGTGACTAGGTGCTTGGTGCGTGGAGTTGCCCCCATTTGAAGGCTGCAACTTATCCCCTCCCCGTCCCAGCCGCTAGGTTTTCTTAGTGTACAATGGGCACGCCTTCTCAAATGTGCCTTGTGTTTCTTCTGGGGAGCTGGTCTCTGGCTGTGACCCTCCAGGCGGATGTCGACTGTCCAGGATCCCAAGAAGTCTTGGTTAGCGGCAAGTCTGCTTGCAGTTTGGTATCGGATGCCTCTCTGGGGCTGCAATTGCCCTCTTCTGGCTCTGGCTGCCCTCGCCTGCCTGTCTCCAGCAGGGGATGGGCCAGTCCGCAGCTGGCTAGCTCTGCTCAGTTCTTTGTTCTGTGAGCGTGCCTGGCGGTGTCTTAGGTTAGGGCTTTTCGCGGATAGCTATCCCAGTCTGGATTGCCATCTCAAGCTAGTTCCCTCAGATTGCCCTCAGGGCATTCAGGCCCAGTCCTTACCCTAAGCAATGCAGCCCGCTCCTCCCTGTCCCTCCCCCGCTTACTAGTGGGGCATTCGAGCATCTGGGCTGCTGCTCCACTGGGAGTTGCTGTTAGGCACCTAATCTGTGGGTTTTAATTATTTATTTATTTTTCTTCCCAATTACTTTGCCCTCTGAGATTCCAAGGCTCGCTGCAGACCCACCGGAGAAAGTGTTTCCTGGTGTTTGGAAACTTCTCTCTCATTTTTTTTTAAAGACTCCCTTCCCAGGATGGACCTCCATCCCTACCTCTTTTGTCTCTCTTTTTATCTTTTATATTTTGTCCTACCTCCTTTCAAAGACAATGGGCTGCCTTTCTGGGTGCCTGATGTCCTCTGCCAGCATTCAGAGTTGTTCTGTGGAATTTACTCGGCATTCAAATGTTCTTTCGATGAATTTGTGGGGTAGAAAGTGGTCTCCCCGTCCTATTCCTCTACCATCTTAGGACCACCTTGTAATTGGTTCTTACATACTTGAATTGATACCTTCCTAGGGATGAAATTCTAAATTTGCTTTAGAAATTTGAAGATGGTTTTCTGTTATGTTCTAGCTTATAGCGGTGCTGTTGGAAATGCTTGTTTTGAATGCAAACAATTTGGAACCATGAAGTGTAGCTCTAGGGTCCCTGATCTTAACCATTACATCATGCTGGCTCTCCAGCTTCCTTCTTGGAGGATGTTTATCTGAATGTAGGTGTTCTGTAAATGAAAGAGGTGGGGCAGAGTGTTAGATTTCAGTGATTTCATGTAGAAATTTCACATCAGTTATCTCTTTTCAGATCTGCAGTTGTACTTAGACTTACCCACTGCAGTGCCCAGTGTCTCTGTAGCTCAGAGCTCTTTGGAATTATGTGGGAAAAATGTGCTCTGCTTTATTTGCTAGATGTGGCTTTCTCTGCCCATAGTAACTATGTCTTTCTGTGCTTTCTCTTCTCTGAAAATGTGTTCTATTTCATCATCTGGTGATAACCCCATATTATTCCCTTTGTCCATATGGGGTCATAGTTTTAAATTCCATTACTATCTTTTTCACGGCATATTGCGAGGGAGAGGAGAATTTATTTTTCACATTTTATTTTCCACTTTAAAGCAATCAGGCAGTTTAGGAATAGAATGTTTTGTAAGCCTGTATTGCAGCCACACAGCTGGGCACCATATTATACCATAGTGCAAAGTCTCCCTGGATTTGATGATCAGCTTAAATCCTGCCTTGACTTGTCCTCCCTGGCCATTGGCAAGATCTCTGTATCTCTTCTTTTTTTTAAATTTAATTTTGTTTCTTTCTATTGGAAGATAATTGATTTACAGTGGTGCAGTGGTCTCTGCTGTACATCAGTGTGAATCAGTCATAATTATGTGTATATATATATATACATATATACATACATATATATCATCTCCCTCTTGAACCTCTCCTCCAACCCTCTAGATTGTCACAGAGAGCTAGGCTGGGCTGTCTGTGCTACATAGCAGCTTCTTGCTAGTTGTCTGTTATACACATGAGAAAACATTGAATGCTTCACAAATTTGGATGTTATTCTTGTGCAGGGGCCATGCTATCCTCTCTGTGTTGTTGCAGTTTTAGTATATGTGCTGCTGAAGCAAGCACCATCACCGTCTCCCTCTTCTTTAAATCTATTTATTTATTTATGCTCAGCTCCACTGGGGCTTAGTTGTGGTACACAGGATCTTTGTAGTGGCAGCATGTGGGATCTTTTGTTGCAGCACTCAGTCTTCTCTTTAGTTGTGGCACGTGAGTTTTAGTTACATTATGACATGTGGCATCTTAGTTTCCCAGCCAGATATCCAACCAGTGTCTCCTGCATTGGAAGATGGATTCTTTATGACTGGGCCACCAGGGAAGCCTCATCAGGGTTGCTCTTAGTTCTGGGCTTCCTCAGAAATGTTTTAGGGCTTTGCTCTAATATTTTCCCTTGAACAGGTAGACCAAAATCATTTTGGTATTTATCTGACTTATTATTATTCCTTCTGTGCCTCTCCTGGAAGAACGTAGGATGGGCTGTTTCCTCATGGATTGAGTGTGGAAGATGCTCCTGAATCTGGGCCAGACCTGTGTGTCTGCTCAGAGCTGCCTTTGTGGTGGAGGCAGTGGTGATGTCCTGCTATCTGGGCTTGCCCTTGTCCTGCTATCATCAGCAGGGCCAAGCCCCTGTCCTGTTATTTCTGTCTTGGCACCGAAAGCTTGCTTCCATCTCTCTATGACTTTCTGGCTAGCAGAATCAGGTAGTTTTTCACTGGAGGCATCTGACTGAACTTTCTCTGGGTCACCTGTGGTGAAATAAGGTTTGCTGAGGGCCAGAACTGAGTTGGGACACAAGGCATGACCACAGCCAGAACCTTTTACCAAATAGGATTCACATCCAGTAACTGCTTTTGGCAGAGGCACCAAGTACTGAGCTGCAGTGTCAGCTGAACACCATGGAGCTTCTTCTCATCATGGCTCCTGCTACCTGGGGGCCACCTCTCTGAAGGTCACCCCCTGAGGGGCTCAGGTGGCTGCATATGTGTCTCAGAGGTTCCTGGGCAGGAAGGTGAACACCACAAGGCCCAGGCTGCACATGCTGGCTCTTTGTCTATGGAGGTAGGACTTCTGTGTGGTGGGACCCTTGCCTGTGTATCCCGTGCCTCCTGTCCTTCAGAAGACACTGCCCCCAATGCCCTCAGCAGTGCTGTGAGGAGACGAGCCAGCGTTTGGAGTGCCGAGTAACACAGGTGGCTGCTATGGATCCAGCCCAGTGCCCTTCCAAGGGTGCCACAGGATCCTCTGAGACGTCCCTGGACTGCGGGGACATTTAGTGACATCAGGGTGAAGAGCTGGTTAGGTTGAATGCAGGAATGCAGCACATGTAGCCCTTTTCTTATGCAAGCTGTTTATAAAATAAAATTTTAATTAATTTGGGATAATTTTTGATTTATTGAACAGTTACAAATATTTCTCAAAACTGAGAAACAATATTAGATGATTACTAATAACTAAACCTCACACTATATTTGGTTTTAACCAGGTTGTCCATTAATGTCACTTTGGGTTCCAGGATCTAATCCACAATCTATACACCCAGCATTCACTGTCATGTGTCCCCCGTGTCCTCTGCTCTGTGGAGTTACTCATTCCCTCCTGGTCTGTTATGGCCTTGGCAGTCCTGAGGAGCACTGGCCAGGGATGGTAGAAGGCCCTCCAAGCTGGATATGGCTGCTGTTGTTTTCATAGGGTAGAGTGGGCTTCAGACTTTTGGTCTTGAGGAAAACACCACAGAGTTGTGGTGTACAGGGTACACGTGACAGCAGAGGGTCTTACCATTGGGAATATCAACTTTGATTAGTTGATTATGTTGTGTTTGTCCAGTTTCTGCACTGTTTTCCCATTCCCCTCCTCTTCTCTTTGGAAATAAGTTACTAAGGCTAGCCCACAATCAGGTGATCATGGCAGTAATTTCCCCCTCCTTGCAGAGATGATCTGTGTTATTCAGGATGTTTCTTTAAGGAATGGTTGTTTCTTCTCCCACATTTGTTTATTTAGTCATTTATTTATATGAGTATGGACTCATATATATTACTTTATACTTTGTGTTATCATCTAATTCTCTGTTATTTATTTTGTCTTCAAACTGTTTCCAATTTTGGCAATTGGGAGATTTCTTAAACTTCCTCCTACAGTTTTCAAGGTCCATCTTATCTTGTTTGTGCCAACACACTGTTTTCCTAGTGTGGAAGGTTGACTTTGTCTCTTGAGAGAGTTTTCACACATAGAGTGGCACCTCTGGTGGACCCAGCCCTCTGGGCCTTAGACCTCCTGTCTCCAGTGTCCTCTAGGGCTGTGGACCTCAGAGTCTCTGACACAGACCAACACCACAACCTCACAGCTTCTCTCTGAGTTTCTGGACAGACTTCTTGAGACTAGGTTCACTTATGGAGGAGGGTTGGACAACCAAGAAAAATACCAAGACTGGAGACACTGGGCATCAAGAATGTACCATGAACTTGCTCCCTTAAGGGTTTGAGAAAAGCTGGTGGTGTGATCTGATGTTATAGAATTAGCAGCACCTGAGAAAATCCACATGGCCTCAAGTCCTGAGAGTTCCCAGGTCAGAATTATTTGGAGTCCAAGGCTGCTGTCCACTAGTGCCTGGGGCCCAGTCTGGAGACTGCAGATGTTAAGATATTTGGGGGCTACAGGAATGCCCAGCACTGCATTCTTATCTCCAGGACTTAAACTTTGGGGAAAAGGAAGGATTCTGAATGACTTTTTTCTTCCTGGTAGTGGTGTAGACCTGTCCTTGGCACTCCTGTGATTCCATCTGCTCAGTCTGGGTGAGTGCTGACCTTGGAGCCAGGATAGGTTGGGGGAAGGATGACCAGGGAAACAGGTGATGGTTGTGGCTGGGACAACAGAGCACTTGGCTCCAAATGGAGTCACTTAGAAATATCAACTCCACTTGGACTTTGGAAAAGATACTACCACAAGTTCTCCAGGAGCTCTGCTCTCAGAGTAGGAAGGGCTTCCCACAGTAAACACACAAAGGGCTGAGAGAACTACCTGTGCCAGGTGCATGGCTACAGACAGGCCTGTGGAGCTCCTGGGAGGGGATGTGGGCTGGGGTCAGGGAGCTAGTGGTTTATGAAGTAGCAGAAATGCTGCCCTGAGCAGAGCACTCAATCTGCTGCCTCCATGAAGGGAGCACTGCTTGTGCTGGCCTTGATGGTAACTAGAGAGCTCACCTTCGAGATGCATGAGGGTAGGAAGGAGGGTCCAATTGGCCCTCCTGATCCTTACCCCATGCTGTCTCACTGCATCCTTCCCAGTCCTGTCCAAGCCGCTTTGAGGGACAGATTCAGAGGGCAGGTGGCAGATCAGTGCCCAGGAGTCCTGTAGAAACTCCTGAGGCTTTCAGTCTTTGAATGGAGTGGGTGGTATGAACCACCGGAAGGGTCATTAGCTGTGCACACCTTGAGGGATAGTTTGTTGGGTGTAGTGTGCTCTTTGGAAGGGAGGAAGCAGGCTGATATGCCTGGGGATGGTGGTCAAGGGTAGAGGGGTCTCCGGGCCTCACCCTTCTTGCTACTCTCCCTACTGGGAGTGCCTCATAGGGAAGATTTTCTGTCTGGGATATAAGCAGTCCTGGGAGAGGCGGGACTCTGTGGGAAGTGAGTCTGGAGGCTTTGGATGTGTGAGTTCCTGTCAAGTGGTGGGAAACAGGAACCTTCTGACCTGGTGATTCTTTTGACAAGGTGTTTTCTGTCTCTGCCTGTAGCAGAAGCCTGCCCTGTGTTTTATGGTGTTTATTTAGCACAATGTCCTTTGGAAACAGGACACTGTTGGGCCTATTTCTGGATATGATCAGTGCTACTGATTCAGTAAAAGCTGCCATAGGAAAAATCCAGGATTGCTACAGTGAGGCAGGACTTATTTTCAAGTTTTTGGTTCTGAAATTCTTGGTAATTGTTACTTCCCTGACCCCCACTCCCCCTTGCCCACTCACATGCATAGTGCAGTATGCCACATGGGAATAGATTATGCAGTCATGGGATATGTGACAGACAAGAGCTATAAACAAAGAAGCACTAAACCTTTGCTCCAGCCTACAGCACCTGTAATTTTCAAGCACAGTCTGCCCATATCATGCCAATCAGCTTGCACACAATAGGGGACTGGCATCAGTGCAGTAGGCCATGTGTTGACCTATGTGATTGTTTTTTTAGTGAGAGGAGCTAGCATTGGAGGAGTAGAATTTTACTCTTTGGCAGGAAAGGCAGCATTTCCTAGCTCCCACACCTCTAGGAGTCATATCCATTCTATTTAAGGAATATGGGAAAAAGCCCCTGTTTTTAGAGTCTCTTCTCAGGAAGGGACTCCCTGGCTTTATAAGACTTAAGGCCTGTGCTCACATCATCTCCTTTTTATCACACTTTGACGCCATTGCTCTGGCTCAGAGCTCAGAGCTCCATTTCCACTAACATGGTCTCAGTGCCTACAAGCCAGAATTTCCCTTGTGGTGTTTTGGTGCCTGAGGCTCCTGAGGAGGCTTCTAGCTACCTGTGGCTGCTCACCCGAGCTAGTATGTATCTCCCAAAGAACTTTTCCCTCTAGTTCCTTCATCCTACCAGGTTTTGCGTGGTTCTGTGTATTCTTTTCCCGTGGTTCAGGTACTCCTGTGCTTTCAGCTGGTGCATCTGCAAGCACTTCTGTGTCTGAAGGTGTATTCCTGATGTATCTGTGGAGAGAGATGTACTCCATGTCCACCTACTCCTCCGCCATCTTGTTCTCCAAATATGCTTAATTTTTTTTTGCTTGTATTTTGATTTTTTGTATTTGCTTGTACACTTAGCTTGTATTTTGCAGTATGTTCAAATCACTTATATGGATAATGATGTTTTTGTAGATTCTTTAGGATTTTCTCTGTATGTTATAATTTGCTCTGTATATTTATTATTTTCTGTGAATGAAGAGAGTTTGATTTCTTCCCTTCCAACTGTACTTTGTTTTCATTCTTTCTTGCTGTTTTTCAGTTGTGAGAGTTTCTAGTCCAATGTTGAACAGAAATAGAAAAATAGGCCTCTTTGCTTATTCTTTTTTTACTATGAATTTATTTATTTTACTTGGAGGCTAATTATTTTACAATATTGTAGTGGTTTTGCCATACATTGACATGAGTCTGCCACGGGGGTACATGTGTTCCCCATCCTGAACCCCCCTCCCCATATCATCCCTCTGGGTCATCCCAGTGCACCAGCCCTGAGCACCCTGTCTCATGCATTGAACCTGGACTGGCTATCTGTTTCACATATGATAATATACATGTTTCAATGCTATTCTCTTAAATCATCCCACCCTCGCCTTCTCCCACAGAGTCCAAAAGACTATTCTATACATCTGTGTCTCTTTTGCTGTCTCGCATATAGGGTTATCGTTACCATCTTTCTAAATTCCGTATATATGCATTAGTATCTTTGCTTATTCTTAATCTTGGGGGAAAAATTTGGTTTTTGTTCATTAAATGCCATGTTAGCTGAAGTCTTCCTTGTTATTTTTGATGCCTTTTATTAGATTGAGGAAGTTTTCTTTTATTACTGTTGTACTGAAAGGCTTAATGATGTTGATTTTTTAGTTAATATATTTATTTTAACTGGAGGATAATTACTTTATAATAGTGTAATATTTTGCCATACATCAACATGAATCAGCCATAGGTATACATGTGTCCCCCCAGTCCTGAACCCCTTTCCCTCCCCCCTCCCCATCCTATCTCTCTAGGTTGTCCCAGAGCACCAGCTTTGTGTGCCTTGCTTCATGCATCAAACTCGCAGTGGTCATCTGTTTTACATATGGTAATGTGTATATTTCAATGCTGTTCTCTCCCCTTCTCCCACTGGGTCCAAAGTCTGTTCTTTTTGTTTGTGTCTCCTTTGTTGCTCTGCATGTAGGATTGCTGGTACCATCTTTCTAAATTCCATATATATGAGTTAATATACAGTATTTGTCTTCCTCTTTCTGACTTACTTCACTCTGTATAATAGGCTTCAGGTTTATCCATCTCATTAGAACTGATTCAGATGTGTTCCTTTTTATAGCTGAGTAATATTCCATTTTGTATATGTACCACAAGTTCCTTATCCATTCATCTGCCCATCAGTTTCTTTTCTGCATGTTTTGATGTTTTTTGTACACTTTTACCTCCACCTTTTCAGTGTGTATTTCTTTTTTATTCTTTTGCTTCATTGGTCAGTACTGCCAGTTCCAGAAAATTCATGAAAGTGGGCATCTTAGCTTTTGTCTCAATTTTAGGGGGAAGGCACTCAATATTTCACTGTTAATTTTTATGTCAATTATAGGGTATGTGGGCTTCAGTAGTTGTAGTGCAAGGGCTCATTAGTTGTGGATTGTGGGCTCTGGGGTTTGGGATCAATAGTTGTGGCACATGAGCTTAGTTGTCCATGGCACGTGGAGTCCTCCTGGACCAGGGATCCCACCTGTGTCCCCTGCGTTATTGTCAGTTGTAGGTGGTTTTGTAGGTGCAACTTATAATGTTGAAGAACTTTCTTTTTATCTTAGTTTATGGATATGTTTTATTATGAATATTTTGACTATGTCAAACATATTTTCAGCTTCAATTGAGATGATCATAAGACCCTTCTCCCTTATTCTGTTAATATGGTGGATTACCTTGACTGACTTTGAATGTTAAATGAATCATGTATTCCCTGGATAAATAATACTCTGTCTTTATGTGCCACTTCTTTTACATGTTGCTGGATTTGAATTCCTAATGTTGTGTTAATTTTTGGTGATTATATTTTTACAAAGGGTATGAGTTTCTACTTTTCTTGTAATATCTTTTTCCTGAAAATATGATGAGGATAATATTGGCCTAAACAGATGAGTTAGGAAGGTTTGTTTGTCGTTCATTTTTTAAAGCATTTATACAGGATTGTTTTTATTTCTTTAATATTTTATGACGTTCACCACTATAAATCTATGGGCCTAGAACTTTTTACTTGTGATGGTTTAGTTAAAATTTATCTTTCCTTTTGCATTGAGTCACTTTTTATAATTTTTATCTTTAAGAAAGTTGTCCATTTCATCTAAGCCATCCAATTAATTGGCATAATTTGTTCATAATATTTTCTCCTTATATGTATGTGGAACCAATAAAGACATCTCTTCTTTACTTTATTATGGTAATTTGTGTCTTATTTCTTTTCTTGAAAAGTGATACAGGTTTCTCAACTGTTTTGATTTTTTAAAGATCCTAATTTTGATGGTTGTTGATACTCTTTTTTTTTTTTTTTTAACTGTACTGGGTCTTCATTACAGACCATGGGATTTCTCTCTTTGTGGTGAGCTGGGGCTGCTGTCTATTTCTAGAGGATTGACCCTGATCCTCAACTCTGGGCATCCCAGGCCTGGGGAGGGCAGGAGGGCAGCTTTTGGAAGCAGCTTCCTCTTAGGGCATGTGAGGCATAAATGTCCCTTTGGGGTCCAGGGAACAAGGAGAAATGTAGGGTTTAGGTGGGATAGAGAAGGGTTTCAGGCAGTAAGGGAAACAACTGATGTTTGGAGGAGGGAAGGACTCAATGCTAATGGATTGTAGCAGATTCAGGTTCATGTGCTGGAGAGGCTGGAGTCAGGGAGACTAGTGCTGAAGGCCTAACTCCCAAGCAGGTGGCACCACAGAGTCAGGAGGGCCTGGAGGGTCCCAGGACTGTGACCAGGCAGAGCTGAGCAGTCAGGGCCAGCTCAAGAGCCCCAGGGCTGGACTAAGTTTTCCTGCAGGATCCTTTCTCACACTGTGGATATTGGCCACATCCTCCCTACCTCCTCATTCATGAGGATCTTTTTGCACCCAGGTTCCTGGGGAAGGGCCAGGGTGGAGAGGATATGACACCCCACTTCCTAGTGCCCTGAGCAGGCCCCTGACACCCTCACCCCCACACAGACCCCACAGGCACATTCACAGATAGCCTGACCCACCAGAGCACTGAGAGCATCCTGCCTATCCTCGGCTGTCAAACTCTTATCAGCACAGCTCTTCAGGGTATCGGCAGTTTCCGGTACATCAGAGGTTTTGTTATACTTTTCAATTTGTTCGGTATAGGTGTCATGGCTTCCTGATATGAACAGGTTGATGCTGTCCCTCAAGGCCTGGCAGATGTCATCACACTCTGAAACAGAAAGATACGGGGACACTCCCTGAAAGATACTCATCAGAACACACTGTTCCCTTCTGGCTCCCGACATGCTCAGTGCTGCCCTGGGAAGGTGTCAGAAAACTTCGGGAGCCCAGGTCCCAGCCACTCACTTCCACCCGCGATGAGGACCAAGGCAGCGCAGAGCAGCAGGAGAGCTCCAGCCTGCGTCATGGTGCCTGTGGCAGGTGCTCCCTACTCACCTGGAGCCCTTTTATACCTGTGCTTGTCCTCACCCTCAGGGGGCCTGTGTCAGATACTTTATTTTTCAGGAGATTCTGCCAGGCCATAGTGTGAAGTTGCCTGGGGCTGCACAGGGGGAGCTGTGTGTGTTGGCAAGATGCTAGTCCTTGAGTCCACAGAGGGCATTGGCTCAGCCTCCTCCCCCTGGAGGGCTCTGAGGGAGGGGCAGCTGACTCAGGAAGCTTAACAACGGAAAATCCCCAGGTTGACCAAAAAGGACAAAAGTGCTCCCAGATCAGGCCTCCTGAATGCTGGCCTGTGACAGGCTGTCAGAACAACTGTGACCTTGAAGACAGGCTGGTGTGGACTTTATGGGTCTTCAGGAAGCTCAGTGCTTAGTGAATGGTCTCACAGGGAGTAAGTTCCAGGCAGGGCAAAACACAGGCCCTGAGCCCTTGGTCAGGGTCTCTGGTGGCTCCTGCCCTGCTGTTATCACTGTGTCCTTGATCTTGGTCAATGGCCTTTGTTGGGCCACTTCCAGCAGTCCCTGTCTGGAGCCCTGAAATGTCATCTGTTGCTGGCCCATAAATTTCTGTTTTTTTCTTGATCAAGAACTGCCAACTGGTGACTTTGATAGCACCTCATTCTACACAGAAATATTTTCTGCAATCTCTTTTTAAAATATTTATTTGTTTATTATTTGGCTGTGTTGAGTCTTAGTTGTGTCACATAAGATCTTTCTTTCATCATGTGAGGTCTTTTGTTGTGGCGCATGGATTCTCTAGTTGTGGAGCGTGGGCTCAGTAGTTATGACCTGCAGGCTGAGTTGCTCTGGGATGCATGTGGGATCTTAGTTCCCTGACTAGGGATTGAACCCATGTCCCTTGTGTTGCAAGGTGGATTCTTAACCCCTGGACCACCAGGGAAGTCCCTCTTTCTTTTTTTTTTTTCTTTTGTATTGGAGTATAACCAATTAACAATGTTATGATAGTTTCAGGTCAACAACAAAGGCACTTAGTCATAAACATATATATATATATACACACATATATACATGCGTCCATTCTTTCCAAAATTCCCCTCCCACCTAGGCTGCCACATAACATTGAGTAGAGTTTCTTGTGCTATACAGTTGGTCCTTGCTGATAATCTGTTTTAAGTTTAACAGTGTTCATCTGTCCATCTGAAGCTGCCTGACTATCCTTGCCCCCTATCCAACCCAGGCAAGGAAAGTTTCATTCTCTTAAGTCTGTGAGTTTGTTTCTGTTTTGTAAATTAACTCCTCTGTATCATGTCTTTTCCAATTCCCTTTATAACAGATGTCATGAGGTATTTCTGCTTCTCTGTCTGACTTACTTCACTCAGTATGACAATCTCTATGTCCATCCATTTTCTGCAGTATCTTTCTACTCTTGAGTGTCTCTGTTCTGTTCCCAACATCACCTCTCCAGAGGAAAAGCCAAGCCTTTTCTAATTGCAACCTCTGGGCCAGTTGCATCACCAGCCCTGCACTGCTGCTGCCTCTGTGGACTTATCCCTGCCTTTCTCACCTCCCTCAGCGCCTCCCGTCTGCTTCTGGACTAGATCGAGTTTGCTTATGCTGCAGGGCCTCTCTCTGTGGTGCCCTCCTCCAGTGGTTGCATGATTCATTCCCTCATCCTCAGGAGTCTTCAAGTATCACAAGACACAGATTTCCCCATATCTTGAGCCCTTATTTCAAACCATGCTGCCTCCATCCTCCGCCCATGGCCCTCTGTCTTCTCCCCCTGCTTCATCTTCACCCAGAGCACTACTTCCCGTGGGGTCACTGTCTTTCACTCCCTCTTAGGTGATGAAGAGCTGCAGGAGAGCGAGAGCTGTGCTGTGTGCTGCTGCATCCCAGGACTAGGAGAGGGCCCAGCACTCGGTAGATGTTGCACAATGTTTGTTAGAATAATGGCAGGAATATTCCATTTCCCTGGAGTTGATAAACAAGAATATTTTAACTTTTATTTGCTATATATGTGCTTATGAATATTGCCTGGAATTAACTGAATAAGGTAAAGGTTTAAAATATTGGATAATTCAGAAGCAAAGAGATTTCGCTAGAGGAACCTGGCTGGCCTTTCTCTGAGTCACCTATGGCATATTAAGGTTTGCTGAAGGCCAGACCTGAGTTGGAACACAAGGTGTGATCATAGTTAGAACTCTGTGCCAAATAGGATTCATATCCGGTAACTGCTCTTGGCAAGGAGGCACCAAGTACTGAGCTGTAGAGAGAACTGGCCTAGTGGAGCTGCTCCTTGCCATGGCTCCTGCTGCCTGGGGGCCACCTCTCTGAAGGTCACCCCATGAGGCCTCAGGTGGCTGCAGATGTACCTCAGAGGTTCCTGGGAAGTAAGGTGAACACCACATTGCCCAGGCTACACATGCTGGCTCTTTGTCTGTGGGAGCAGGACCTCTAAGTGGTGGGACTGCTTCCCATGGATCCCATGTCTCCTGTTCTTCTGAAGATGCTGCCCCCAATGCCCTCTGCAGCTCTGTGAGGAGAGGAGCCAGGGCTTGGAGTGCTGAGTACCAGTGCACTTCCAAGGGTGCCACTGGTTCCTCCAAAATGTCCCCAAATCATGGGGACATTTGGTGACATCAGGGAGAAGAGCTGGGCAAGGTCATTGGTGGAATGCAGGAGATGTAGCCCTTTCCTTATGTGGGTTATTTTTCTTTTAATGTATTTTTAGTTGGAATAGAAATAGTTTACAGTATTGTGTTAACTTCTGAGATAGAACAACATGACTTAACCATTGGTATACATGTGTCCTCTCTCTCTTGAATGCCCCCAACCCCATCCTACACTTCTAGATTGTCACACAGTACCTCATTGATCTATGTCAAGTTTTTTATATAAAATTTTAATTTGGAATAATTTTAGATGTATAGAATAGTTGCAAATATTTGTCAACACTGGAAAACAACATTTGAACATTCAGTTCAGTTCAGTTCACTTCAGTTGCTCAACTGGAATTCCATCATCACTACTAGCATAGTGATGCTTCCTAAGGCCCACTTGACTTTGCATGAAGATGTCTGGCTCTAGTCCAGTGATCACACCATCATGGTTATTTGGGTTGTGAAGATCTTTTTTTTTTTTTTTGTGAAGATCTTTTTTGTATAGTTCTTCTATGTATTCTTGCCACCTCTTCTTAATATCTTCTGCTTTTGTTAGGTCTATACCATTTCTGTCCTTTATTGTGCCCATCTTTGCATGAAATGTTCCCTTGGTATCTCTAATTTTCTTTAAGAGATCTCTAGTCTTTCCTGTTCTATTGTTTTCCTCTATTTCTTTGCATTGATCACTGAGGAAGGCTTTCTTATCTCTCCTTGCTATTCTTTGGAACTCTGCATTCAGATGCTTATATCTTTCCTTCTCCTTTGCCTTTAGTAGTAATTTGAACATTACTACTAACTTAACCTCACACTTTATTTGGATTTCACCAGGTTGTCCATTAATGTCTCTTGCGTTCCAGGATCCAGTCCACCACCTACACCCACTGCATTCATTGTCCTGTGTCCCCAGTGTCCTCTGCTCTGTGGATTACTCATTCTCTCCTGGTCTGCTGTGGCTTTGACAGTCTTGAGGAGGACTGGCCAGGGATGGTCGAAGGCCCCCAGGCTGAGTTTGTCTGCTGCTATTCTCATAATGTCGAGTGAGCCTCAGGCTTTGTATTTTGAGGAAGACACCACAGAGTTGAAGCACACTTACATCAGGGAACAAGTGACAACAGTGTGTCTTACCAGTGGGTATGTCACTGACTGAATGGACATGAGTTTGAACAAGCTTTGGGATATGGTGAAGGACAGAGAAGCCTGGCATGCTGCAGTCCATGGTGTCACAAAGAGTTGGACACGACTGAGCAACTGAACAACAACAATGTCAGTCTTAAGTACTTGATCATGTTGTATTTGCCAGGTTTCTGCATTGTTTTCCTCTTCCCCTCCTCTTTTCTTTGGCAACGAGTTACTAAGTCTAGCCCAGACTCAGAATGAAAGTGAACGTGAAAGTTGCTCAGTCATGTCCGACTCTTTGGAACCCCTTGGACTATACAGTCCATGGAATTCTCCAGGTCAGAATACTGGAGTGGGTAGTCTTTCCCTTCTCCAGGGGAATCTTCCCAACTCAGGGATTGAACCCAGGCCTCCTGCATTGCGGGCGGATTCTTTACCAGCTGAGCCACAAGGGAAGCCCAAGAATACTGGAGTGGGTAGCCTATCCCTTCTCCAGCAGATCTTCCTGACCCAGGAATCGAACTAGGGTCTCCTGCATTGCAGGCCAATTCTTTACCAACTGAAGTATCAGGGAAGCTCACGGGGTCAGGACAGTAAACTCCCCCTCCTGGAGGGGATAATCTACATGTGTTATTTGGGATATTTCTGTAAGGAATGGTTGTCTCTTCTCTCATATTATTTTTGTTTAAGTTTGCTGGGTTTTCTTTTGCCATGTTGGCTCTATGTTGTGGTTTGTAGACCTTCTCTTTGCAGAGAATGTTCTCTCTAGTTGGTGTTTGAGGGTTTTATTTGCCCCAGGTCATGTGGGACCTTATTTCCCTGAACAATGATTGAATCCATGTCCATTGTATTGGAAGGTAGATTCTTAACCACTAGACCACTAGGGAAGTCTGTATTTATTTGATCATTTATTTATACCAATATGGACTCACATGGATTAGTTTATACTTTGGGTTATCTTATCATCTAGTACTCTGTTATTCATTTTTTGTGTAAAATTGTTTCCAGTTTGACCAGTGGGATATTCTTAGGCTTTCTCCTTTGAATTTAAGGCCCATCTTATCTTGTTTGTGCCAATAAACTGCTTTCCTAGTGTGGAAGGTTGAGTTTGGCTCTTGAGTGAATTTTCACACATGATGTGCCATCTCTGGTGGACCCAGCATCCTAGGCCTTAGAACTCCCATCCACAGTGGACTGTAGGGCTGTGGACCTTGAGTCTGTGAAGCAGGAGACAAAACCCACAACCCCACAGCTGCTCACTGATGTTTCTGGAGAGACTGTGCAGTGCAAGCCCCTCTTAAGTCTGGTTCACTGATGGAGGAGGATGAAACTAGCAGACAGGGCAAGGCTGGAGCCCGTGGGAGTCAGTATATGTCTAGGAACTTGCTCCTGTGTGGGCCTGAGGAACTCTGGTGGCATGATTGAAAGCACAGCATTATAGCCTCCTGAGAAAACCGACGTGGCCTTAAGTCCTGTGTGTTCCTTGCTAGGATGATTTGAAGTCCAAGACTGATGTCCACCAGTCCTCAGGGCCCCATCTATAGACTGCAGTCATTAAGATATTTGGGGGTTGCAGTAAGGTCCAGTGCTCAATTCTTATCTCCATGACTTAAACTTGGGGAAGAAGGAAGGATTCTGGATGACCTTTCTTCTACCTGATAGTGGTGTAGACCTGTCCTTGGCCGTCCTGTGAGTCTATCTGCTCAGTTTGGGAGAGTGCTGCCCTCAGAGCCAGGATAGTTTGGGGGAAGGATGACGCAGAAAACAGATGATGGTTGGGGCCCAGAAAACAGAGCATTTGACCCCAAATGGAGTTACTTAGAAATGTCAGCTCCACTTGGTCTTTGGCAAAGATACACCCACATGTTCTCCAGGAGCTCTGCTCTCAGAGTAGGAAGGGCTTCCACAGTAAACACCCCATGAAGCCAGGGAGCCACCTGTGCCAGGTGCCTGGCCACAGGCTTGTGGAACTCTAGGGAGCACCATGGGCTGAGCTCAGAGAGCTAGCTGTTTATAAGGTGACAGAAACCCTGCCCTGAGTAGATCACTCCAGCCACTGCCATGATGAAGGGAGCACTGCTTGTGCTGGCCTTGCTGGTGACCAGAGAGCTGACCTTTGAGACGTGTGAGGGTAGGAAGGAGGGTCCAGATGACCCTCGTGATCCTTGCCCCATGTTGCCTCACTGTATCCTTCCCTGTCCTGTCCAAGCTGCTTCGAGGGGCAGATTCAGAGTGCAGCTGGCAGATCAATGCCCAGGAGTCCTACACAAACTCCTTGAGGCTTTCAGTCTTTGAATGGAGTGGGTTGTGTAGAGCTGGAAGGGTCATTAACTGTGCACACCCTGGGATGTTGTTGTGGATACTCATGTTCATTGGAAAGAGGGAAGCAGGCTGATATGCCTGGGGCAGTGGTCAAGGGCAGAGGGGTCTCCAGGCAAAGCACCTCTTGCTACTCCCTCTGCTGAGAGTGCCTCATAGGGAAGGGTTTCTGTCTGGGATGATCCCAGTCCTGGGAGAGGGTGTGTCTCTGTGGGAGGTGAATCCAGAAGCTTTGGATGTGTGAGTTCCTATCAAGTGATGGGAAAACCTCCTACTCTGGTTAACCTTTGATATGGTTTTTCTGTCTTGCCTTCAGTGGAAGCCTGCCCTGTTTTTTTATGAAATGCAGACCGCTGTGAACTTTGTACTACCAAGGGCAGTATTAAATGAAACCTTAGATTCGGTCAGTGCTACAGATGAGGAAAAAGCAGCCTTTGGAAAAATCCAGGATTGCTTCATTGAAGGAGGACATCAGAACCGGTTTAATCATCTGAAATTTAAGGTAATTTACCTTAACCCACACCCACTCTGAGAACTCACATGCAGCATAGTGCAATATGCCACATGGTAATATATCATGCAGTCATGGGATATGTGACAGAGAAGAGCTCTAAACAAAGAAGCATATAAACCTTTGCTCCAACCTGCAGTACCTGTAATATGCAAGTGCAGTCCACCTGCACTTCCAGCCTCTGGTTACAGAATATGTCCATATCATGTCCATTAACTCACACAGAATAGAGAACTAATATCAATGCAATATGCCAAATGTATTGTCATGTGATTTTTTCCCCTTCATGAGAGGAACTAGCATTGAAGGAGTAGCATTTTAATCTTTGGCAGGAAATGCAGCATTCAGCTCACCTACCTGTAGGAGTTGTGTCAGTTCTACTTTAGGAATACTGAAAAGGAGCCCCTGCCTTTAGAGTCTCTTTTCAGCATGGGACTCCCTGGCTTTGTAAGGTTTCTGGCCTGTGGTCGCATCACTTCCTCTTGTTTCCACTGTGGCTCAGAGCCCCATTTCCACTGACTTGGTCTCAGTGCCTACAAGCCAGAATTTCCACTGTGGTATTTTGATGTCTGAGGTACCTTCTAGGTACCTGCAGCTGCTCACCTGGGCTAGAAATGTATCTCTTGAAGAACCATCTTTTTTGTTTTTGTTGTTTTTCTTGATACAATATTGGAGATCTTAAATAGTCTGTCTTATCACATTTTCCCTAAATTGTTGATTATTCAAAATGAGAGGTTTTCCAAGAACCAGAGTTTCTAGAGTACTAACAGAACCACACAGGGCACCAGGGCTCGTTTATGATACCTGCATGCACATTCCGTGCACCCAGCACACCTGGCAGAAGAGGCTCAGGTGCAGAATATGTGACCCAAACCCAGACTCCAGCACCTTGCTCCTCTGTCAGGACCAGCCCCAACTGTGCCCTTCTGACCCTTCATCTCCTCTCCTCCCTGGTGTGGCCAGTGGCTGTATTTCCCTCCTGACACCTGTGCCTGGGCTGTTATGGAATCATCCTTCTCCTGCTGCCTGATGGCAGCCCCCTCTCCAGTGGTGGGTCTGTGGGCAGAAGTTCTTGCTGGGGATGGTGCTGAATCCCTGAGGGTGAGACAGGATAGCCTGGCTGTGGGCTCAGATCCTGTCCCTCCTCCTTTGTCCTTCCAGATTCTCATCATCTTCAGTAAGGATTGCACTGGCTATAGAGTATCCACGTTGGTGAATGTTATTAGAGGATTCATCTCCAGTCTGCACTCTTTAGTGAGCTCATCTTAGCCATGGATGCCTGGTCTGGTCTGTGCTCAAGCTTCCTGCCCTGTTCTCCTCAACTGAAGCTGGAATCCAGATATCTCTTCCACCTGGTGTGATCTCTATCAGGCTGACTCTAATAAAATAGCTGCATCATGCTCAGTGTGCCCACTGTCTGTGCTCTGGGGAGGATGTGAGGCAGGAGGTTTTGTGTGATGGTGAAGAGAAGTGACACATATGGTCATTGAGGGCATGGAGTCCAGAGGCAGATAAGATAAGGGGAAAACTAGTCCCTGTCCCTGGCAAGCTGTGGGAACTTGGGAAAGTTTGTTGTAACTTTCCTAAGTCATCTGCTAAGGGGGATTTTGTATCAAGATTAAGCCAATAACTTGTAAGTAACTCTGGACTTCACCAACTTGGCAGGATAAAATTGTTTGTGGGCACAGATAACTTATCTCCCGCTCTGGCCTTTCCCACAGTGGCAGAGCGTCTATTCCTTTAAATGTCCCTCTGGTTATTGACAGGTGTCTCAGGTATTGACCTGAGCAGGCTCAGCACAGGTCCTGTCTTCTCCCAGTGGCATTCACCATTTTCTGCTTGTTAAGTGAACGACTTCTGAGGATCCTGACGTTTCTTCAGGGACACTGAGTACCACTGCTGTTCTTGGTCCTGCCAGGGGGACCAGGACCTCCATGATGTCTTAGACCAGGAGGAAGGGAGTGAATAGTAGAAGCTACCCCAGTGGGAATGTTTTTTCCATGGAAACAGCTCATGCTGTGAAGTGTGAACTGCCACTTGAGCATGTGTCTGGAACCCTCCAGCTTACTTGTAAAGGTGTGAAATGGGTAGTTGCATTACCATAGGAGGC
This sequence comes from Dama dama, assembly GCF_033118175.1. NCBI lineage: Eukaryota > Metazoa > Chordata > Mammalia > Artiodactyla > Cervidae > Dama > Dama dama. The sequence goes on from NC_083684.1 coordinate 49,817,726, forward strand.
TTGTGAAGCTACAAGGAAGGGACTAGGTTATATCCCCTTTTCTTAGGTTCTAGGACCATGTCAGACTACAGTCAGTGTGACCCATGGAAAAAGTGGCAGAACTGGTAAAATCTACCTTCTGGTTAGGAAAGTGTAATATGATCACATACTAAAGGTTGAACTTGGAACTTGGAGTTAAGTGGCCAGGACCTTGAATCCTGGCCCTTCTTTGACCTCCTGGCTGAACTTAAGGATTTAAATTCATCCATTTGCTATTTCTACATCTCAGTTTTATGTCTACCATGTTCTGCATGCTCTACCAGACTTAGTGTTAAGTGTTCAGGTCATACTAAAGAGGTCTCAACTTTTGTTCAAAACTACAAATAAAATTGGATGAATTAAGGGCTAAATTATATGTTTGTATGAGATGAATTGACATTTTAAAAATGTCAAGTATTCCCAAATCCATCCAAATAAATCTTTTTTTTCTTAAATGAGAAAATAATTGTTTTACAATATGTGTTGGTTTCAGCCATATAGCAATGTTAATCAGCCATAAGTATACAAATGTCTCTTCCTTCCTGAAACTCTGTCTAGTCCCTGAATAAATAAATCTTTATTCTAGTGAGGATTTACTTAAAGTTTACCCTCCCCCCACACTAAATTCTTAAGATCCACCAAGAAAATTGAAATAAAGAGGAACTATAAGGAGGATCGTTGTCACCAGGGATTACAACAGAAGTACTGGACTCCGTAGAAGGTCTAGTTTTAGTGGAGGAATAAATACATGGTCATTGTGACAGAAGAGAAAACCCATAGATAAAGTCAAAGATAGTTTAAAATATAACAAAAACAGTTCATTGAATCATGAAAAAGGAGTAGATTTTTTAAAAATGACCAAACATTAAGAGTCTAGATGGATCTGCCAAGCCTTTTCCTGTGGATTTATAAGGAGTAATCATTTAATTGTCATAGTTCTAATGTTTAATTATTCATTTGTCTCAACTCATTTCTCCTCTGTCTCTCCACACTCTTTCAGTTTGACTGTCATGACATCATAGTTTCTTGTTTTTCTCCTGCTTTACTGGAAGATCCTTTTTCAGGCCCTTCTGGTTGATTCCTATGCCAAGGACCATTCTCTCTGTATGTCTTTCCTTCTGTATATATGGTCACTGTTAGTGATATTATCCATCTTCATTTTAACTTCATTTATAACTTTCAAATTTAAATCTCCAGCCCCAGTACTAAAACATTGAAAGAGACTGAATTGAGACTCACTTAATATTTGTTTAATTAATGTTTTTTTAAAGTTATAAAATTATTGTGAATTTAAATAAATGAAGAAGCTATTCAAAGGAAATTTTTGACAAAATAGTAATGTTGTTTTTCTTTATGAGTAGCAGTTAATTTGGGACTTCCCTGATGGTCTAGTGTTTCAGACTCCAAGCTTCCACTAGAGGGGGGCACATAGTCAATGCCTGGTGGGAAACTAAGGTCCTGCATGCCACGTGGCCAAAAGGAGCAAACAAATAGCAGTTAGTTTAATGTAATCCCAATAAAATAACAACAGGATTTTTTTTTAAGTGTTTCATATGAGAGTCTTTGTTTGTCTTTATGTGTCATTTATTTATTTATTTTTTGGTCTCACTGCGTGGCATGCAGAATCGGAGTATTAAGTACTAGATCACCAGAGAAGTCCCAGGATATTTTAGAAATGTATTTTATTCTTATAAAATTGATCTTACAGTTGTCATATGATCTAGAAATCCCTTTTCTAGGTTTATACTCAGAATAAATGAAAATTTGCATTCATATAAAAACTTGCCCACTGATGTTTATAACAGCTTTGTTCAGATAAGTTTATCAAAACTGGGAAACTACCTATGTGTCCTTCAAGTACTGAAGGTAAAACAAAGTATGTTACACTTCTACAATTGAATTCTACTTTAGCAATGAAAATGAAAGAACCATTGGCACATGCAGCAACATGGATGATTCTCAAGCATGTTATGATGAGTGAAAGAATCAGAACTTAAAGACTACAATCATATGGTTTATTTATATGCTATTTATTGCATCATATTTGGAAAACTAAGCAAGAATAGCTGCAAAAAATATGTTAAGTAATTAGGGGCAGGAAACCCAGGAGATGCTGAAACATGCGCACTTTTATCATGGGCAGATAAATGGTCTATTAAAGGAATGCCAGAAATAGATCTAAATCATTTTATAATAAAGGTAATTTTCCCAACAGGAAATCTGCTCTTCATAGATGGAATGGTGCTGAATAAACTAATTGAACATTTATGGAAATAAAAATGTTGCATCTGTGTCTCACACCTGCCTTCAGTAGTAATTGCAGATAAGTTAAAGGTTTACACAAAGACTGGGATAGAAAATATCATAAAATTCTTAGAAAATAATTATGAGAGTATCTGTTTTAACTTCAGCATAAAGAAGGCCTTTCTAAAGATGAAAGAAAACCAGAGTGATAATTTTGACTGCATAAAAAATAAAATATTACTGTGTGGCAAAATGCACCTCATACACTTTTTTCAGGACATCACTCAAATGTTATTTCATTGAGTCTTCACTCATTCTGTTTGAATTCCAACACATCTCTTCCTCCCCCCATCCTCTGCATTTCCTGTCTTTTTCCCTCAGTTTCTCTTTTAATGTGCTATATATTTACCAAGTTTTCTTGTTTATTGTTTTTCTACCACTATCATACTTAAGTTAGATAGATGAAATTTTAGTATTAAAGAAATATTCTATATTCGGAAATTACTTATCTTTTATCCCCTCTCCCCCAAGTCCCACAGATACTCTTTGTTTGTTTGCTTGTTTCTTTATTTTTGGCTGCAGTGGGTCTTCATTGTTGTGTATGAGCTTTCTCTGATGTGGCAGGCAGAGGCTACTCTTTGTTGTGTTACTGGGGCTTCTCATTGTGGTGGCTTTTCTTGTTGCAGAGCACAGACTCTAGGCACAAGGACTTCAGTAGTTGCAGCATGTGGGCTCCGTCATTGTGGCTTGTGGGCCCTAAAACATACAGGCTTCAATAGTTGTAGCATGCAGGCTTAGTAGTTGTGGCACCTGGGCTTAGTTCCTCCAAGACATGCAGAATCTTCCCAGACCAGGGATCCATCACATGTCCCTTGCATTGGCAGGTAGTTTCTTAACTACTGTACTACCAGGGAAATTTACCAGAGACACTCTTTTAATCCATGTTCCATAATGTTGTTTGTGTACTTCAGTGTGGCATTTATATTAAAAGCAATGCCTTTCCCAAATTGTAGTCAATGGAATATCCTAAGATATTAAGACAAAAAATAATATTACTGTGTTCTGGGCAGGAAATGGGTTTACCCTTCCACCTGGAACAACTAAAACTCAACAAAGTATAGCAAAGAATGATATTTAAAAATTGAACTTCAGGTAGCACAAGGGAGTGATCTCTGGGAAAGAGGAAATGAAGGTGTGCTCTATGATTATCCCACTTTACTATCTGGACAGAGTACCCAGATGGCACAGCGGGAGGTAGGAGTTCGAGAAGGGAAAAGAGCAATCTCTCCGAGTTCATGAGAAAGAGTTGGGAGTCCCAGGTGGCCAGTGTGGTTACATTTGCAGGGCAGAATACTGGAGAGGAAAGAGTTGCACAGAAATAAGACTCCAGGGTTCTGCAAAAAAGTCCCCATCAAGTCTTCACTATATACTGCCCAGTGTATGTATGTAAGAAAACTGCCCAAAGTGAGGAAATAACGATCTGACAGGAACAGAGGAAACAATCTCTGAAATTTACACAGATCTGGAAATGGTTTGTATTTCTAACAGCCTTAGAGGAATATGTGGTTATTTGTAGGAAGTCAAGTAGTTTATTCTGAAAGGTATCTTAGCAGTGGTTATAAAATTTGCCTTTTCACATGGATGCTTTTGTATCATTTTGTTGTTATTGTTTAGTCACTAATGCTTTGTGACCCTATGGATTTCGACCTGCCAGGCTCTCCTTTCCATGGGATTTTCCAGGCAAGAATACTGGAGTCGTTCCCATTTCTCTCTATAGGGAATCTTCCTGACCCACGGATCAAACCCATATCTCCTGCATTGCAGGTAGATTTCTTTACCACTGAGCCACATTATGCCATCTTAATAATGCTTAAAAGAAGCTTCAAATGTATCAACTTATTTCCAAATAAATTAAACGAAGCTCAGGAATATCTATAGAACTACAGAGGTATCTAACACCTAAAAATTTAAATTTTAGAATATTTGACATTCAAAAACTAACTATCAGCCATGCAAAGCAGCAGAAAAATATGAACTGTTATCAGAAGTAATCAATATAAACAAAGATAGCGATATAAGCAATTGAGAAATAGAATCAATATAAACTGAAGAAATCAATATAAAAAGTCAATATAAAACCCAGAAAATATATACATGATACAGTTGATAGACAAAATATTAATGTTAGTAAAACTATTCTAAATGTTTAAGAAGGGAGAGGACCACTTAGCCATGTAATCTGGAAGCATAGATATATTTAGAAAACCCAAATTAAACTGGAGTAGTTAAAAAATATGTTCCACTGGCTGGAATTAACAATTACTAGGCACTGTTAAAGAAAACATTGGTGAGTTTGAAGTAGACAATGACTGAAACTAAAAATGAAATTGAAATGAAATAAAAACAGATAAATGATCAAAAGCAGATCAGTGAGCTATAAGACAACCTGGGGGAGGGGTAATACATAATTAATGGACTCTCTTAAGGAATAATGAGGAACCATTAATTAATGGTTATTAACCATTAACTAATAATGGGAACCAGACTCTTCCCATATTTGATGAAAATCATGAACCTGTAGATATACAACACTTAGTTAACTTTAAGCACAAGAAACACAAAGAAAACTGTACTTAGCACATTGTAATCAGATTTCTTAAATGTGATAAAGGGAAAATCTTCAAAGTAGTAAGAGGAGCAGAGGAATAAGGATAAGAATGACAGCACACTGCTCTTTGGAAACAATGCAGTTTAGTGAAGTATTGAAGGTATTAAAAGAAAAAATATTGTGAATCTCTAATTCTCCACCTGATGAAACGATCTTTTAGAAATAACGGAAAAAGAAACTTTTTCACATATACAAAAGCTTAAAGGATTCATCACCAGCATACCTCCACTATAGGAATGCCTGCAGGAGGGACAGATGTGGTACAAGATGGAAATCTAAAACTGTACTAGGGGAAAGGAGTGCAAGAATTGTCAATCTGAGGATATGTATCCATACCTCTCTATATCTGTATCTTTATCCCTAATATAGAGAGAATTTTATACTGTTGTAGCCACGTGTTCTGGGAAACAAACTCACTCAGAAGGACAATGCACATAGTGGAGTGCAGTTTATTACACTGGCGGGCCCAAGGCAGTCTCCTCTTAGCCAAGGACCCCAACTGGTTTTTGTGAAAACCTTATTTACACTGAGTGAATGTGCTCAAACCCACCTCCCCAAATTCTCTGAAACTAGTCTGAACAAAGGAAAAGAAAGATCCAATCAAAGTTAACCTGTGATTCATATGCCTTAAGACTAGGTAGTTAACAGTGGACAATTATCAATAGGCCTGTGGTCATACCCCAATAAGCATAGTAGAGTTTATGATTCTATTTGGTTTCACAGATAATTAGGGTATTCTTGTAGGCGATGTAGAGTCTAGGTATTAGCCCTGGGGCTTTTCCATGGTGGGGTGGGGGAGTGGTCTGGTTTTCCAGTTGGTATGTCATTTCCATAGATACTGAGCATATAGCTCAAAGTCCACAGTCTGGCCCAAGATGGAGTCCTGCTTTCAAGATGGAACCTGTTCTGTTTCCTCCTTCAATACTTTAACAGTGGATTTTCTTAAAGTTTTCAAATACTGCATTCAAGAGCAGGTTAGGTACAGCTGTTAGAAAAGTTAGTAAATGCAATTTAGCTAAAATGAACTACCATATAAAAGCAGAGAGACAAAAAAAAAAAAAAAAAAAAAAGGAAAAGTGTGTAACAGATAATATGGGACACAGTGAAAAGACCCTCTGTAAGTAGATACTGATGTTACTGGTAGGAGTCCTGTCTCCTGCCTAGAGCTGACTGACAGGAGGACTCCCAGGGAGCAGAAGCTGCAGTGTGTGAGCCCACAGCTGTGGGCGTGGAGTAGGTCAGAGGGGATGCTGGCCTCAGTACACTGGGCAGCCAGCGCTGCTGTTTGTGTTGCTTTCTGCCCTACTTGTCTCAAGGATGGCTCTGGCTGGAGGGACCTAAGGGACATGGGTCAAAGCAAAGGACCCTCAGAGAGCTCCTTGGAAGATAAAAGGGCAATCCTCTGGCAATACCTAGATTGGACTGTACCAGCAAAGCCACATGAGGTTGCTTGGGCGGGATATTAGCCAGCCTCCTTGGCATCAAGAGAGATCCTTAGCAGTGCCAGGAGAGAGTGTCCTTTTTTATTTATTGAGGTATAGTTGCTTTACAATGCTGTGTTAGTTTCTTCTATACAGCAAAGTGAATCAGGTATCTGTTTACATGTATCCCCTATATTTTTTATTTCCTTCACATTTAGGTCACAGCAGAGCCTTAAGTAGAGTTCTCATTAGTTATCCATTGTATATATAGTATTGTCAGGCGAGTGTGTGCTCCTCAGTTTTTGTCTCATCACAACAAAGATTTGAAGTGATGGACATTAAAGCCCCCCTTGGCGTGTCACAGCTCTCGGGTCTTGGACAGACTCTGTTATAGCTCTCAGGTCTCGAACAGACTGTGTTATAGCTCTTAGATAAATCAGTGTTACAGTTCTATTTTATTTAGATAATAGCAGGAAAACCCATCTTTGAGGTGTGAGGGCATGTCGACCCAAAGACGTGAAGAGAAGAGTGCCCCAGCACGTGGGAGACAGAGAGAGAGCTAGCTTTGGCTCCTCTTTTTTTTTTTTTTTAATTAATTAATTTATTTTTTTATGAGTTGGAGGCCAATCACTTCACAACATTTCAGTGGGTTTTGTCATACATTGATATGAATCAGCCATGGATTTACACGTATTACCCATCCCGATCCCCGCTCCCACCTCCCTCTCCACCCGACTCCCCCGGGTCCTCCCAGTGCACCAGGCTGGAGCACTTGTCTCATGTATCCCACCTGGGCTGGTGATCTGTTTCACCATAGATAATATACATGCTGTTCTTTAGAAACATCCCACCCTCACCTTCTCCCACAGAGTTCAAAAGTCTGTTCTGTATTTCTGTGTCTCTTTTTCTGTTTTGCATATAGGGTTATCGTTACCATCTTTCTAAATCCCATATATATGTATGCTGTATATGTACAGCATATTAGTATGCTGTAATGTTCTTTATCTTTCTGGCTTACTTCACTCTGTATAAGGGGCTCCAGCTTCATCCATCTCATTAGGACTGGTTCAAATGAATTCTTTTTAATGGCTGAGTAATATTCCATGGTGTATATGTACCACAGCTTCCTTATCCATTCATCTGCTGATGGGCATCTAGGTTGTTTCCATGACCTGGCTATTATAAACAGTGCTGCGATGAACATTGGGGTGCACGTGTCTCTTTCAGATCTGGTTTCCTCAGTGTGTATGCCCAGAAGTGGGATTGCTGGGTCATATGGCAGTTCTATTTTCAGTTTTTTAAGAAATCTCCACACTGTTTTCCATAACGGCTGTACTAGTTTGTATTCCCACCAACAGTGTAAGAGGGTTCCCTTTTCTCCACACCCTCTCCAGCATTTATTGCTTGTAGACTTTTGGATAGCAGCCATCCTGACTGGCGTGTAATGGTACCTCATTGTGGTTTTGATTTGCATTTCTCTAATAATGAGTGATGTTGAGCATCTTTTCATGTGTTTGTTAGCCATCTGTATGTCTTCTTTGGAGAAATGTCTGTTTAGTTCTTTGGCCCATTTTTTGATTGGGTCATTTATTTTTCTGGAATTGAGCTGCAGGAGTTGCTTGTATATTTTTGAGATTAATCCTTTGTCTGTTGCTTCATTTGCTATTATTTTCTCCCAATCTGAGGGCTGTCTTTTCACCTTACTTATAGTTTCCTTTGTAGTGCAAAAGCTTTTAAGTTTCATTAGGTCCCATTTGTTTAGTTTTGCTTTTATTTCCAATATCCTGGGAGGTGGGTCATAGAGGATCTTGCTGTGATTTATGTCGGAGAGTGTTTTGCCTATGTTCTCCTCTAGGAGTTTTATAGTTTCTGGTCTTACATTTAGATCTTTAATCCATTTTGAGTTTATTTTTGTGTATGGTGTGAGAAAGTGTTCTAGTTTCATTCTTTTACAAGTGGTTGACCAGTTTTCCCAGCACCACTTGTTAAAGAGGTTGTCTTTTTTCCATTGTATATCCTTGCCTCCTTTGTCAAAGATAAGGTGTCCATAGGTTCGTGGATTTATCTCTGGGCTTTCTATTCTGTTCCATTGATCTATATTTCTGTCTTTGTGCCAGTACCATACTGTCTTGATGACTGTGGCTTTGTAGTAGAGTCTGAAGTCAGGCAGGTTGATTCCTCCAGTTCCATTCTTCTTTCTCAAGATTGCTTTGGCTATTCGAGGTTTTTTGTATTTCCATACAAATTGTGAAATTCTTTGGTGTAGTTCTGTGAAAAATACCGTTGGTAGCTTGATAGGGATTGCATTGAATCTATAGATTGCTTTGGGTAGAATAGCCATTTTGACAATATTGATTCTTCCAATCCATGAACACGGTATGTTTCTCCATCTGTTTGTGTCCTCTTTGATTTCTTTCATCAGTGTTTTATAGTTTTCTATGTATAGGTCTTTTGTTTCTTTAGGTAGATATACTCCTAAGTATTTTATTCTTTTTGTTGCAATGGTGAATGGTATTGTTTCCTTAATTTCTCTTTCTGTTTTTTCATTGTTAGTATATAGGAATGCAAGGGATTTCTGTGTGTTAATTTTATATCCTGCAACTTTACTATATTCATTGATTAGCTCTAGTAATTTTCTGGTAGAGTCTTTAGGGTTTTCTATGTAGAGGATCATGTCATCTGCAAACAGTGAGAGTTTCACTTCTTCTTTTCCTATCTGGATTCCTTTTACTTCTTTTTCTGCTCTGATTGCTGTGGCCAGAACTTCCAACACTATGTTGAATAGTAGTGGTGAGAGTGGGCACCCTTGTCTTGTTCCTGATTTCAGGGGAAATGCTTTCAATTTTTCACCATTGAGGGTGATGCTTGCTGTGGGTTTGTCATATATAGCTTTTATTATGTTGAGGTATGTTCCTTCTATTCCTGCTTTTTGGAGAGTTTTAATCATAAATGAGTGTTGAATTTTGTCAAAGGCTTTCTCTGCATCTATTGAGATAATCATATGGTTTTTATCTTTCAATTTGTTAATGTGGTGTATTACATTGATTGATTTGCGGATATTAAAGAATCCTTGCATTCCTGGGATAAAGCCCACTTGGTCATGGTGTATGATTTTTTTAATATGTTGTTGGATTCTGTTTGCTAGAATTTTGTTAAGGATTTTTGCATCTATGTTCATCAGTGATATTGGCCTGTAGTTTTCTTTTTTTGTGGCATCTTTGTCTGGTTTTGGAATTAGGGTGATGGTGGCCTCATAGAATGAGTTTGGAAGCTTACCTTCATCTGCAATTTTCTGGAAGAGTTTGAGTAAGATAGGTGTTAGCTCTTCTCTAAATTTTTGGTAGAATTCAGCTGTGAAGCCATCTGGTCCTGGGCTTTTGTTTGCTGGAAGATTTTTGATGACAGTTTCGATTTCCTTGCTTGTGATGGATCTGTTAAGATCTTCTATTTCTTCCTGGTTCAGTTTTGGAAAGTTATACTTTTCTAAGAATTTGTCCATTTCATCCAAGTTGTCCATTTTATTGGCATAGAGCTGCTGGTAGTAGTCTCTTATGATCCTTTGTATTTCAGTGTTGTCTGTTGTGATCTCTCCATTTTCATTTCTAATTTTGTTAATTTGGTTCTTCTCTCTTTGTTTCTTAATGAGTCTTGCTAATGGTTTGTCAATTTTGTTTATTTTTTCAAAAAACCAGCTTTTAGCTTTGTTGATTTTTGCTGTGGTCTCTTTAGTTTCTTTTGCATTTATTTCTGCCCTAATTTTTAAGATTTCTTTCCTTCTGCTAACCCTGGGGTTCTTCATTTCTTCCTTCTCTAATTGCTTTAGGTGTAGAGTTAGGTTATTTATTTGGTTTTTTTCTTGTTTCTTGATGTAAGCCTGTAATGCTATGAACCTTCCCCTTAGCACTGCTTTTACAGTGTCCCATAGGTTTTGGGTTGTTGTGTTTTCATTTTCATTCATTTCTATACAGATTTCTTTTTTGATTTCTTCTATGATTTGTTGGATCTTCCAATTCATCCCACCCTGCCTTGGTGTATATACATTTGTTCTCATTGAGTCTGTCTTTCTTCAGTTCAGTTCAGTTCAGTCACTCAGTTGTGTCCAACTCTTTGAGACCCTATGGACTGCAGCACACCAGGCTTCCCTGTCCATCACCAACTCCTTAAGTTTACGCAAACTCATGTCCATTGAGTTGGTGATGCCATTGAAAGGTTGTTGCTAAACCATGAAAGGTGCCGGGATTCTTGGCCTCTGGAGTAGAAGAATTCAATCTGGGGCCAGAGACGAGGCTTGATCACTCAGAGCTTTTGTGTAATGAAGTTTTATTAAAGTACAAAAGAGATAGAGAAAACTTCTGACATAGACATCAGAAAGGGGCAGAAAGAGTACCCCTCTGCTAATCTTTAGCTGGATGTTATATAGCTACTGAAGTGAAGTGAAGTCGCTCAGTCGTGTCTGACTCTTTGCAACCCCATGAACAGTAGCCTACCAGGCTCCTTCATCCATGGGATTTTCCAGGCAAGAGTACTGGAGTGGGTTGCCGTTTCATTCTCTAGCCATCTGCTAATTAAAGAAAGGAAATGTCTCAAAACTCAGAGAATGGCACCAGGTGAGTCATCCCAGGCTGTAAAACAATTGACGTGAATCTTGAAGAAAGGCAGATTTCCATACAAATATATAGTTTCATTAATATAGATTAGGAGAAAAATGTATGAGTATAACATACTGTTTGTCAAGTGGTTCTGAGCCTAAATCTGAGCCTTTAGGCGGAACCGACTTGAAGATAGAGTCTAGGGTAAATGCCTAGTACATTAACATAGCTTAAGACAAACATTTCCATAAGAAAAATGCATCAGCTCAAGGTTTGAGAAAAGTTAAGCTCAGATGGAACCAGGTGTCCATTATGGCAACACAGAATTTTAAGAGAAACCTCTTTTTAAACTTGTATATAGAAGGGGAAAAAAATTTAACACTAATTTGTTTCCTCCTGCCGCTTAAGAGAGAGAGAAAAAATATCTGACCTTTGCAGCCTATTTCATCTGTTTGGAGACCCCTGGCCTTCCTGCCTATTACCCTCTCATTATCCAACCATCTCATCCTCTGTTGTCCTCTTCTCCTCCCACCTTCAATCTTTCCCAGCATCAGGGTCTCATCAAATGAGTCAGTTCTTCGAATCAGGTGGCCAAAGAATTGGAGTTTCAGCTTTAACATCAGTACTTCCAATGAATATTCAGGATTGATCTTTAGGATGGACTTGTTGGATCTCCTTTCAGTCCAAGGGACTCTCAAAAGTCTTCTCCAACACCACAGTTCAAAAGCATCAATTATTCAGCGTTCAGGTTTCTTTATGGTCCAACTCTCACATCCATACATGACTACTGGAAAAACCATAGCCTTGACAAGATGGACCTTTATTGGCAAAGTAATGTCTCTGCTTTTTAATATGCTGTCTTGGTGGGTCATAACTTTCCTTCCAAGGAGTAAGTGTCTTCTAATTTCATGGCTGCAGTCACCATCTGCAGCGATTTTGGAGCCCCCCCCCCCCCCCCCAAATAAAGTCTGCCACCGTTTTTACTGTTTCCCCATCTATTTGCCATGAAGTGATGGGACCAGATGCCATGATCTTAGTTTTCTGAATGTTGAGTTTTAAGCCAACTTTTTCACTCTCCTTTTTCACTTTCAGCAAGAGGCTCTTCAGTTCTTCTTCACTTTCTGCCACAAGGGTGGTGTCATCTGCATATCTGAGGTTATTGATATTTCTCCCAGCAATCTTGATTCCAGCTTGTGCTTCATACAGCCCAGCATTTTTCATGATGTACTCTGCATATAACTTAAATAAGAAGGGTGACAATATTGACAATATACAGCCTTGACATACTCCTTTCCCAATTTGGAACGAGTCTGTTGTTCCATGTCCAGTTCTAACCATTGCTTTCTGACCTGCAAACAGATTTCTCAAGAGGCAGGTCAGGTGGTCTGGTATTCCCATCTCTTTCAGAATTTTCCATATTTGTGGTGATCCACACAGTCAAAGGCTTTGGCATAGTCAATAAAACAGATGTGGATGTTTTTCTGGAATTCTTTTGCTTTTTCAATGATCCAGTGGATGTTGGCAATTTGATCTCTGGTTCCTCTGCCTTTTCTACATCCAGCTTGAACATCTGGAAGTTCATGGTTCATGTATTGTTGAAGTCTGGCTTGGAGAATTTTGAGCATTACTTTACTAGTGAAGGAGGAAACAGACAGAACAGCTCCAACTTGAAAGCTGGATTCCATCTTGGGCCAGACTGTGGACTTTGAGCTATAGGCCCAGTATCTATGGAAACGACATACCAACTGGAAAACCCCCCCACCCCCCATGGAAGAGCCCCATGGCTCATACCTAGACTCTTCGTCGCCTAAATGAATACCCTAATTATCTGTGTAACCAAATAGAATCATAAATTCTACTATGCTTATTGGGGTATGACCACAAGTCTATTGATAATTGTTCACTGTTAACTACCTAGGCTTAAGGCGTATGAATCACGGGTTAACTTTGATTGTATCTTTCTTTTCCTTTGTTCAGACTGTTTTCAGAGAATTTGGGGAGGTGGGTTTGAGCACGGACACTTAGGGTATATAAGGTTTTCACAAAAACCAGTTGGGGTCCTTGGCTAAGAGGAGACTCTGCCTTGGGCCCGCTGGTATAATAAACTGCACTCCACTATGTGCATTGTCCTTCTGAGTGAGTTTGTTTCCCGGAACGTATGGCTACAACATTTGGTGCATTGGCCGGGAAACTCCTCACTTTGAGGAGACAAGTCCCATTTGGGACTACTCCAAGGCCTTGCAGCTTGCATCTTCTAGAGAGGGGAAGGCGCCTTGCCCTTCTGGAAGGATTCTGCTTCTCAATGCCTGGACCTTTCACTTTAGCAGGTAGTGGACGGCAGCAGGGAAACTGAGCGCTCAGGTGAGGAGGAATCCACCCAGCAGGGTGGAAGAGGGGTTCCTGATCACCCCCCTGGGAGGGACTAGAAGGACCCACAGGAGCCTGGAATAGGCAGGTGGCAGCGTTTGCTTGGTATATAGGTTGACGAGCGTGTTAGGGCTTAGGAAGCAAATTTGTGAAGGTCATTTAGGAGGTGGTGTCCACGCTGTCTTGGGAAAAATTATTACCAAGCAATCACCAAGGGATTTTTAGGAGAAGAAACTTGGTCTTTGGGTCCTCATATTCTGCCCTCCCCAAGGAGGTGTCCCATCTGCTGTGAAATTCTTGACCCCTTCAGAATTGTCAGGCTAGAAGGAGGGGGATACATAAGTGAGTACGAACTGGCTTTTCCGGAGATGGCCTGGGATGTGGGATATTTAACCCATCTGTGTTTTCTTTCTTTTCCCATTTATTTTTATTAGTTGGAGGCTAATTACTTTACAATATTGTAGTGGTTTTTGCCATACATTGACATGAATCAGCCATGGATTTACATGTATTCCCCATCCCAATCCCCCCTCCCATCTGTGTTTTCATCTGCACCTGATCAAGCCCACCAAGGCAGAATGGACTTTTAAAGTTAAGGGAGAAACATGTGGTGTTGGACCACGTGGTGTTCTGGTTTGGCCGTGCTGACCGACAGGTGAAGACACACTGATCCCCCTTCTCACTCTGGTATCTGGCAGGTAAGGCTCTTCTCACCCTGATTAGGAAGGAGGTAGAATGGCAATCTAAGCGTTTCATTGAGTGGAAATATCAGAAGTACAAAGGGTACTGAGAACTTCGTAGACAGAATGAAAAGGAAAAGTTGAGGAAGGTCTGAGAAGGTAAGCAAGATGGGGGGCAGTGAATCTAAGGCAACTGTATTGGAGTGCATGATTAAAAATTTAAAGAAGGCACCACATTAACAAATTGAAAGATAAACACCGTATGATTATCTCAATAGTTGCAGAAAAAGCCTTTGACAAAATTCAACATCCATTTATGATAAAAACTCTCCAGAAAGCAGGAATAGAAGGAACATACCTCAACATAATAAAAGCTATATATGACAAACCCACAGCAAACATTATCCTCAATGGTGAAAAATTGAAAACATTTCCCTTAAAGTCAGGAACAAGACAAGGGTGCCCACTCTCACCACTACTATTCAATGTAGTTTTGGAAGTGTTGGCCACAGCAATCAGAGCAGAAGAAGAAATAAAAGGAATCCAGATAGGAAAAGAAGACGTAAAACTCTCATTGTTTGCAGACGACATGATCCTCTACATAGAAAACCCTAAAGACTCTACCAGAAAATTACTAGAGCTAATCAATGAATATAGTAAAGTTGCAGGATAAAAATTAACACAGGGAAATCCCTTGCATTCCTATACACTAACAATGAGAAAACATAAAGAGAAATTAAGGAAACAATACCATTCACCATTGCAACAAAAAGAATAAAATACTTAGGAGTATATCTACCTAAAGAAACAAAAGACCTATACATAGAAAACTATAAAACACTGATGAAAGAAATCAAAGAGGACACAAATATATGGAGAAATATACCGTGTTCATGGATTGGAAGAATCAATATTGTGAAAATGACTATACTACCCAAAGCAATCTATAGGTTCAATGCAATCCCTATCAAGCTACCAATGGTATTTTTCACAGAAGTAGGACAAATAAGTTCACAATTTGTATGGAAATACAAAAAACCTCGAATAGCCAAAGCAATCTTGAGAAAGAAGAATGGAACTGGAGGAATCAACCTGCCTGACTTCAGACTATACTACAAAGCCACAGCCATCAAGACAGTATGGTACTGGCACAAAGACAGAAATATAGATCAATGGAACAAAATAGAAAGCCCAGAGATAAACCCACGTACCTATGGACACCTGATCTTTGACAAAGGAGGCAAGGATATACAATGGAAAAAAGACAACCTCTTTAACAAGTGGTGCTGGGAAAACTGGTCAACCACTTGTAAAAGAATGAAGCTAGAACACTTTCTCACACCATACACAAAAATAAACTCAAAATGGATTAAATTTCTAAATTTAACATCAGAAACTATAAAACTCCTAGAGGAGAACATAGGCAAAACACTCTCTGACATAAATCACAGCAGGATCCTCTATGACGCAACTCCCAGAATGTTGGAAATAAAAGCAAAAATAAAAAATGGGACCTAATGAAACTTAAAAGCTTTTGCACAACAAAGGAAACTATAAACAAGGTGAAAAGAGAGCCTTCAGAATGGGAGAAAATAACAGCAAACGAAGCAACAGACAAAGGATTAATCTCAAAAATATACAAGCAACTCCTGCAGCTCAATTCCAGAAAAATAAATGACCCAATTAAAAAATGGGCCAAAGAACTAAACAGACATTTCTCCAAAGAAGACATACAGATGGCTAACAAACACATGAAAAGATGCTCAACATCACTCATTATCAGAGAAATGCAAATCAAAACCACAATGAGGTACCATTACACGCCAGTCAGAATGGCTACTATCCAAAAGCCTACAAGCAATAAATGCTGGAGAGGGTGTGGAGAAAAGGGAACCCTGTTACACTGTTGGTGGGAATGCAAACTAGTACAGTCGCTATGGAAAACAGTGTGGAGATTTCTTAAAAAACTGAAAATAGAACTGCCATATGACCCAGCAATCCCACTTCTGGGCATACACACTGAGGAAACCAAATCTGAAAGAGACACGAGCACCCCAGCGTTCATTGCAGCACTGTTTATAATAGCCAGGACATGGAAGCAACCTAGATGCCCATCAGCAGATGAATGGATAAGGAAGCTATGGTACGTATACACAATGGAATATTACTCAGCCATTAAAAATAATTCATTTGAATCAGTTCTAATGAGATGGATGAAACTGGAGCCCATTATACAGAGTGAAGTAAGCCAGAAAGATAAACACCAATACAGTATACTAAAGCATATATATGGAATTTAGAAAGATGGTAACAATAACCCTATATGCAAAACAGAAAAAGAGACACAGATGTACAGAACAGACTTTTGGACTCTGTGGGAGAAGGCGAGGGTGGGATGTTCTGAGAGAATAGCATTGAAACAAGTATACTATCAAGGGTGAAACAGATCACCAGCCCAGGTTGGATGCATGAGACAAGTGCTCAGGGCTGGTGTACTGGGAAGACACAGAGGGATGGGATGGGGAGGGTGGCAGGAGGAGGGATCGGGATGGGGAACACAGGTAAATCCATGGCTGATTCATGTCAATGTATGGCAAAAACCACTACAATATTTTAAAGTAATTAACCTCCAACTAATTAAAATAAATGAAAGAAAATTTAAAGAAGGGATTTGGAGGAGACTATCAGGTGAAAATGAAGCCTAATCGCTCCCACATACTTTGTGAGGTCGAATGGCCCCCTGTGGGAGTAGGATGGTCAGCAGAGGACACCATGAACTTAAAATTAGTGAAAGCAGTCTATACAGTAGTCACAGGAGAGACAGGACACCCGGATCAATATCCATATATTGACTCATGGCTAGGGTTAGCTCAACAACTCCTACTCGGACAAGGTTCTGTATCCAGAAGGGAAAGGAAAAAATATTAATAGCACAAAAACTGATGATAAAAAAGGAAATTCTACAGGATTTGGACGGGGATGACCTGACCCTTCCCCCATACTGGATAATGACGTGCCTGCTTCCCAGTGCTCCACCAGGATCAGAGGCTGCCTTAATGCCCGATCCAGGGCCAGGTGAAGTTCCTGTAGCAGCCGCTTCTCTTCCGCCAGCTGTCCTGGAGATTGTAGAGCCACTGTTTCAGCAGGCTGCGATCCCAGCAATGGAGACCTATGGTCAATGCCCCCAGAATTCCACCTCAGCCTGACCTCCTAGATTGTATCCACCTCTCCAGGTGAGTACTGATGGGAAGGGGGAAGAAAACACAGGAATTAGACAAAGGCTGTGCTCCACCAAGGAACAGGGGGAAAAACCCCACTACAGATGCCCCTCAGAGAGCTACAAAAGCCTCCAGTTCAGGACGCATGTGGGCACTACCATCAGCCCCCTGTAGCCTATTATTACCAGCCATTTTCCTCTATGGATATATTAATCTGGCAGAGACACACTCCACCATACTTGGCGGGGGGGGGGGGGTGGGGGGCACAAGCCATGATTAGGCTAATGGAGACTATTTTTCGAACCCACCACCCTACATGGGATGACATAATCTAACTGCTAGTCTCCCTTTTCAGCACTGAGGAAAGACACAGGATCCTAACTGAGGCCAGAAAATGGTTAAGAGAAATGGCACCTGAGGGTACTGCAAAGCTGCAGCGGTGGGCAGAACTAGCCACCCCCGATAAGAGGCCCAATTGGGACTGTAACACAGAGGAAGGGAGGGACCACTTGGAGAGATATTGGGCGGCTATTTTACAAGGCCTTAATAGAGGGGCCTGAAAATCTATGAGTATGGCAAAACCCTCCAAAATGATTCAAAGGGAAACCAAATCACCCTCTGAGTTCTCTGAAAGATGTGCGAGGCTTACAGACTTTATACACCAATAGATCCAGAGGCTGCTAGGTCTCAGACGGTGGTAAATGGAGCCTTTGTGTCTCAAGCCTACCCCTAAAATGTCAGATGGGGGACACCAAGTGACTCATGAATTTTTATACATCCCTGAATTCCCAGTACCTTTGTTGGGAAGAGATTTGTTGCTTAAGTTGGGGGCACAAGTGACGTTTCCCCCCATGAAAGACCCATTCTTCAAGTGGGCTCAACCACCTATTTACTCTTCCTCTCGGTAACCCCTCAAAATGAATGGAGGTTGCACGATCTCCTGGAAGGGAATCCTGGACAGGCTACACAGTCGAGAGAAAGAGTTAACTCAACAATTGCCTGAGGTCTGGGCAGAAGACAACACCCCCCAGGCTTGCAAAATAAGTCCCACTGGTAATATAACTCAAACCCAGTACTGCCAGACTGCCTTGGGCAGTCAGCACTGCCTTGGGCCTGCTGGACCTTGCTAAGCTGTTTACTCTTTATGTGACTGAAAAGGA
The DNA here is from genome assembly GCF_033118175.1 of Dama dama. Taxonomy (NCBI): domain Eukaryota; kingdom Metazoa; phylum Chordata; class Mammalia; order Artiodactyla; family Cervidae; genus Dama; species Dama dama. The sequence goes on from NC_083684.1 coordinate 49,836,091, forward strand.
CAAGGTGGCTATGAGAGTGTTGTCCCAGACTATGGGGACATGGGACAAACCTGTGGCTTATCTCCCGAAACCGCTGGACAGTGTTGCCACTGGGTGGCTGGGATGCTTATGGATAGTTGTTGTAGTTGCCTTACTGATCCAGGAGGCAACCAAGGTGACTTTGGGCCAAGATTTGATCATAAAAGTCCCTCATGAAGTCAACACTCTCCTGCGAGGGGAACCCCATAAATGACTGTCAATATCCTGGATTACTCAATACCAGGGACTAATGTGAGAACCCCCATGTTACTATTGAGCCTTGTCAGGCCCTGAATCCGGCCACACTTCTTCCTTTGGGAAAAGGTGGACTCTCACATGATTGCAAGGAAATATGCCAGCAGAACTGACTTGAGAGACCAGCCAATCCCGGACCCAGATTTGGTCCTGTACACCAATGGCACCAGCCTGGTGAAACAAGGACAACGACTGTCAGGATATGCAGTAGTTGTGGAAGAAACCATCATTGAGGCTAGCTCTCTGCCGTCACACTGGTCTGCTCAACAGGCCGAACTATATGCTCTAATCCAGGCCCTCTAGCTCTCAAAAGGTAAGAAGACAAACATTTACACAGACTCCAGGTATGCTTTTGCCACACTACATGTACACAGGGCTCTGTATAAGGAGAGAGGCCTTTTGACAGCTAGTGAAAAAGATATTAAAAATAAGGAAGAAATTAAGACCCTATTAGATGCTTCCTGGGAACCAGAAAGGGTTGCAATCATACACTGCTGAGGACGTCAAAAAGAGGATACCCCCTGGGCTCAGGGAACAGACTGGCAGATAAGACAGCTAGACAAGCAGCCGAGGGCTTGGGGGTGACAAGTGAAGCCCCTATTAAAGCTCTCGTATTGGCAGAGCTTCCTGAGCTAAAGCTGGACTCTCCAAAATACACTGAAGCCCAAAACCAACTAGCCGAAGCTGAAGGGGCCATCAAGACTGAAAAGGGATGGTGGGAATTGCAGTGGCAAATTGTTGGTACTGAGGAGCTGGCACCCACTCTGGTAAGCCAAACACACCAAGCGATCCACCTAGGCCATAATAAACTGGAAGAGCTAATTCAAAAATATTTCTTGGTTCCCCAACTCTCTTCCCTATGCAGGACAAAATCTCAGAACTGCACTGCCTGCTCACAGATCAATGCTGCCTCTTGGCACAGATAGAAACCTCCAGGGATTCAACTAAAAGGCACGGTGCCCTTTGAACACCTGGAAGGGACTTCACTGAAACAAAACCTCACCGACAGTACCATTACCTGCTGGTCATGGTATGTATGTTCTTGGGATGGGTAGAAGCTTCTCCTACCTAGACTGAAAGAACATTAAAAGTAGTCTGGCGCCTGCTTAGGGGGAAGTTCCAAGATTTGGATTTCCTACCAGCATTTGATCGGACAATGGCCCGGCTTTCATAGCTGATTTAGTATAACAAGTAAGCAGATAACAAAAGCCTATACCTCATATTTAAAGAACAAAAGGAAAAAAGCCCTGATTGGCAAGGGAGGACAGGCCAGTAGTTATGCTGAACAATTCTACCAAGTCTGGGATGAATCCAAATGAGAAAAGTGGCAATTCAAAATAGAATGACTTTGGACATGCTCACAGCTGCACAAGGAGGGACCCGTGTTATAATTAAGGTTGAATGTTGTGTATATATTCCTGATTTATCTGGCAATGTATCAGCTGTTTTAGATAACATGAAAAACCAGGTATAAGCAATGTCAAATGATAACATTGATTTCTGGACTTCGGTCCTATCTTGGGTGAAGGGTGATTGGTGGAAAACTATATTTACCATTGTTACAGTTGCCTTGATAGTTCTGCTTTGTGGACCCTGCATTTTACAATGTATTATGAACTTTGTTGGAGAAGGAAATGGCAACCCACTCCAGTATACTTGCCTGGAAAATCCCATGCAAGGAGGAACCTGGTAGGCTACAGTCCATGGGGTCGCAAAGAGTCGGACATGACTAAGCGACTTCACTTTCACTTTCTTTTCACTTTCATGAACTTTGTAACCCAGAGGTTGGTGTCGTTCTCCCAAATTGGTGCTCGGAGAGCTAGGGTGCAATATATCTCTAGGAGTGATGCTCATACTATGAGTTAAGAGCATCAAGAGAGGGGAATGAAGGAGGAAACAGACAGAACAGGCTCCATCTTGAAAGCAGGACTCCATCTTGGGCCAGACTGTGGACTTTGAGTTATATGCCCAGTATCTATGGAAACGACATACCAACTGGAAAACCAGACACCCACCCCCCCCTCACTCCCCCCCGCCCCCCCGCCATGGAAGAGCCCTAGGGCTCATACCTAGACTCTCTGTTGCCTAAAAGAATACCTCAATTATTTGTGTAACCAAATAGAATCATAAATTCTATTATGCTTATTGGGGTATGACCACAGGCCTATTGATAATTGTCCACTGTTAACTACCTAGGCTTAAGGCATACAAATCATGGGTTGAAGGCATATGAATCACAGTTTAACTTTGATTGTATCTTTCTTTTCCTTTGCTCAGACTAGTTGCAGAGAATTTGGGGAGGTGGGTTTGAGCACGTACACTTAGGGTATTTCACAAAAACCTGTTGGGGTCCTTGGCTAAGAGGAGATTCTGCCTTGGGCCCACCGGTATAATAAACTGCACTCCACTATCTGCATTGTCCTTCTGAGTGAGTTTGTTTCCTGGAACATGTGGCTACAACATTTGGTGCATTGGCCGGGAACACATGGCTACAACACTAACGTGTGAGATGAGTGCAGTTTTGCAGTAGTTTGAATATTCTTTGCCATTGCCTTTCTTTGGGATTGGAATGAAAACTGACCTTTTCCAGTCCTGTGGCCACTGCTGTTTTCCAAATTTGCTGACATATTGAGTGCAGCACTTTCACAGCATCATCTTTCAGGATTTGAAACAGCTCAACTGGAATTTCATCACCTCCACTAGCTTTGTTCATAGTGATGCTTCCTAAGGCCCACTTGACTTCACATTCAAGGATGTCTGGCTCTAGTCCAGTGATCACACCACCATGGTTATTTGGGTTGTGAAGATCTTTTTTTGTATAGATCTTCTGTGTATTCTTGCCACCTCTTCTTAATATCTTCTGTTAGGTCTGTACCATTTCTGTTCTTTATCATGCCCATCTTTGCATGAAATATTCCCTTGGTATCTCCAATTTTCTTGAAGAAATCGCCAGTCTTTCCCATTCTATTGTTTTCCTCTATTTCTTTGCACTGATCACTGAGGAAGGCTTTCTTATCTTTCCTTGCTCTTCTTTGGAACTCTGCATTCAAATGGGTATATTTTCCCTTTTCTCCTTTGCTTTTTGCTTCTCTTCTTTTCACAGCTATTTGTAAGGCCTCCTCAGAGAGCCATTTTGTTTTTTTGCATTTATTTTTCTTGGGGGTGATCTTGATCCCTGTCTTCTGTACAATGTCATGAACCTCTGTCCATAGTTCTTCATACTCTGTGTATCAGATCTGGTCCCTTAAATCTTTTTCTCACTGCCACTGTAAATCTTAAGGGATTTGATTTAGGTCATACCTGAATGGTCTAGTGGTTTTCCCTACTATCTTCAGTTTAAGCCTGAATTTGGCAATAAGGAGTTCATGATCTGAGCCACAGTCAACTCTCAGTCTTGTTTTTGCTGACTGTATAGAGCTTCTCCATCTTTGGCTGCAAAGAATATAATCAATCTGATTTTGGTGTTGACGAACTGGTGATGTTCATGTGTAGAGTCTTCTCTTGTGTTGTTGGAAGACGGTGTTTGCTATGACCAGTGCGTTCTCTTGGCAAAACTCTATAAGCTTTTGCCCTGCTTCATTCTGTACTCCAAGGCCAAATTTTCCTGTTACTCCAGGTGTTTCTTGACTTCCTACTTTTGCATTTCAGTCCCCTATAATGAAAAGGACATCTTTTTTTTGTGTTAGTTCTAGAACCTCTTGTAGGTCTTCATAGAACCATTCAGCTTCTTCAGCATTACTGCTCGGAGCATAGACTTGGATTACTGTGATATTGAATGGCTTGCCTTGGAAATGCACAGAGAGCATTCTGTAATTTTTGAGATTACATCCAAGTACTGCATTTTGGACTCTTTTGTTGACTATGATGGCTACTCTATTTCTTCTAAGGGATTCTTGCCCACAGCAGTAGATATAATGGTCATCTGAGTTAAATTCATCCATTCCAGTCCATTTCAGTTCGCTGATTCCTAAAATGTTGACATTCACTCTTGCCATCTCCTGTCTGACCACTTCCAATTTGCCTTGATTCACGGACCTAACATTCCAGGTTCCTATGCAATATTGCTCTTTACAGCATCAGATCTTGCTTCTGTCACCAGTCACATCCACAACTGGGTGTTGTTTTTGCTTTGGCTCCATTTCTTCATTCTTTCTGGAGTTATCTCTCCACAGATCTCCAGTAGCATATTGGGCACCTACTGACCTGGGGAATTCATTTTTCAGTGTCCTATCTTTTTGCCTTTTCATACTTTTCACAGGGTTCTCAAGGCAAGAATACTGAAGTGGTTTGCCATTCCCTTCTCCAGTGGACCGCGTTTTGTCAGAACTCTCCACTATGACCCATCCGTCTTGGGTGGCTCTACCTGGCATGGATCATGGTTTCATTGAGTTAGACAAGGCTGTGGTCCATGTGATCAGATTGGTTAGTTTTCTGTGATTGTGGTTTTCAGTCTGTCTGCCCTCTGAGAAGAAAAAGAGGCTTATGGAAGCTTCCTGATGGGAGAGACTGACTGAGGAGGAAACTTGGTCTTGTTCTAATGGGTGGGGCCTCAGTAAATCTTTAATCCAATTTTCTGTTGATGGATGGAGCTGTGTTCCCACCCTGCTATTTACCTGGGGCCAAACTATGGTGGAGGTAATGAAGATAATGGTAGGTAGAGATAGTGGATAATAGAGGTAATAAAGATAAACCTCCTTCAAAAGTTCTCATGCGTGTACTGCTACACTCAGTGCTCCCAACCCTGCAGCAGGCCACCACTGACCCACGCCTCCACTAGAGAGTCCTGGACACTCACAGGCAAGTCTGGGTCAGTCTCTTGTGGGATCACTACTCCTTTCTCCTGTGTCATGGTACACACAAAGTTCTGTTTATGCCCTCCAAGAGTCTATTCCCAGCCCTGTGTAAATTCTGGCAGCTCTATGGTGGGGTTAATGGTGACCTCCTCCAAGAGGACTTATGCCATACCCAAGTCTGCTGCACCCAGAGTCCCTGTCCCTGTGGCAGCCCCCTGCTGACCTGTACCTCTACAGGAGATGCTCAAACACAGTTCTGTCTCAGTCTCTGTGGGGTCCCTGGGTCCTGGTGCGCACAAGGCTTGTTTGAGCCCTCTGAGCATCTCTGGCAGGAATGGGATTTGATTCTAAATATGAATTAGGCCCTCCTACCATCTTGCTGGGGCTCCTCCTTTGCCCCTGGGCATGGGATGTCTTCTTACAGCCACTCTCCAGTGCTGGGCAGCTGCCTCTTTCTCCAGTGCTTCCTCTTTATTGGACTTCTCTGCAAATGAGATCATCTATGCCAAACCATTTTTTTAGATTCCACATACATGTGTTACTATATGATATTTGTTCTTGTCTTTCTGCCTTACCTCTGTATGACAGTCTCTAGATCCATCAGCATCTCTATAAATGGCACAATTTTGTTCCTTTTTTATGGCTGAGTAGTATTCTGTTGTATATATGTACCATGTCTTCTTTACAGTAAAAAGTGTCTAAAGGGACTTACCATTTCAATTAGTGATAAACTAGATCTACGGTCAGCTGTTGGAGAGTCCTGGAAGCACCCCAGTGTTCCACTTCTCAAGAGTTTAGTTGAGAAGTCAAACAGTTGGTTTGGCAGGCACTGGACGCATGAAATTAGGATCCCTGAGACTGCTGTAGTGATGAGACTGTTGGAACTCTTGGAACAGCAATTATTATGCAAATATATAGGAGTATTTTAGCATTTTGCAAACCAAAACAAATATACTGGAGTGAACCAGCTGAATGTCAGCTCTCCCTGGAACCCATTCCTATTTACACATGATCCTATCTTTCCTGACATTATTCACCTCATCTAGACTATATTCTTTGGGAAGCAATGTGCTCATGAGTACCTATTCCTTGTACACTCACAACACTTTCTTGGAACATCCTCATTTCATGACAAGTCCTACATGTTCATTGAGCTGGGGGCATTGTTAGGGAATGTCAGACAACAGAATTGAATGACTTCTCTATATATTCATGACGCCTAATCTCAGTTTTACTGCACGTTTCTGCTCAATTATTTCTTTTCACTCAACCATATCCTTTCTCCCCCAGATGGGAGGGGTCCCACCCAGGCTGGAACATAACATTGAATAGAGTTCCATGTTCTATACAATAGGTTCTTGTTATCCATTTTAAATATAGCAGTGTGCACATGACCTTTCCAAACTCCCATTATCCCTTCCCCCTGGCAATCATAAGTTTGTTTTCTAAGTCTGTGAGTCTCTTTCTATTTTGTAAGTAAGTTCATTTGTATCATTTCTTTTTAGATTCCACACATAAGGGATGTCATAAGGTATTTCTTCTTCTTTGTTAGACTTACTTCACCCAGTATGGAGCTCTCTAGATCCATCCATGTTGCTGCAAATGGCATTATTCCATTCTTTTTAATGACTGAGTAATATCCCGTTGTATATATGTACCACACCTTCTTTATCCATTCCTCTGTCATGGACATTTAGTTGCTTCCCTGTCTTGGCTATTGTAAACAGTGCTGAAATGAACATTGGGATGCATGTATTTTTTCAGGCCATGATTTTCTTTGGATATATGCCCGGGAGTGGGATTGCAGCATCATATGGTAGCTCTATTTTTAGTTTTTAAAGGAACCTCTGAAAGATTGTTGCTGAACCACACAAAGATGCTGGGATTCTTGGCCTCCGGAGGAGAACAATTCAATCCGGGGCCAAAGATGAGGCTCGATTGCTCAGAGCTTTTGTGTAATAAAGTTTTATTAAAGTATAAAGGAGATAGAGAAAGCTTCTGACATAGGCATCAGAATGGAGCAGAAAGAGTACCCCCTTGCTAGTGTTAGCCATGGAGTTATATACTCTCTAATTAGTTATTACAGTGAATCAAAAGAATGTCTGGAGGTTGTAAAGACCTCACGAGACCTACTCCCATAATTTACACCTTAAGATAACAGGATTAGCCAGAAGGTTTTTTTTCCCAGAGACTGTCCTCAAGCAGGATACATTACTGTTATATAATCCTAAGGAATGTAGAGGGACAAAAAAAGTTTGTCCTTTCTTCCTCCTTGAGAATTCCAGACCCCTCTCTCCTTGGGGACCCCTGGACTTCTTATAAATCTGCCTAGGAATTGACTCTCTCATTTCCCCCTTTTAGGAGAATTATGTTGCCAAGGGAAAGGGGTGTCGTTTTCGTTCCATAACTATTTCCAGCTGCTTAGGGGCATGGTCCCTAAATTGTTAAGGCAACATATTCTCCTAACCCTCATACTGAGGGTCTCTGATCCAGGGGCCCCAAGTAATAGTTGGAGGAGGCTGTGACACTGGTAGGAGCTTGGACAACCATTTGTAACTTAAAAGCCTTCATGTGACTAGAAACAAATCCAGTTACACAGTTACAGATGCAGGGAGCAAACAGCAAAAATAGGACAATCAGAATTATTGTAGTTAAGATAGTTTTCCACCATGGGGAACTAGTTAATATCTCCCAAAGTGAGGCAATTGAGGTTTCAGGAGTATCCATAGCCCCAGTCATCTTGGTCATGTGTTTAGTAAAATGAGTAACATTAGTGCTCATATAGGTATATAAGTACAGCATTGGGTATGAACAATAGCACAAGTTCCTCCTTGTACAGCTGTCAGAATATCTAAAGCTAATCTGTTTTGTAAAACCACCTTTCTAATTTGTGCTTGTTCAGCATTAAGAGCTGAAATATCTTTTTGAGAATATTGTAATGCCTGTTGAGTAAAATTAGTCAAAGCATCCACTCATAGCATAACGTCTGTAGTTCCCACAGAGGGAACAAACACTGCAGCCAAATAATCATACCAGTGAAATACAGACCTTGCCCACCAAGTTTTAATGTGGGGTTAATTAGCAGGCTTTTCTGGAAGCTCTGAAAATATAAAGCCGTGAGTAAAGGCTAGACCCAGGGTGCATCTCCCTATCCAACCAGGGGGAAGCCATGCCCATAGGTAAGAGCCACATATCCAATAAGCCCCGTTTGGAGCAGGCCAGTGTGACAGATATCCAGTCCCAATCAATGCCTGGCCAGACAAAGGGAGGACCTGAATTGGGGTTGGAAAACACAGGAATGATTACATTGCCAATTTCCTGAGGCAAAAATCCCAAGTGTTTCCAATCACTAAAATTAAGTTGTTGACTAACTTCTGGGGATGGCTCTATTTGTTCCCAGCATATAGGGGCAGTAGATATTAGACGTCCTTTTTCAGGAGTTAACCATATAACCTCATCCCATATTTGATAAACACCAGGTAAAAAACCATTAGATCTAGACCTATTTGCCTTATGTGTAGCAAAATAATCACTGAACCGAGACAATGTATAATCAAAATTAAAAGTCACGTTATGTCCATAGTTAAAGTACAACGTGTTGCACCCGTCCATTTTAGGGTTGTTAGATGTCATCAGATGAAGAAGAGGCATCGCATATGATTGTTGTCAAAGGTAGTCGCAGAATTGGAGAAAGTGTTTTCCTTGAAGTGGAGATGTCCATCACGAGAAGCCTTCCTCTGATTAAGAGGGGAGCACACCACAAACCCAGCAGTTAGACTGATTGTGAAATGCTGGGCAGGAGTGAGCCCAGGACAGGAAGGCATTGTCTTGAGGATCGAATGGCAGACTCAGGATTTTTGGAGTCAGCATAAGTAGGCTCACATAGATTATCAGCCCCATCTGAAAAGTACAAAGTCAGAGCATAGAAAGTAAAGACAAAAAATGAAGTCACTTAGTTCTGGTCAGGGTGCCACCTCTTAACTCGAGTGTGATGTACCCACAAATCAATTCCTGGCACTTTGACAGCTGTGGGAGAAGAAAGAATAACCTGGTAAGGGCCTTCCCAGAGGGGCTCGAGGGATGGGCCCCCTAGACCCCAAAGATTTTATGAGGACCTCGGTTCCTGGCTCAAATAGAGGCTAGCTTGACTCAGAGGCTGGGTCAGGAGTTGTCTCCTGGAGTTCTGTTAATGTCTATTTGAAAAGCTGAGACCTGAGTTACATAACTAGTTAATTCCAAGGCTTCAGCGTCTATAACAATGTCTGTGCATAAGAAAGGCCTTCCATAAATACATTCAAAGGGGGACAATCCCTCCTTTTTGGGGGGCAGTTCGAGCCCTCATTAAAGCTATGGGTAGGACTTTAATCCAATTGTCCTGTGTCTCTTGAGTTAATTTGCACAGATGTCTTTTGATAATGTCATTAGCTTTTTCAACCTTCCCTGAGGATTGGGGTCTTCAGGAACAGTGTAAATGATATTCTATTCCTAGAGCTTTGAAAGTGAAGTCGCTCAGTCGTGTCTGACTCTTTGCGACCCCGTGGACTGTAGCCCACCAGGCTCCTCCATCCATGGGATTCTCCAGGCAAGAATACTGGAGTGGGTTGCCATTTCCTTCTCCAGGGTCCTAGAGCTTTAGACACCCCCTGAGTTACAGCAGCTTTAAAGGTGGAGCCATTGTCACTCTGAAGTCTCCATGGAAGTCCAAACCTGGGGATAATTTCGTGGATTAAAATCTTTATAACCTCCTTAGCTTGTTCAGTACTACGTGGAAAAACCTCACTCGATCCAGTGAAAGTATCCACCCAAAATTGTAAGCAAGAATATGCATTAGCTTTTGGCATATGAGTAAAATCAATTTCCCAGTCCTCTCCAGGATATTTTCCACTTCGTTGTAATCCAGATTTTGCTAGCTTTTCAGTCTTTGGGTTAGTTTTCTGACACACCTCACACCTTTTGATAATGTTCTTTAAAGTTTTCATTACATTTTTACCTTCAAACAAATGAGAAGCTATCTGTTAAGTACTCTCTGTACCCAAATGAAAACTCTGGTGTAAACCCTTAAGAATTTTCCATTGAGCACTTTCAGGAATTATTAATCGTCCATCCTCAGACTGTAATCATCCTTTATCAGTAATCTTTGCTCCTCTTTTCTCATATCTTTCTAATTCTTCCTCAGTATATTGTGGTTTCTCCTGTTCCACAGGACCAGTCCAGATCAAATGCGTCTGTAGTGAGGGGGTTTCGTAAAGTGCCACATTTCTGGCTTGACAGTCAACCACCAGCTGTTTACCTTCAGCTACTTTACTCCCATCTCTGTTGTGTCCTTTGCAATGCATAACAGCTACTTCTTTAGGACAATATATAACTGTTAAAAGTCTCTTGATCTCTCTGAAATGCTTTATAGGTTCTCCTGTTGCTGTTTTAAACTGTCTTTCTTTCCATATTGCAGCATGAGCATGTAAAGTCAAATAAGCATACTTAGAGTCAGTGTAGATATTTACCTGCTACTCTTTGCTTAACTCTAGAGCTTGGGTCAGAGCCACAAGCTCTGCTAACTGAGCACAGGTTCCCTGGGGGAGAGATTTTGCTTCTAAAACCTGTTCAGCAGTCACCATGGCGTAACCTGCTTTATGCTTTCCATCCTGAACAAAAGAACTGCCATCAGTAAATATTTCCACGTCAGGATTGTCTAATAGGGTATCCATTAGATCTTCCCGAGCTGCATAGTTTAAAGTTAGGAATTGGGAACAATCGTGATCAGGTGTTTCATTTTCCTTCTCAGGAAGGAAAGTGGCAGGATTTAAATTTCCATAAACTTTAAGCTTAGTTACTGGTCCTTCTAACAACAATGACTGATATTTAAGAAGCCTACTGTCTGTCCTCCAAATATTAACTTTAGAATTTAAGATTCCACTCACATCATGAGAAGTCAGTTCAGTAAGGTTTCGTCCATTAATTATTTTTAAATCTTCAGGTGCTAATAAAGCTGCTGCCCCAATTACTCTTAGGCAGTGGGGCCACCCACGTGAAATTACATCTAATTCTCTGCTTAGATAAGCAATAGGTTACTGGTGAGGCCCTCTGGGTTGTGTCAAAACGCCCAAGGCCACACCTTTTCTTTCAGTGACAAACAAGTTAAATTCTGACCCTGTGGGCAAGCTCAGAGCGGGAGCTTGCAGGAGAGCAGTTTGAAGAACCTTAAAAGCCTTTTGAGTGTCTGGAGACCAAACCAGTTTGTCAGTTTGGGCCTGCTGAGTTTCAGCTATAAGTTTATGTAAAGGCCGGACAAGTTCCCCATAACCCAGAATCCAAATGCGACAATAGCCTGTAATTCCCAAAAAATCCTCTCAATTGTCTTAAAGTCATAGGTAGGGGATGATTTAGTATAGGTTTAATTCTCTTGGGGCCTATGACCCTAGTCCCTTCTGATATGATTAGGCCCAGATATCTAACAGGTTGTTGACAAAGCTGAGCCTTTTCTCTTGATGCCTTGTAACTGCAGCCTGCCAGTCTTCTGAGGCTCGTGAAAAAGCTTCCCCTGTCTCAGCACAGAGAAAAATATCATCTACATATTGTAACACCACTGCTTTGGAGCTATTAAAGTTTTGTAGATCCCGTGACAAACGTTGTCCAAATAAGTGAGGACTGTCACGACATCCCTGGGGCAAAACTGTCCAGGTTAACTGAGAAGCTGGCTGCGTAGGGTCCTCAAAGGCAAATAGAAATTGACTTTCCTCTGCCAAAGGCATTGAATAGAAGGCATCTTTCAAATAAATTACTGAGAAATATTTGGCTTGTTCAGGAATTTCAGACAATAGAGTATAAGGATCAGGCACCACAGGGTGTAAAGGAACTACAGCCTCATTTATTATTTGCAAATCTTGAACTAGTCTCCATTTACCATTTGATTTCCTTATACCCCAAATAGGAGTGTTGCATGGACTGTTACAGGGAATTAATAGTCCCTGCTCCTTTAAATTCTCAATGATGTGTTTTAACCCTTCCTTAACCTCAGGTTTCAGTGGATACCGCTTCTTATGTGGAAATAAGTGTGGGTCTTTGAGCTTGACAACTACAGAAATAGCATTTTGTGCTCGACCCACAGATTTTTCATCAGCCCATACTCTAGGATTTATATTTTGTTCGTTTATATGGAGAGAAAGGGAAGGTTCCGTATTCATGAAAACAGAGGCATGGACCTTGCTCAGTATATCCCTCCCCAAAAGGGGTGAGGGAGACTCTGGCATGATCAGAAACTCGTGTGAAAATAGCACAGAGTCTCAGTTATACCTTAAAGAAACACTGAAGTAATACCTTTTGGCTCATCCAGACAGTCCCATTATGGAAGCAGATCGGGAAGAAAGTGGGCCAGGGGCTTCAGTAAGCATGGAGTAAGTTGCCCCAGCATCTAAAAGGAAATCGATGGATTGGCCCCCCACAGTTTTTAATACCTGGGTTTCCTCAGGTGTAATTAGGATGGGAGCTTGTGTGGGGACCCCCAGGCACCTTCAGTCCTGATTGTCTTGAGAGTCTGACCCCTGAAACCTATGCCTCTGGGGGCAGTCTCTCTTCCAGTGTGGTCCTTTGCAGACCGGACATGGAGCCAGGGGCGGCTTAGATGCCTGAGGGCAATCCCACTTGAGGTGCACCTCCTTTCCACAGTAATATCAAGCCCATCCCTTTTCATGTGGGTCCCTCTGGGCATTTTTTTCAGGCTGTTTAAGAATGGTTTTCATAGCCATTGTAAGGGCTTCCCCCTGTTCCTTTGTCCTTTTCTGGCTTTCTTTCATTTCCTCATATTCCTTACCATAGTAGGCTGTCTGAGCCAGTTGTAACAGAGTATCTAAAGACTGATTTGGCCCATATGCCTGTTTTAATAGCTTATGGCGAATATCTGGAGCCAACTGAGTGAGAAATCTATCCTTTAAGATCACTTTTCCCTCTTCACTTTCAGGATCAATCTCAGTGAATCTGTGAAGGGCTTCTCTCAGTCTATCTAGGAATTTACCAGGGGCTTCCTTCTCCCCCTGTTCCATGTCTGCCAGTTTGCCATAGTTTAAAGGTTTAGTACGCACCTGTCTGAGTCCTTCAAGAATACATCTGACAAAATGACTCTGATCCCATTTTCCTTTAGCTATGTTGTAGTCCCAGTCTGGTTCTGTAGTGGGGACCATCTGATTCCCAGTGGGGAGGGCGGTTATCTCGTCCTCACTCTTCCCTACTGATTCATTACCAAACCATTCATCTCCACAAGCAACCGCTTTTCCCAAAACTCAAGTCTTTGAGTCAGGAGTCAGTGTTTGTCCCAATATATACATCACATCCTTCCAAGTAAGGCCATAAAGCAGAGTAACACCTTTAAAAGCTCTAATATATTTTTGGGGGTCCTCTAAATAGTTTCCCAGATCCTCCTTGATGTTTTGTATTTTTTGATAAGAAAAAGGCTTATTAACTGTCATAGACTGATTATTTCTCCTGGTGGGTGCTTCATGAAGAGGCAACAGCTTGTGTGGCTGTTCCTCAGTCTCTCTGGCTGCTCTGCGCATATGATCCCAAGGATAGATTGGAGAAACCTGCTTTTCTTTATCTCTTTGTCTCCTTTCCTCCATCTCATCTAGCAAAGTAGGAGGACAGGAGGGAGCTGAAGGTGCCACACCCAAATCTATACCCTTAGAACATAAGTCTGGCATATTTCTCAGAGAGAAAAAGGGCAACACATATGTTTCTACAGAACCAGTCTAATTGTAAAACAGTATTATACTTAAGAGACCCTCCAACTGGCCACCGTTTGCCATCCTCCAATGGATACTGTGGCCATGCAGTATCACATAGGAAGACCAGGTGTGTCTTCTTTAAGCCCTGGGGATCAAATCTATCCCAGTTTTTCAGTATACAGTTCAAAGTAGTGAGGCTGGAATTGTTAGCTCGCATCTGTAAGAGAGAAAAAAAGGCAACCAGTGCCCTCGTTCTACCAGAGGCATCCCTCCCTGCTCTAGATGGGTGTGTAGACAGATTTTACACCAAAGGTTTTCTTTCCTGGTCGGACTTAGTCTGTCCCTTACCGATGCAGGTGACATACTCGTCCCTCCCAGTTCTACCACCGAGACGGGGTGGAGAAGCACCAGGGGTAGACCTGATGGCATCCCTGACTGACATCCAGCTCCTCATGATTAAAACCTTGCTTGCCTCGGATGCCACCCAGGGTGCAATCAGAGCAACCTTCCGGAATGCCTCCCAGGCTAAACCACTGGGGACACTGTTTGTCACCTGAGTGCCTGTGCACGACCCTGAGTATATTCCTGACCACAATAAGACCAATACGAACATAAAACTGAGATGTTCCTTCCAAGCATCACCACACCAATATAAGAGCCTCCTCTGGTCCACTAAGAGCCAGTGTTACCAAAGGAAAAAAAAATCCCTTGTAGCTCCAATCAGAGTAACCTTTAACCTCAGAGATGCTCTTGGAGCTAGAGCTCCATCTAGCTTCCAAATCTTCCATGCCTAATGAGTCTAGGCGCTTCCTAACTACCAATCCAAGTTTGGGACCTAAGTCATAGTATGCAGTAACAGCATAGATCACAAGTCCCTTGAAAGTCTATGATCCAACAGATTAGGTTAGTACTTCTAATTCCAAGAAGTTATGAAATGGTCAAAGAGACCGAAAAGTTTGACCAAGAAAGGAGAGTTCAGTCCACATGCTTTGCCCATTTCTGGTCGGTCCCTAAAGGGGACATTGGGTGCCTCTTGGCATTGGCAGGTTGGTATAAACCCCCGACAGGTTTCTGCCATAAGCCATATGAGGTCGCTGCAGAACCGCAGAGCAGGGCTCCTCACTTTCTTTGCACAGGGTGTGTCATTCATTCACACAAGCACACCGTAGAGTTAGGACAGTACAGCAGAAAACGTGTTTGTTAGCAGAACAAAAAACTAGAGCTCCAATACTTAGGAGTATATCTACCTAAAGAAACAAAAGACCTATACATAGAAAACTATAAAACACTGATGAAAGAAATCAAAGAGGACACAAACAGATGGAGAAACATACCGTGTTCATGGATTGGAAGAATCAATATTGTCAAAATGGCTATTCTACCCAAAGCAATCTATAGATTCAATGCAATCCCTATCAAGCTACCAACGGTATTTTTCACAGAACTACACCAAAGAATTTCACAATTTGTATGGAAATACAAAAAACCTCGAATAGCCAAAGCAATCTTGAGAAAGAAGAATGGAACTGGAGGAATCAACCTGCCTGACTTCAGACTCTACTACAAAGCCACAGTCATCAAGACAGTATGGTACTGGCAGAAAGACAGAAATATAGATCAATGGAACAGAATAGAAAGCCCAGAGATAAATCCACGAACCTATGGACACCTTATCTTTGACAAAGGAGGCAAGGATATACAATGGAAAAAAGACAACCTCTTTAACAAGTGGTGCTGGGAAAACTGGTCAACCACTTGTAAAAGAATGAAACTAGAACACTTTCTCACACCATACACAAAAATAAACTCAAAATGGATTAAAGATCTAAATGTAAGACCAGAAACTATAAAACTCCTAGAGGAGAACATAGGCAAAACACTCTCCGACATAAATCACAGCAAGATCCTCTATGACCCACCTCCCAGGATATTGGAAATAAAAGCAAAACTAAACAAGTGGGACCTAATGAAACTTAAAAGCTTTTGCACTACAAAGGAAACTATAAGTAAGGTGAAAAGACAGCCCTCAGATTGGGAGAAAATAATAGCAAATGAAGCAACAGACAAAGGATTAATCTCAAAAATATACAAGCAACTCCTGCAGCTCAATTCCAGAAAAATAATGACCCAATCAAAAAATGGGCCAAAGAACTAAACAGACATTTCTCCAAAGAAGACATACAGATGGCTAACAAACACATGAAAAGATGCTCAACATCACTCATTATTAGAGAAATGCAAATCAAAACCACAATGAGGTACCATTACACACCAGTCAGGATGGCTGCTATCCAAAAGTCTACCAGCAATAAATGCTGGAGAGGGTGTGGAGAAAAGGGTACCCTCTTACACTGTTGGTGGGAATGCAAACTAGTACAGCCGTTATGGAAAACAGTGTGGAAATTTCTTAAAAAACTGAAAATAGAACTGCCATATGACCCAGCAATCCCACTTCTGGGCATACACACTGAGGAAACCAGATCTGAAAGAGACACGTGCACCCCAATGTTCATCGCAGCACTGTTTATAATAGCCAGGACATGGAAGCAACCTAGATGCCCATCAGCAGATGAATGGATAAGGAAGCTGTGGTACATATACACCATGGAATATTACTCAGCCGTTAAAAAGAATTCATTTGAACCAGTTCTAATGAGATGGATGAAACTGGAGCCCCTTATACAGAGTGAAGTAAGCCACAAAGATAAAGAACATTACAGCATACTAACACATATATATGGAATTTAGAAAGATGGTAATGATAACCCTGTATGCAAAACAGAAAAAGAGACACAGAAATACAGAACAGACTTTTGAACTCTGTGGGAGAAGGTGAGGGTGGGATGTTTCTAAAGAACAGCATGTATATTATCTATGGTGAAACAGATCACCAGCCCAGGTGGGATGCATGAGACAAGTGCTCAGGCCTGGTGCACTGGGAAGACCCAGAGGAATCGGGTGGAGAGGGAGGTGGGAGCGGGGATCGAGATGGGGAATACGTGTAAATCCATGGCTGATTCATATCAATGTATGACAAAACCCACTGAAATGTTGTGAAGTAATTAGCCTCCAACTAATAAAATAAATAAATAAATAAATAAATAAACACTGGAACAGGAAAAAAAAAAAAAAGAACTGCCATATGACCCAGCAATCCTGCTTCTGGGCATACACACTGAGGAAACCAGATCTGAAAGAGACACGTGCACCCCAATGTTCATCGCAGCACTGTTTATAATAGCCAGGACATGGAAGCAACCTAGATGCCCATCAGCAGATGAATGGATAAGGAAGCTGTGGTACATATACACCATGGAATATTACTCAGCCGTTAAAAAGAATTCATTTGAATCAGTTCTAATGAGATGGATGAAACTGGAGCCCATTATACAGAGTGAAGTAAGCCAGAAAGATAAAGAACATTACAGCATACTAACACATATATATGGAATTCAGAAAGATGTTAATGATAACCCTATATGCACAACAGAAAAAGAGAAACAGAAATACAGAACAGACTTTTGAACTCTGTGGGAGAAGGTGAGGGTGGGATGTTTCAAAAGAACAGCATGTATACTATCTATGGTGAAACAGATCACCAGCCCAGGTGGGATGCATGAGACAAGTGCTCGGGCCTGGTGCACTGGGAAGACCCAGAGGAATCGGGTGGAGAGGGAGGTGGGTGGGGGGATCAGGATGGGGAATACGTGTAAATCTATGGCTGATTCATATCAATGTATGACAAAACCCACTGAAATGTTGTGAAGTAATTAGCCTCCAACTAAAAAAACAAAAAACAAAAAACACAAAACTAGAGCTCCAAGCATCCTTACCTTGTCCTGAAGAATTCCGGATTAGCCCCCAAGATGAAAGGTTTTTGCTGAACCATGCTAAGTCGCTGGGATTCTTGGCCTCCAGAGGAGAACAATTCAATCTGGGGCCAGAGACGAGGCTTGATCACTCAGAGCTTTTGTGTAATAAAGTTTTATTAAAGTATAAAGGAGAGAAAGCTTCTGATATAGGCATCAGAAGGAGGCAGAAAGGGTATCCCCTTGCTAGTGTTAGCCATGGAATTATACACTCTCTAATTAGTTATTACAGTGAATCAAAAGAATGTCTGGAGGTTGTAAAGACCTCACTAGACCTACTCCCATAATTTATACCTTAAGATAACAGGATTAGCTAGCATATTTTTTCCACAGACTGTCCTCAACCAGGATACATGATTGTTATATAATCCTAAGGAATGTAAAGGGACAAAAAAAGTTTGTCCTTTTTTCCTCCTTGAGAATTCCAGACCCCTCTCTCCTTGGGGACCCCTGGACTTCTTATAAATCTGCCTAGGATTTGACTCTGTCACCTCCATACTGTTCTCCATAGTGGCTGTACCAATTTACATTCCCACCAACAATATAGGAGGGTTCACTTTTCTCCACACCCTCTCCAGCATTTGTTGTTTGTGGATTTTTTGATGACAGCCATTCTGACCAGTGTGTGGTGATAACTCACTGCAGTTTCACTTTGCATTTCTTTGATAACTAGTGATGTTGAACATCTTTTTAGGTGCCTATTGGCCATGTATATGTCCTCCTTGAAGAAATGTCTGTTCAAGTCTTCTGCCCATTTTTGGAGAAATGTACTCAGTTTTAGTGTACAGTTTGATGAGTTTAGGAAATTTTTTACACTGATAAACACAAAAATCAAGATATTAAACATTTCCATTATTTTACCCTTATAAATGGAATTTGCAAGATAACTCTTTTGTACCAAATCCTTTTGTTGAATTATGTTGTGGGCAACAATAGTTCAGGTTTTTTGCCAAATAGTATTTCATCATATTGATATACCAAGGTTTGTTGGGGCTTGCCAGGTGGCTCAGTGGATAAAGAACCTGCCTGCAATGCAGGAGATGCCAGAAATGTGGGTTTGATTCCTGGGTTGGGAAGATCCCCTGGAGGAGGGCACAGCAACCTACTCCAGTATTCTTGCTTGGAGAATCCCACGGACAGAGGAGCCTGGTGGGCTACGGTCCATAGGTCACAAAGAGTCAGTTATGACTGAAGTGACTGAGCACAGCATGCAGCACAAGGTTTGTTAATCCACCTACATGTTGATACAAATTTGTTACTTTTTCAGAATTATATTCTTAATTTTGTTATAATGGAAAACCACATTAAATCTATATTTTTTTACTTTAAAAATTTTAATTGAAGGCTAATTACTTTACAATATTGTGGTGATTTTTGTCATACATTCACATGAATCAGCCTTGGGTGTACATGTATCCCCCATCCTGATCCTCCCTCCCACCTCTCTCCCCATCCCATCCCTCAGGTTCATCCCAGTGCACCAGCCCTGAGCACTCTGCCTCATGCATTGAACATGGACTGGCAGTCTATTTCATATATGGTAATATGCATGTTTCAATGCTATTCTCTCAAATCATCCCACCCTCGCCTTCTCCCACAGAGTCTAACAGTCTGTTCTTTACTTCTGTGTCTCTTTTGCTGTCTCACAAAAGGGTCATTGTTACCACCTTTCTAAATTCCATATATATGCATTAAGTACTGTATTGGTTTTTCTTTTGGACTTACTTCACTCTGTATAATAGGCTCCAGTTTCATCCATCTCATTAGAACTGATTCAAATGCATTCTTTTTAATGGCTGAGTAATACTCCATTGTGTATATGTACCACAACCTTCTTATCCATTCATCTGCCGATGGACATCTAGGTTGCTTCCATGTCCTAGGCTATTGTCAACAGTGCTGCAATGAACGTTGGGGTACATGTGTCTCTTTAAATTCTGGATTCCTTGGTGTGTATGCCCAGCAGTAGAATTGCTGGGTCTATGGCAGTTCTATTTCCAGTTTTTCAAGGAATCTCCACACTGTTCTCCATCTTGGCTGTACTAGTTTGCATTCCCACCAACAGTGTAAGAGGGTTCCTTTTTCTCAGCACCCTCTCCAGCATTTATTGTTCATAGACAATAAATGATAACATTTTAATAGCAGCCATTCTGAGGGGCCTGAGATGGTACCTAATTGTGGTTTTGGTTTGTATTTCTCTGATAATAAGTGATGTTGAGCATTTTTTCATGTGTTTGTTAGCCATGTGTATATGTCTTCTTTGGAGAAATGTCTGTTTAGTTCTTTGGCCCATTTTTTGATTGGGTCACTTAGTTTTCTGGAATTGAGCTTCAGGAGTTGCTTGTATATTTTTGAGATTCATTTTTTGTCAGTTGCTTCGTTTGCTATTATTTTCTCCCATTCTGAAGGCTGTCTTTTCACCTTGCTTATAGTTTCTTCCCTAGTGGCTCAGAGGTTAAAGCATCTGCCCGCAATGTGGGAGACCTGGGTTCGATCCCTGGATCAGGAAGATCTCCTGGAGAAGGGAAATGGCAACCCACTCCAATATTCTTGCCTGGAGAACCCCATGGATGAAGGAGCCTAGTGGGCTACAGTCCATGGGGTTGCAAAGAGTCGGACACAACTGAGTGACTTCACTTTATTTCTATAGTTTCTTCCATTGTGCAAAAGGTTTTAAGTTAAATTAGGTCCCATTTGTTTATTTTTGCTTTTATTTCCATTACTCTGGGAGGTGGGTCGTAGAGAATCCTTCTATGATTTATGTCAGAGAGTGTTTTGCCTATGTTTTCCTCTAGGAGTTTTATAGTTTCTGGTCTCACATTTAGATCTTTCATCAATTTTGAGTTTAGTTTTGTGTATGGTGTTAGAAAGTTTTCTAGTTTCATTCTTTTATAAGTGGTTCACCAGTTTTCCCAGCACCACTTGTTAAAGAGATTGTCTTTGCTCCATTGTATATTCTTGCCTCCTTTGTCTAAGATAAGATGCCCATAGGTGCATGGATTTGTCTCTGGGCCATTTTGTTCCATTGATCTATGTTTCTGTCTTTGTGCCAGTACCATACTGTCTTGATGACTGTAGCTTTGTAGTAGAGCCTGAAGTCAGGCAGGTTGATTCCTCCAGTTCCATTCTTCTTTCTCAAGATTGCTTTGGCTATCAGAGGGTTTTTGTAATTCCATACAAATTGTGAAATTATTTGTTCTAATTCTCTGAAAAATAACGTTGGTAGCTTAATAAGGGGTGCATTGAATCTATAGATTGCTTTGGGTAGTATACTCATTTTTACTATATTGATTCTTCCAATCCGTGAACGCGGTATATTTCTCCATCTATTTGTGTCATCTCTGATTTCTTTCATCAGTGTTTTATAGTTTTCTATATATAGGTCTTTTGTTTCTTTGCATAGATTTATTCCTAAGTATTTTATTCTTTTCATTGCAAAGGTGAATGGAATTGTTTCCTTAATTGCTCTTTCTGTTTTCTTATTGTTAGTGTATAAGAATGCAAGGGATTTCTGTGTGTTAATTTTATATCCTGCAATTTTACTGTATTCATTGATTAGATGTAGTAATTTTCTCATGGAGTCTTTAGGGTTTTCTATATAGAGGATCAGGTCATCTGCAAACAATGAGAGTTTTACTTCTTCTTTTCCAGTCTAGATTCCTTTTATTTATTTTTCTGCTCTGATTGCTGTGGTCAAACTTCCAAAACTATGTTGAATAGCAGTGGTGAGAGTGGGCATTCTTCTCTTGTTCCTGACTTTAGGGGAAATGCTTTCAATTTTTCACCACTGAAGATAATGTTTCCTGTGGGTTTATCATATATGGCTTTTATTATGTTGAGGTATGTTCCTTCTATTGTTGCTTTCTGGAGGGTTTTGATCATAAATGGATGTTGAATTTTGTCAAAGGCTTTCTTTGCATCTATTGAGATAATCATATGGTTTTTATCTTTTAATTTGTTAATGTGTATCACATTGATTGCAAATATTGAAGAATCTTTGCGTCCCTGGGATAAAGCCCACTTGGTCATGATGTATGATCTTTTTAATATGTTGTTGGATTCTGTTTGCTAGAATTTTGTTAAGGATTTTGCATCTATGTTCATCAGTGATATTGGCTTGTAGTTTTCTTTTTTTGTGTCATCTTTGTCTGGTTTTGGTATTTGGTATTTGGTATAAAGTGGCCTCATAGAATGAGTTTGGAAGTTTACCTTCCTCTGCAATTTTCTGGAAGAGTTTGAGTAGGATAGGTGTTAGCTCTTCTCTAAATATTTGGTAGAATTCAGCTGTGAAGCCGTCTGGTCCTGGGCTTTTGTTTGTTGGAAGATTTCACATTATGGTTTCGATTTCTGTGCTTGTGATGGGTCTGTTCAGATTTTCTATTTCTTCCTGGTTCAGTTTTGGAAAGTTATACTTTTCTAGGAATTTGTCCATTTTTTCCAAGTTGTCCATTTTATTCACATATAGTTGCTGATAATAGTCTCTTATGATGCTTTGTATTTCTGTGTTGTCTGTTGTGATTTCTCCAGTTTCATTTCTAATTTTGTTCATTTGATTTTTCTCCCTTTGTTTCTTGATGAGTCTGGCTAATGGTTTGTCTGTTTTATTTATCTTCTCAAAGAACCAGCTTTTAGCTTTGTTGATTTTTGCTATGGTCTCTTTTTGTTTCTTTTGCATTTATTTCTGCCCTAACTTTTGTGATTTCTTTCCTTCTAATAACCATGGGGTTTTTCATTTCTTCCTTTTCTAGTTGCTTTAGGTGTAGAGTTGGGTTATTTGTTTGATTTCTGTCCTGTTTCTTGAGGTAAGCTTGTATTGCTATGAACCTTCCCCTTAGCACTGCTTTTACTGAATTCCATAGGTTTTTGGTTGTTGTGCTTTCATTTTCATTTGTTTCTATGCATATTTTGATTTCTTTCTTGATTTCTTCTGTGATTTGTTGGTTATTCAGAAGTGTGTTGTTTAGCCTACATATGTTTGTATTTTTAGTAGTTTTTTCCCCCTGCACTTGATATTTAATCTTACCGCATGTGATCAGAAAAGGTGCTTGAGGTCATTTCAATTTTTTTGAATTTAGCAAGGCTAAACTTATGGCCCAGGATGTGATCTATCCTGGAGAAGGTTCCATGTACACTTGAGAAAAAGATGAAATTCATTGTTTTAGGGTAAAATCTCCTATAGATATCAATTAGGTATAACTGGTCTATTGTATCATTTAAAGTTTGTGTTTCCTTGTTAATTTTCTGTTTAGTTGATCTATCCGTAGGTGATCACCTATCCATAGGTGAGTGGGGCATTAAAGTCTCCCACTATTACTGTGTTACTGTTAATTTCCCCTTTTATACTCGTTAGCATTTGCCTTACATATTGTGGTGCTCCTATGTTGGGTGCATATATATCTATAATTGTCACATCTTCTTCTTGGATTGATCCATTGATCATTATGTGGTGTCCTTCTTTGTCTCTTTTCACAGCCTTTATTTCAAAGTCTATTATATCTGATATGAGTATTGCTACCCCTGCTTTCTTTTGGTCTCCATTTGCTTGAAATATCTTTTTCTAGTCCTTCCCTTTTAATCTGTATGTGTCTCTACATTTGAGGTGGGTCTCTTGTAGACAGCATAAATAGGGGTCTTGTTTTTGTATCCATTCAGCCAGTCTTTGTCTTTTGGTTGGGGTCAACCCATTTACATTTAAGTTAGTTATTGATAAATATTATCCCATTCCCATTTACTTTGTTGTTTTGGGTTCGCGTTTATACACCTTTTCTGTGTTTCCTGTCTAGAGAAGATCCTTTAGCATTTGTTGAAGAGCTGGTTTGGTCGTGCTGAATTCTGTGAGCTTTTGCTTGTCCATAAAGCTTTTAATTTCTCTGTCATATTTGAATGAGATCCTTGCTGGGTATAGTAATCTGGGTTGTAGGCTTTTCTCTTCCATCACTTTAAGTATGTCCTGCCATTCCCTTCTGTCTTCAAGAGTTTCTATTGATAGATCAGCTGTTATCCTTATGGGGATCCCCTTGTGGGTTATTTGTTATTTTTCCCTTGCTGCTTTTAATATTTTTTGTTTGTGTTTGATCTTTGTTAATTTGATTAATATGTGTCTTGGGGTGCTTTGCCTTGGGTTTATCCTGTTTGGGACTCTCTGGGTTTCTTGGACTTGGGTGGCTATTTCCTTTCCCATTTTAGGGAAGTTTTCAACTATTATCTCCTCAAGCATTTCCTCATGCCTTTCTTTTTGTCTTTTTCTTCTGGGACTCCTACGATTCAAATGTTGGGGTGTTTCACATTATCCCAGAGGTCTCTGAGGTTGTCCTCATTTCTTTTGATTATTTTTTCTCTTTTCCTCTCTGCTTCATTTATTTCCACCATTCTATATTCCACCTCACTTATCCTATCTTCTGTGTCAGTTATTCTACTGTTGGTTCCCTCCAGAGAGCTTTTGATCTCAATCATTGCATTATTCATTATGTATTGACTCTTTTTTATTTCTTCTAGGTCCTTGTTAAGCTTTTCTTGCATCTTCTCAATCCTTGTCTCCAGATTATTTATCTCTAACTCCATTTTGTTTTCAAAATTTTGGGTCATTTTTACTATCATAATTGTGAGTTCTTTTTCAGTTAGACTCCCTATCTCCTCCTCTTTGGTTTGGTTTGGTGGGCTTTTATAATGTTCCTTTACCTGCTGAATATTTCTCTGCCTTTTCATCTTGTTTAGGTTGCTGTGTTTGGGGCGGACTTTCTGTATGCTGGAAGTTTGTGGTTCCTCTTTATTGTGGAGGTTCCTTCATGTGGGTGGGCTTGAACGAGTGGCTTATCAAGGTTTCCTGGTTAGGGAAGATTGCGTCGGTGTTCTGGTGGGTGGAGCTGGGTCTCTTCTCTCTGGAGTGCAATGAAGTGTCCAGTAGTGAGTTTTGGGGTGTCTATGGGTTTGGTGTGACTTTTGGCCACCTGCATTTTTGTGTTCAGAGTTATGTTCCTGCTTTGCTGGAGAATTAGCTTGGTATGTCTTGCTCTGGAATTTGTTGGCTCTTGGGTGGAGCTTGGGTTCAGTGTAGGTATGGAGGCTTTTGGATGAACTTTTGTTGATTAATGGTCCTTGGAGTCAGGACTTTTCTGGTGTTCTCAAGTTTTGGATTTAGGCCTCCTGCCTCTGGCTTTGTCTTATTCTTATAATAGCCTCAAAACTTCTCCATCCATACTGCACAGATGATAAAACATCTTGGTTAATGATGAAAAGATTCTCCACAGTGAGAGACACCCAGAGAGGTTCACAGAGTTACATGAAGAAGAGAAGAGGGAGGAGGGAGACAGAGGTGACCAGGAAGAGAAGAGGAGGAATCAAACGGTAAAGAGTAGTCTAGCCAGTAATCATTTCCCTATTTGCTCTCCACAGTCTGGAACACTCAGAGAGGTTCACGGAGTTCCGTAGAGAAGAGAAGAGGAAGGAAGGAGATAGAGGTGACCAGGTGGAGAAGAGGGGGAGTCAAAAGAAGGGATACCAATCTAGCCTGTGATCAGTTCCCTAAGTTTTCTCCATGGCCTGGAACACCCAAAGAGATTCACAGCAATAAGTAGAGAAGAGAGGGGGAGGGAGGAGATACAGGTGATCTGGAGGAGAAAAAGGAGAGTCAAAGGTGAGAGGGCAGTCAAGCCAGTAATCACACTCCTAAGTAAAAGTGGGTACTGAAGATTGGATTCTTAAAGGTACAGAATTGATAACAAATACCAAAAAGCAAAGATTAAAAATCTAGAGTAGTGGTTAGACTCTTGAAAATACAATATTAAAAAAAATTGCAAAACTTATATAAAAAATACAAAATTTGCTTTAAAATAGTGTCTTTTTTTTCAAGGTAATAGTAGGTTTTTAAAATGAAAATTAAAGAAGTAATAAAGAACTTAAAAATAAAATTTTTTTTTAAAAATTAAAAAATGATAATAGTATAATATATCGAGGAATTTCTCTGGAGCTGTTGAGGGCAGTATGTTGTCAGTTCAGTTTCAGATAGTTCCTTGTTCCACCTTATACTTCTTCTCAAGGTCTATAGGTCCCTTCCAATGTAGCCAGTGCTAACTACATTTTTTTTTTTTTTACATTTTTAATTTTTTTTCCATTTATTTTTATTAGTTGGAGGCTAATTACTTTACAATATTGTAGTGGTTTTTGTCATACATTGACATGAATCAGCCATGGATTTACATGATGAATCAGTTCTAATGAGATGGATGAAACTGGAGCCCATTATACTACAGGGTTTTAATCTGTTGCACCTGTCAGTTCCAAAGCCGTTCCCTTTTCTTTGTTTATTTTGGCTTCCTCTTCTTGCAAGTCTCTTCAGTATGTAACCTCTGCCCTGACACAAGGGGGCGAAGGTGGTCATTTATTTCAGCTCACTTGTTCAACTGTGCTGCGGGGAGGGAGGAACACTGCAAACAAATATCACTGGCGTGTGTGGGGAGCGCTCGCGGGGTTTGCCCCCACTCATGGCTTGTGTGCTTTCTCGGCCTACACTGCTCAGGCTCAGGTTGCTCTGCTGGGGAACTGTGTAAATCGGTTCCTGGGTTGTGTGCACTTCCCAGATCTGCACTCTTCAGGTTCCCGGGTACTCCACAAAGGCACAGACTCGATTGGGCCTGTGTTTTGTGCCCTTCCCAGGTCTGAGCTGCTCAGGTGACCAGGAGTTTGGCAAGTGCACTCTCCCCAGGTACAGTGCATCTTATCACCTCCCTGATCCCAGCCGCTTGGTTTCCTGGGTATGCAATGGGTTTGCCGTGTGTCTCCTCTGGAGAGCTGATCTCTGGCTGTGACCCTCCTGCAGATGTCGACCGTCCAGGACCCAGAAGACTTGGTTAGCAACTGGAAGCCTGCTCGCATTTTGGTAGGGGATGCTGTCTCTGGGGCCGAGTTTGCCCCTTTTCATCCCTGGCTGCCACCCACCTTTGGCAGGAGATGGGCTGATCCATAGCCGGCTAACTCTCCTCTGGTATTTTCTCAGTCCTTTGTTCCGTGAGTGGGCTGGCAGTGCCTTAGGTTAGAGCTTTTCTGGGGAAAGTTCTTTCTCTCTCTTCTCTATTTTTTTTTTTTTTTTTCCTTTCTGGCTACCCCATAATTTGGGTTGCTATCTCACGTTAGCTCCCTCAGATTGCCCTCAGGGCATTCAGGCCCAGTCCTTACCCTAAGTAACGCTGCCCATGCCTCCCTGTTCAACCCCCCCTTGCTGGTGGTGGATCTGAGTGTCTGGGTTACTTCTCCGCTGGGAGTTGCCATTAGATGTGTAATCTGTGGGTTTTATTTACTTTTTCCTCCCAGTTATGTTGCTCTCTGAGATTCCAAAACTCCCCACAGACCCGCCAGTGAGAGGGTTTCCTGGTGTTTGGAAACTTCTCCTCTTTTAAGACTCCCTCCCCAGGATGGGTATCCACCCCTAACTCTTTTGTCTCTCTTTTTATCTTTTATATTCTGTCCTACCTCCTTTCCACAACGGTGGGCTGCCTTTCTGGGTGCCTGGTGTCCTGGTGTCCTCTGCCAGCATTCAGAAGTTGTCTTGTGGTATTTGCTCAGTTCAAATAATCTTTCAATGAATTTGTGGGGGGAGAAAGTGGTCTCCCCATCCTATTCCTCTGCCATCTTAGGACTGCACCCTACTTTTTGGTTCTTTATTTAGATTTTTATTAAATATATATATGCTTATATGAATCATAAACACACAGTCATAGAAGTGCCTCTGAGGTTACTGCTGTTACAAGGAAAATAGATTGGAGTTGGTGGCTTTCAAGAACACCTCCAACAATGGCTCCTTTATTAAAATGTCTATTGACCACATAGTATGTGCTCAGTTTGTTGTCCTCTGACTTGCTCAGCTCTATGCTTATAACTAAACAACCAAGACAGCCTAGTCAATCAGGCAGATTAAATTTCTTTCAATGGCAAAAGAAATGGACCAGTGGGAGACACAGCTGCAGGCATCATGCTGGCATCCTGGGCTCATATATTGTCATTAGCTAAGTGAACTCTCACCTAGGAAACCACACTTTAGAAAACACAGACACAGTAATATGCCAGGTAGCAAAATTACAAGCAGTACCCCAAAGGGGCAAAGAAAAATGAAGCTCCTTTATTTTCCTCTGAGTGGGACAATCACAATTTATACCTGTTGTGTCAGTGTCCCAGTTGCCCTAACATTTCCCCCAGGAAATCTACATTTCTAATGACTTTTTAAGTATTGTTAACTAGAAGCACACTATTGTACAGTAGTTCTCTAACAGTTTTGCATAGAAATTTCCATTTTCCAACTACTTTTAGCCCCAGGTAACTGCCATTCTCCTTCTGTTTCTGTGGGTTTAAATAGTTAAATTATTTTTAGTAAAAAATGCTTTTTTTAAAAAAAAAATTTATTACTTGCCCATACCATGCAGCTTGTGAGATCTTAGTTCCCCAACAGGTAACCAAGGCATTAGTTAGGAATTGAACGTGGGTCCTTGGAAAGGAGAGATGGAGTCCTAACCATCTCTTGATGAAGGACCGCCAGGGAATTCCTGGGTTTAA
Organism: Dama dama; assembly: GCF_033118175.1. Lineage (NCBI taxonomy): Eukaryota > Metazoa > Chordata > Mammalia > Artiodactyla > Cervidae > Dama > Dama dama. The sequence goes on from NC_083684.1 coordinate 49,864,282, forward strand.
CTACTTTAGATACCACCTCATGTAAGTAGGATTATGCAGTTTTTGTCTTTCTGTGACTGGCTTATTTCAGTAGCAAAAATGTCCATAAGGTTCATCCATGCTGTTCTATATAGTAAATTTCCTTCTTTTAAAAGACTGAATAGTATTCCACTGTGTATATATGTGTATTTATCACATTTTCTTAACCTACATATCTGTTGATGGATATTTGGCTTCTTCCCATGTCTTGGCCTTTGTGAATAATGCTACAATGAACCTGGGAATGCAATATTTATTTGAGATCCTGAGTTTACTTCTTTTAGATAAATACCCAGAAGTGGAGCATTGGATCATATGGCAATTGTATTTTTCAATATTGGTGTACCCTCCATGCTGTTATCCATAATGGCTGTGCCAGCATATGTTCTCAATTTCTCAACATTCATGCCAGTACATGTCTTTTTAAAAAAAAAGGCCTTCATAATAGGTATGAGGTGATATCTCAGTGTGGTTTTGCTTTGTATTTACCTGATAATTATTGGTATTAAACACATTTTACTTACCTGTTTGCCATTTTTATATCTTCTTTGGTGAATTGTCTGTTCAGGTCCAATGCTTATTTTTAATTGTGATACTTTTTTTTTTTTTTTTTTTGTATGGAGGCATAGGAATTCCTTTTGTATTTTGTATATTTCTTATCAGATACATGGTTTGAAGATATTTTCCCATTTTATACGTGACCTTTCACTCTATTTATGGTTTCCTTTGCTATACAGAAGCTTTTTGTTTTATGTTGTCCCTCTTGTCTACTTTTGCTTTTGTTGCCTATGCATTAGGTGTAATATCCAAGAAATCATTGCCAAAACCCATGTCATACAGTTTCCCTCCTATGTTTCCTTCTAATAATTTTACAGTTTCAGGCATTGTGTTTCAATCTTTAATCTATTTTGAATTGTTTTGTGTATGTGGTTTAAGATAAATATCAAATTTCATTGTTTTTCATCTATATATGCAGTGACTCACAACACCATTTATGGAAGAGATCATTTTCCCCCATTGTGCATTCCTGGCACCCTTGTTCAAGATCAGTTGACTCTGTGTGTGTGTGTGTGTGTGCAGGTGTGTGTGTTTTCTGGGCTCTATTCTTTGCCACTGGTTTATATGTCTGCCTGTCAGTATCATAATGTTTTAATTACTGCAGCTTTGTAATATGTTTTGAAATGAGGAGATGTGGTGCCTCCAGCTTTGTTTTTATTTTCTCAAGGTTGTTTTGGCTGTTCAGAGTCCTTTGTGGTTGCATATGATTTTTAGGATCATTTTTCTAGTTCTGTAAAAAAATGTACCTAAATCCTAGTAGGATTTAGATAGGAACTGTGTTGACTGTTTATATCATTTTCTGTGGCATGAATATTTTAACAGTATTAGTCTTCCAATTCATGAAAGTGAGTTATAGTTCTCCTTATTTGTGTCTTTTTAAAATTTTTAATCAATGTTTTGCAGTTTTTACTGTAAGTCTTTCCCTTCTGTGATTCATTCTATTCCTGTATTTTATCTTTCCTTAATTTCCCTTTGGGGTTTTCACTGTTAGTGTATAGAAACACAACTGTAATGGTTCTCAGCAGTGTCTCTGGCTTCAGCAATAGGAAAATAGGGAAGGTAGTGATGATTGCTAGTGCCAGGAGTGTACACAGGCTCAGCTGTGGGGTTGTAGGTGAATGCACAGGGCAGTGGTGTATGCATTGTGGCAAGGGCAGGGCCTGTGTTAGGATCTGTGGATGATCGCAGGCACAAGTTCAGTTCCTGAGTCAGAGCTGGTGGCATGTGCATGCCTGGCCTCAGGACCAGGACTAGCTTTGCTGCATGTATAATGGCTGTGCTGAGTTCCAGGGAGGCACTAGCTGTCATGGCCCCTGTTTGGGAGGGTGGAGGGACTCAGCACCAGGAGTCTGAGACCTTTAAACCTGTGGGACCCTCTGTGGCAAGAGCTGTGGGCAGATTCAGTGGTTGTGCTGGCTGTTGGTTTCTTCCACAGTTGTCCCTCATTTTACTTTGCACTGCTGTGTTGATGCAGCTTCTTAAGTGGACTCCTGAACTCTATCAGAGCTGTTTTATTCACATCTGTCTGTCCAATTGTTGTTTTCATTGTGGAGATAGAGAGTGGAATCTCCTATGAAACAATCTTGCTGACATTATTCTCTATGTACATTTTAGAATCAGTTTGTTACTTTCAAACTTCTTGCTGGCATTTGAATCAGGATTGTGTTGAAACTGAAGATCAATAGAATTGAAATTTTAACAATATTAAGTCCTTCAGTATAGAATCATGGTATATATCTCCATTTATTTATGACTTTTATTTCTCTGTGAAATTAATATTTTATAGTTTCCATTTTACACATCTTACACATATTTTATTAATTCCCTACTTTGGAAGAAAAGTTATGACCAGCCTAGTCAGCATATTAAAAAGCAGAGACATTACTTTGCCAACAAAGGTCCGTCTAGTCAAAGCTATGGTTTTTCCAGTAGTCATGTATGGATGTGAGAGTTGGACTATAAAGAAAGCTGAGTGCCAAAGAATTGATGCTTTTGAACTGTGGTTTTGGAGAAGACTCTTGAGAGTCCGCTGGACTGCAAGGAGATCCAATCAGTCCATCCAAAAGGAAATCAATCCTGAATATTCATTGGAAGGACTGATACTGAAGCTGAAACTCCAATACTTTGGCTACCTGATTCAAAGAACTGACTCATTTGAAAAGACCCTGATGCTGGGAAAGATTGAAGGCAGGAGAGAAGGGGATGACAGAGGATGAGATGGTTGGATGGCATCACCGACTCAATGGACATGAGTTTGACTAAACTCCAGGGGCTGGCAATGAACAGGGAGGCCTGGTGTGCTGTGGTCCATGGGGTCACAAAAAGTTGGACACGACTGAGTGAATGAAATGAACTGAACTGAACCACAATATTTTATGTTTTTATGTGTACTATGGATGATGTTGTTTTAGTCACCAAGTGGTGTCTAGTTCTTTGGGACCCTATGGAGTGTAGCTCACCAGGCTCCTCTGCTCATGGAATCTCCAGGCAGGAATACTGGAGTGTGTTGCTGTTTTCCTCCAGGGGATCTCCCTGACACAGGGATGGGACTGGTGTCTCCAGTATCTCTGCACTGACAGGCAAATTCTTTACTGCTGAGCCACCTGGGAAACCATTATGAAAGATATTTTATTTTAATTTCCA